>NC_065405.1:10198491-10516575 GCF_024362695.1 Pectinophora gossypiella | reverse complement strand
CAACATCCTTGGAACCGAGTCTAAGTTTACAATCATTATCAGCACGGGTGACGAAACAAAGAGTGTAAAGAGCAATTTCTAACTCCGGTGATGTTCCAATAAACAATGTATCTACGGGCTTATCTAAGCCTTGTTGATTAAAGTGTAGTTTCATGACGACGCCTTTCTGCAAAAGAAAAATATACATCTATAATTAGGTACATCTCGTACATATTATTAATAATCTGTAATAAAAATTATTATAACATTTTAGGGCAAGTTTATTTGTTTTTAACCCCCGACGCAAAAACGACGGGGTGTTATAAGTTTGACGTGTCTGTGTAAATGTGTATGTGTCTGTCTGTGGCATCGTAGCTCCCAAACGGAGGATCCGATTTTAATGCGGTTTTATTTTTTGTTTGATAGGTATATTAGTCGAGAATGTTTGTAGCTATGGTTGGTGGAAATCGGTTCAGGTCTTCAAGGTCTTAGGTCGTTTGTTAAGTGTGATAGGAATGTTACACGCTCGGTTTGCTTACAAGCATATGTGGGATAAGTTATTTTTTTGCTTTTTATAGAGTTTAGCATTTTTAACCTTTTATCATAATAATTGAGTACTTCTTTTGAACCAGAGTACTCATGATGTGGCCTTTCCTTAAAGCATCTTAGATTTATTTTGATCCTAGTTTCTAGTTCCTGGATTAGATCCTAGTTTGATCATCACCGGTTTGCTTCACAAAAAAAAACTAAAAATTTGCAATTTGGTTTACTATTAGGGTAAGTTAGAGTCACAAAACTAATAAAAAGATTGTTTTCCAAATTGACTTGACCTGGATTCTAAACGGGATCTCAAATTTAGAACCGATGGCGAAGATAGTCGGAGTCTTACCACCACAGGTTGCGTAGAGTAAGCAGGTTGGTATTCAAATCATATACTAGCCACATAAATATACTTACATCACCCAACTGTTGGTACTTCATATATCCAAGATAATTAAGTCTGTTGGCGGCTTCCTCTCGTGAAAAATAAACCCAATTATGCAGTCCTGAAAAATAATTTCATCTGATTTGAATACCGTTCACGTAATATTTATGTAATAGAATCTAATTGCACTTCAACTGTAGTATGAGAAAAAAAAATAGTATTTATTATTTTAATCAACCACGGTGTATCTACCTTGAACATCTCCGTTTTTGAGTTCAGACACGAAAATATGTTCAAAACCCGAACTGCTTATTTTGCCCTTGCCTCTAGAATATAAGTTGAACCACAGTTGTTTCAAAAAATCTCTTTGCTGCCGGGGGTCCGGGGTAACATAGCCTAGAAACATCATAAAATTTTAAGTATCTAAAAGGATAGGTAGGTATATAATATGTTTATTTATGAAGACGAAAGTAATAAATATTTTTATTATTACCTTTATCTTTCAAGAAGTTCATTAAAGTACGAATTACTGTAGTACTCATGATTGCATCCATAAAAGCATTTTCTTCGTTACGTTCCTGTAATAAAAATAAACAAGTTTAATTACATTGTTCTTTCTAATATAAAATAACCAAGTTTATACAATACAAATATACTTTTATGAGCACAAAAGACACACACAAACAATACATGAAATATACAACAAAAACACAGG
The DNA here is from genome assembly GCF_024362695.1 of Pectinophora gossypiella. Classification (NCBI taxonomy): domain Eukaryota; kingdom Metazoa; phylum Arthropoda; class Insecta; order Lepidoptera; family Gelechiidae; genus Pectinophora; species Pectinophora gossypiella. The sequence goes on along the minus strand of NC_065405.1, from coordinate 10,514,956 downwards.
CGGCCTCACTGTTTAGGTAGCTATTTTCTCCAGGCTACCAGGTTTTTTTTTAAATATATGGTATACCTACTTATTCTTATTAGTTATACAAATTAGCAAATAATACGCACTTGTGGTGTAACGTACTCATTAATCATCGTGTCTCTCTCATAGTTATCTAATAACGGCACTAATTTTTGGACAGTCGGAATATTCCAGGCATCAGGCGCTATGGTGAGTAATCTGAAAAACAAGTTTTAGAAATGCAAACATAATCAATTACAACACATAATACATATACTATACGTGATTCCTTGCATCTATTATTATAAAATGTTGCTGTGTGTACGTCATTTTAGACTTACAATTAATTTGTCTAGTTTTTAATGTATTTTTTCCTATTTTTTTTAAGCTAACACTTACGGCAGTGGTGCTTTATCTTCTTTTGTTTGTCCATTCGTTTTTTCTTGATAATTAACAGTAATGTATTTCGCAGCATTGTTGTTATCTTTCCTTAGTAAATCTTCACTTAGAGATTGTATTTCTGCGTCAGTAGGGCTATTACCATTGCCTTGATTGTTGTTCCTGTTGTTATTCACCAAGGAGCTTGGTAATACAGGACCCCGTCCAGGGGTTGGAGATGGTTTTCCTTGCACATTAGGTTTTAACGGATTATTTTGAGTTGAGGGTTTCGATGTAGTCGGAGTACCGTGTTTATTTGGGCCAGCTACGACTGAACTAAAGCTTAACGGTTTTGTAGGTGTTGATGTAGTTCTTGTAACGGTTCCTGTCGATGGAGCTACCGATGATCCTTGTTTATTGCCTTGTATAACAGAGCTATAGCTGGACGTATTTTGAGGACCATTTTTATTCATGGATTTACTATCATAAAAGTTGACGAGATCTTTAACTCTCCCTGGTGTTTGTTGTGGCTTCGTTGTTGTAAATTGAGGAGCTACGTAATCTCGTTTCCCTGTAGTTTGAGGTTTTTGGACGGGGGTTGGTGGAGCAGCATTTCCTGGATCTAAACTTGTTTGAGGTTTCGTGGCTGGAAGTTGGGGAGCTACATAATCCCGTTTGCCTCCAGATTGGGTTTTTCGGGTTGTCTGTTGTTGTACAGTTGTTGAAGGCTTCACTGTGGTATATGTCGAAGTAGAGCGTGTTCCCAAAGATGGAAATTGTGAATTATAGTCTTGTGTTCCAAATACATTTTGTACAGTACCTGCATTATTAGGAGCTACATAATCTCTCTTAGGCCAAGCCGAACTTCCTGATCCTCCACTAGACTCATGTACAAGGAAGTCTGTGTTTGGGTTATATCGTTGCTGTTTGCTGTATTCAAGACCTATAATCGAAAAGTTTTTATTATAAGCACAGGGGTATTTATGACTAAAAAGATGTTTAAAAATACTACATATAACAGGCAGGTAAGTACTAAAAGTATAAATAGTTTACTAGTGTGTAATACATATACTTAGGTACCTATAATTAGCAGTTTAAATTAATTTGATAAAAATGATCATAAGTGTGAATTAAGAATAATAATAATGATAATAATATCCTTGACTTTTGTTATCAAGCCAGGTCATTTAACACAAAAACAATGTTAAGGAAAACGTATACTCACCAAGACCTAATTTAAAATCACAAACCAATATGGCAAATACTACAAACTGCGTAACTTTAAACATATTCAATATTACACGCTGTACATTTAAATCACTATTATATAAGGGACGATATCCTATACTTAGAGTTAATGTAAACAAATAATTTCAATGTTGACTAGTTGGTTTGACTACTGTCTTCCCCAGCGTGGGAGCGAATGATGCTGTTTGTGTTCAATTGACTCACTGAACGTGCCTTGAGCGAAACACCGCGCTCACGGCCACGTCTCACTATTCTGCAGAGGGAGAGAGTCTTCATTACGTCACGCATATCGAACAGCTGTGTAGTTCGATATTTATGCTTCTAAAAACAATACCCAAGTAGGTAATCGTTTTTATATTTAAAATACCTACATAGTTTAATTCATGCATTCATCTAGTTTTCTCAGGATATCGTTAGATTGTTTTAAATTACGTGATAATTATTGCAATTGTAGTTGTCATATTATTTAGGTACCTACTGAAAGCTATCATAAGAATAATAATTATTACGACTGCATATTTAAAATTAATCACTATTATTAATGTGTTTTTACAAGAGTAGCATGGAGAACGCTACACTGACAAGAGCGTGGCTGTTAAATTAGTGATGTGTGATAAAGGCAAATAATAATACTACGTAAAAAGGCCCGGGCCCACCGCGGTACATGAAGAGGCTTCGCATGTGTATTAATAAACTTCACTTTTTAAGAAAATGTATGTGGTTGTATCCACTGCAACACACGGAGAGGTTGCGCATGATACATGCCATTGATACATGCGTAGCTTGCTCGAATAGGCGGTTCCATTGCTCAATGCTGTCGACATGGGTCTACGTTTCCACTGGAGTACATGAATATGACCCACGATTACGTACAGCTCGCTTATCGCACCTCCTGCAATGAAGCCCGTTTCCGTGCATTGCAGTGGCACATACGCAGCCTCTCCGTGTGCCGCACTATGCTATACGTAGACGTACGTGGGTCTTCGTGTGCTCTAATGGAAATGTAGACCCACAATTTAATACAGCTAAAATTTAATGCAGCTAAAATTTAATGCAGCTAAAATTTAATGCAGCTAAAATTTAATGCAGCTAAAATTTAATGCAGCTAAAATGCGCCGCACTGGGCTCGCGCTTTAAAACGGCAACTCTCCGCTGGTCGGGACTAGCGGCTGATCTAAGTTTACCTCGACCCCATCGTTCTTACTTTAGTCACACTGCGGACACTTCATACAAAACACGTCGGTATCTATTTCGACGTATACCTTGGTTACCTAGAGGTAACCATGAATGAATGGCGAAGTCGTGGCCCCGTCTATTCGATGTACTATTACACCATCCGATCACGACGCATCGTGCCCGATAAATCGTGTGATAGTCAGGGCCTTAAATCTTATTTCAATACGTTTACGCACTGGAGTAGGATTTTTAAGTTTTTATTATGCATTTAAATATAGAGTCTGGGCTACGAAAGAAATCCCGCGACTAGAGGCGCAGACTTCGTAGTATCTATCTGAATATAGATTAATTTGACTGTATGTAGCCTGTATGACTTGTAGTTCTTGTTTCGTGGCGGTTAGTCTACCAGAAGCCGTCATCCTATTCGTCAACCTCGCGTGACATATTAGACTTACCAACATTCTAAAACTTACTTTTGTAAGTTTATTTTGAAGTGTTCCATTAATAACTGAAAAAAAAAATTCGTTGGCACAAAAACTTTTGCAAATTGAAACACTATGCTGTAATCCGATTATAGTCCTTCACTCGTTTTAATTAGAATTGACTGCCAATGAAATTATTTACTTTTTGTTCTGTGTTTACGATAACAGGTTTTTATTCCATTTACTTACTGTATTTTAACTGTGTGTCATTTTGCAGCTTGCTTCCATATATGCGTTCACTGTTTGTCAGCTTATTATTTGTCCGCCCGGTTCTATTTGAAACTTTAAAAAAAGTGTTGAAAATTCTTATTCATTTTTTAAAATAAATGCAGGAAAAATAACATAAAAACATGAAAAGCAATTTAAGTTCTTTTGAACTGTCTGTTTGTTCTTTTCTATGGACTTTTGCAAATGTATACACTTTGGTTAAATTATATCAGTCCCAAACAGGTACGTATTTATTATTTTCCTTTATTTGTGTATTCATGGACGACCTATTATGATATCTTGCATCATGGACGAATTGGGAGTTACCTTCCTATTGGAAGTTAAATTAAAGAAATCTTGAAAAAAGAATGAAGGTGCGGTTAAGGGTGGAGGAGCGGAAGACAAACCGGTTTTTTAGGCAGGTTGGAATATTACGATTAGCGAGGATTAGGAGCGACAACATTTGGCAGACTCTACAACGATGTAGTAATTTAAGCTAAGAGTGGTTGTCAGAAATGTAATCAAACTGAATAATAATTTTAAAGTATTCTTTGTTTCTTTGTAGAAATACTAGATAACAATCCTTATGCAGTGAGTCAATTGAGTGATTTGGAGCCAGGTTTGAGTTTTCTGTCCAGACTAAAGGACGTCTCAGATATTGAATGGATCAGTTGGAAATATTTTATTAAAATTTCCTGGTGTTATCTGATAGTCCAGTCCCTAATAACAGAAATTATACGCAAGAAGCAAGTATGCCAGTTAAAATACTGGTATATAATATCCAGCATGATATTTGTCGTCATACACTTGGGATACAAGCAATTGCTCCTAATTATGATTCTGCCATTGCTATATACGTTAGCCATATTTTTGGGAGGCAAAAAAAGTGATATTTGGATTATAAGCTCTTTGTTGCTCTTGAGCTACAACTTCATTAAATACAGAACATTCTTTTGGTATTTTCTGGAATATGAAAATTTACACGATGAAGAAGTATATCTGATTTTATTCTGCATTCCATGGGTGCAATTAAGATGTATAAGCTTTTGCCTTGATTATGTAGAGAAATCAAAGGACTTTTCTAAAAAAACTAGTAAAATAGAGACCTTAATTGAGCTCACAAGTTATGTATTATATGTTCCACTACTATACACTGGACCTGTGATATTATATGACGATTTCAGGAAGAGTTTTTCTTTACCCAATCAAGAATTATCAGTCAAATTAAAGTGTTTTATTTTGGACATGTTTATATTTCTATTTTACACATTTGTAATGGATGCTTCATTGCATTATATTTACTTTTATGCAATGCACAGTGATATGGAGGTGGGTACTGTACTTGTTTTATGTTTAATTAAGGTAGTCGTATATATTATTTAATACCATTTTCCTTGCATTACTTTTACAGCTAGTCAGAATGTTTCCAACTCTGGCCCTCTGTGGTGGTGTCTTGTGGATGGGTTTACAGTTCCATATGAAGTATGTGATAGCATATGGCACCACAGCTGCTTTTGCAAGACTTGACAAATTAGAAATGCCTCCAACACCCAGGTGTATAGTCAGAATACATGTTTATTCGCAAATGTGGAGATATTTTGATGTTGGCCTTTATAGATTTTTAGTCAAGTAAGTAACTACATATTAACCAGACAGTTATACATAATTTACCACTTTAATCATAATTGGGGTGAAAAGAGCTAAGTCGCCAGAAAACTAAATTAAACAATCAGTTTTGGGTTTCTCACAGATTAGTGAGTGCTCCATAAGTTTTAATTAAATGTTCAATATTTAAATTTTGCTTTCAACAGGTATATTTACAAACCAAGTTCTGAAGCACTATCTGAGAGGTTCAGATTACCTCACACTATCAACAAATTGATTGCATCTTTTGCTACATTTGTATTTATATTTATGTGGCACGGAACTATAATGCGTGTATTTGTGTGGTCTGTATTGAACTATTTAGGTATTACTGTAGAATATTTTATTAAAGTCATATCTACGACTGAACAGTATAAGTGGTTTAAAAAGAACATTTTAAGGACTGAGGCAATGGAAACCCGGTTCACAGCAATGCTCTGTGTGCCTCTCTTACACTTTTCTGCTATATCAATGTTAAACTTCTATTTATTTGCTGGCAAAAAAATAGGTAACTACTATTTTCAGTATTTCCTACCTTCAGTTCTGAACTTCAATTCTGTTGTAATATTTATATCACTATACTGTTGTTGCATAGTGTCCATGGCTTTGCAAGATGTTCCATCAAGGACAGATAAACAGATGCATGTCAAAGTTAATAGGTCTGAAATGAAATGTCATTCACATTGTGTTATTGATTGATTAAAGTTTTTTATGTTATAAAATAATTTTATTAATGAATGGCAATAACATAGGTTCTATTTTAGTTACACTGATACGGTACCTAATAAGTTTTGTAAGAGCGAACAGGAATGTATGTGCAAATCATCTATAAGATTATTCGCGATTCTCGCGATTTTTGACGACTTTGGATTAACTCATGTCGTGTGAGTAAACTGAACACATGTTTTCCCAATCAATGAGACCACCTAAGTAGTAAGAATATTTAGGAATCCCAGAATAGGTACACTAAATTAGTCATGAAGTAACAAACAAAAACGTGAATTTAGTAATATTGTTAATAATATTGGGAGAAATACCACTTTTCAAAGTTCCTCAAAGACACACCCCAGACACTTCATACGAAACACCTCGTTTAATACAGACACTTCACATTGACGTTATCGTACACGCGTATCTGTGTGTGTGATGTCTGACGCCCAAACGATTGAAGACTGAAGTAAGACCGAGGGGGTTAGATAAACCTACCTCAGCTGCTGGTGGGGAACGAAGATTACCCGTTCTATGTAGTATTGGTCCTTATTCTTTGACAAAGATCCATGAAGCGTTACAATTCCATGATGGATTGCTATGTGTAATACGCGCTATATTTATATGAGTTACATCTTTGCGAAAACGAAATTAATTTATATGGCATGACCGAAGAGTGAGCCGAGGCTCATTGTTTGTTCTATTTCACTGGTGAAATTTATTCGCTGTAAAAGCCGATCGGAACAAAAAACAAGTGCTTCAGTTTTTTAAGTACGGTTTTATATTGCATGAATGTGTAGGATGACCCGTTTAAAAGTCAGTTTTACATTTATTTTCATGATTTTCCTTATACGCCTTACTACGCGATTCATTGGGTTCGTTCGAAGCGGCAGTGTAATAGGTATATCGGGTGGGCTGGGCCACGATATCGGTATATATTTTATACCCATGCCTGACGCTTCGCGGTTGATTAATGGCGTAATATATAAGGTATTATGGTAAATCGTCAGAGAGCAGTGCCTAGTGACATTAACGCATCGGTACCGACGGATTGGGTAATGTAATAAGGCCTATAGACGTAGCGCGAAACCGGATAGTTCGGCCGAATATTAGATTTGGTAATAGTCAAACCGAATAATATTCGGTTAAATCAGTATTCTACGCATCTCCAGTAAAAAATATATAATATAATATTGGTTTGCTTTTTGTGTAGTCATTATTATAATATTAACAAAAGGAAAAAAAAAAATAGTATTTTCGAAGGCCGGTATAACCGGTTTTTACGCCATTTGCGGTATTTTACGATTTTTATTCAGCGTTTGAGACTTGTGACAGCTTTCAGACAATCATTCGTTCACTGTTTGTTTGTCAGCTGTTTGTCCGCCCGGTTCTATTTAAAACTTCCGAAAATGTGTTAAAAATTCTTGTTCATTTAAAATAAAATAGAAAATATAACATAAAAATATGAAAAGCAATTTAAGTTCCTTTGAACTGTCTGTTTGTGTTTTTCTGTGGACATTTGCAAATTTGTATACTTTGGTTAAATTATATCAGTCACAAACAGGTATCAGTTATTTTCTTTTCTGTCTTACTGTTATTATTTATATTTTTTTAATAATATATGAATGTTCCAATGGAAATAGTAATTTTTTAGCATTGTTTGTTTGTAGAAATATTAGAAAACAATCCTGATGCGGCGAGTCAATTGAGTGATTTGGAGCCAGGTTGGAGTTTTCTGTCAAGACTAAAGGATGTCTCAGACATTGAATGGACCAGTTGGAAATATTTTATTAAAATATCCTGGTTTTATCTAATAGTCCAGTCCATAATAACAGAAATTATACGCAGGAAGCAAGTATGCCAGTTAAAATACTGGTATATAATATCCAGCATGATATTTGTAGTCATATACTTGGGATACAAGCAATTGCTTCTAATAATGGTCCAGCCTGTGTTATATGCAACAGTCATATTTTTGGGTGGTAAAAACAGTGATATTTGGATTACAAGCTCTTTGTTGCTTTTGAGTTACAACTCAATTAAATACAGAACATTTTTTTGGTATTTTCTGGAATATGAAAATTTATATGATGAGGAAGTATATCTGATTTTATTCTGCATTCCATGGGTGGAATTAAGATGTATAAGCTTTTGTCTCGATTATGTAGAAAAATCAAAAGACTCTTCTAAAAAAAATAGTAAAATTGAGACCTTAATTGACCTCACAAGTTATGTTTTATATGTTCCACTACTATACACTGGACCTGTGATATTATATGAAGATTTCATGAAGAGTTTTTCTTTTCCCAATCAAGAAGCATCAGTCAAATTAAAGCATTTTATTTTGGACATGTTTTTATTTCTATTTTACACATTTGTAATGGATGCTTCATTGCATTATATTTACTTTTATGCAATGCACAGTGATATGGAGGTGGGTACTGTAATTGTTTTTTGTTTGATTATGATCCTCACATTTAAAACAATAACATTTTCCATGTATTGTTTTTACAGCTAGTCAGAATGTTTCCGACTCTGGCCCTATGCGGTGGTGGCTTGTGGATGGGTTTACAGTTCCATATGAAGTATGTGATAGCATATGGCACCACAGCTGCTTTTGCAAGACTTGACAACATGGAAATGCCCCCAACACCTAGATGTATAGCCAGAATACATGTTTACTCACAAATGTGGAGATATTTTGATGTTGGCCTTTATAGATTTTTAGTTAAGTAAGTACCTTTTAAAGAGACAGTCATACATAATTTATCACCTATAAGTCATCATAAAACTAAATTAAAATAATCAATAAAATTTTTGGGTTTCCAACATATTAATGGATGCACTATGTGGGCTGGTTATGTAGGCATGTGTACCTACTTGAATCTTTGATCACATAATATATATTTTTATATTATTAATTATTGAGTCAGTTACCTAATTGATTTTAATGGCTTAGAATTAGAAAAGTATGGAGTCTTCTACTCAGCAGTAGCATAATTTAAATTTGTAGGCTATAATAAAGTGTTCAATATTTAAATCACACATACTTATATTTCTTGCTGTATTTTAATTATGATTATCTTTGCTTCCAACAGGTACATTTACAAACCCAGTTTTGAAGCACTATCTGAATGGTTCACATTACCTCAGATTATCATCAAATTAATTGCATCTTTTGCCACATTTGTATTCATATTTATGTGGCATGGAACTATAATGCGTGTATTTGTGTGGTCTGTATTGAACTATTTGGGTATTACTTTAGAATATTTTAGTAAAGCCATATCTACGACTGAACAGTATAAGTGGTTTAAAAAGAACATTTTAAGGACAGAGGCAATGGAAACACGGTTCACAGCAATGCTCTGTGTACCTCTCTTACACCTTTCTGCTATATCAAACTTCTATTTATTTGCTGGCAGAAAAATAGGTAATTACTATTTTCAGTATTTCCTACCTTTTGTTCTGAACTTCAATTCTGTTGTAATATTTATATCACTATACTGTTGTTGCATAGTATCCATGGCTCTGCAAGATGTTCCATCAAGAACAGATAAAAAGTTGCATGTCAAAGTTAATAAGTCTGAAATGAAATGTGAATGAACTTATAACATTTGACTGATTAAAACATAAGACACAGTATTTAATAAAATAATTTTATTGATGAACAATTACATAGGAAGGTACTTAACTAAAGTTTTAAATTGCTATAAGTTGATAAGTGTTGGATCCTTTTAACAGCAAATATGAATGTATGTGCATAGCTTCTATAAGATCATTGGCGTCTCCCGCGACTCCCGCCGACTTGTGTATTTGAATTAACTCTTGCCGTGTGAACACATCTTTGCCTAATTGATGAGATCGTCTAGTAAGAACATCCAGAAATTTCTTCAACTGAAATTCAAATTCTTCATTATATAACGAAACAAACAGTGTATTTAACAATAAGAAAATAAAAAGTGAAAACAAAATTAATTATTAGATAGGTTACTTATTTTTTTATACTTATTTTACTTTTTAATACTTATTTTTTTCATATCATGATCAGTATTTTAATTGTATTTTTCTATAAGTTTACAAAATGAAAATATATCAATTCCATAGAAATACTTGCCTTATTTCTTGAGCTGACTCCTGAGCCATTGATAGACCTCGACAGTTGAATGTTGCCAAATTCATCACTGAAGGTATCCATCAAGCTGTGCTTCACCAAGCTTATGACGTCATTGGCGTCATTGACCGTCGCTTCTTCCCTGAGTTCTGCTCTTGCTCTAGCCTGTGAAGATATTTGTTATTATTTATATTCGAGTATCAGTCCATCGTTAAAATTGTTTCCTAAGACGTCGCGAAATTGGGCAGAGAGGAAAGAAAATACTGTTAGATTCTATCACAGTCGACTAACATCACACCTGTCTTCCCGAAGGGGTAAGTAGAGGAGTACAGTATATACATCAACTTCTCGCCAGTTCTCTTCTCTTAACTTAATGAACTAGATAGCAGCATACGGTTCATCTTAATTACCTTAGGACTGTAGTACCAAGTGTGGCTGTCAGTTGCCTACTAACAACTTGTAACTCTTTACTCCCCAGTATGAGCCATGGGATATGAGTTCTGTACGAGGTATGTGTTATCCATTTAGTTGTCTAGTAACAACTTATAACTCATAATATGAGTTATGTGTTATCTATTTGACAACTACAACAAGTCTGTTTGCAAGTTGTCTACTAACAACTTGTAACTCTTTACTCCCTAATATGAGTTATCTCTGAGTTATGTTTTTATAATACTGTGACTGCAAGTTGTCTACTAGACTTGTGACGCTGCCTAACTGTGAGTTCTCCGCATTATTGAGGGTAAACCGACCTGAGTCAGTCGGATGCAAGCTTCGAGCTGCCTAGTCGTAATTGGTGTACCATCACGCCCGTCTTGGTGATTGTCACGCAATTCCAAATAGAAATTCTGCAAAGCATTAGCCGCCTCTTTACTTAGTTTAGGGTGTACATATCTCCTCGCGTAAGCAATGTACTTGCGAAGCAGGACTAATGGCAACGCGTCGATAATTTCGCCAGGTTTCAATTGCAGTCTTTTGCTGAAAAATATAAAGTTTTTTTAGTCAAGAAAGTAAATTCGTCTCTACGCCGATAAGGACTTTATTGGGTTTGCGTGGATATCTATGACATTGTTTAAATTTTGAATTTGGAGATACGGTAGAATTGTTTTCTTTTTTCTAAGTTGGTACATAGTTGGTATGCCTGAGGGAATTTTCGACTATGTATTTGTTAATGATACAACTTTTTTTTTACACACGAGGGTGAGCTGAGCCACAAGTAATCAGAAGACTTGCCGTCTTTTTTTTCTTTTGTTTATGACCCTAGTTACATTTTTAAGAGGTAATATAACTCTTCAAGGCAATTAGGAACAAAATACTACCTGAGCGAAGCACTACTATCACTTTGGCTGGTGTTAAAGCTGATGTTGAGTTTACTTGTTTTAGCTGAGGTGTTTCCTTTCTGACCTGAGTGCATAGCTAATACATGCTCTGATAACATTGCGTCAATTTTCTGCAAAAAAAAAAATTCAAATCATTTCAAGCAGGTAACAATATGCATAATAGGTATTAAGTAATATCAACTGAACATCGTCATCTCGCTTTATCCCGTTTTTACAGGGCTTACCTAACATGTCCGGATTTTTACAAAAGGGACTGCCTATCTGACCTGCCAACCCGCGTAGGGAAATCCAGCCTAATATAAAGCTTAGCAATTTTTACCCCTGAAATGCATTTCTCGGGAATGTGGGTTTCCTCACGATGTTTTCCTTCACCGCTGAGCACGGCTCAAACCAATATTTTATTTTATTTATTTCATCAACTGATATTTAAATAAAATAAACTTACTTCATCAGGTTGATCTAATAGTATAAAGACCAAATCAAATCTTGACAAGAGTGCCGAATTAATTTTCAAGTTTTCGGCGACAGTTTTCGCTCTGAAAATGGAAAAACCGTTAGGTATAAACAGTGCGCTTGCACACATAAACTCACGCAGTTAAAAAAGACAATTTGCAACCAGTTCCTAACGCCCCTCCCATCTCTTCAATCAACCGGAGGGGTATGGAGCACATATACTCCACCACGGTGTTATTACGGCTAATAGCCGGGACCAACGGCTTAACGTGCCCTCCGAAGCACGGAATCATCTTTTTTTTTCAGACAATCAGGTGAAATCAAAATTTAATGAATCAAAATAGTTTGGAAATCAATGAAATTATTAGCGGAAATAGCCATTTCTACTTCTAAAAGGGCGTGAGTATGCAGGTATGAGTCTATAACCTCGTAACTCTATAACCTCGTAAAAATGAGGTTTGGATGTTAAAAGAACATTCAGTCCTACGACTATAAATTATTTATAGCACAAACCGGTTATAACTGCCGCCAGCCGGATTGGCCGCAGCCAGCACGGTGGCTCTCGCAGCCAAGCTGCACACCACGCCGCCTTTCGCTACACTCACTCGCCGTTGCTCCATAGCTTCTAATAGGCTACTGTGATGTGCGGTCATCTGAAAGGAGTAGGTATTTTACTGAAGCCTATTACAAAAGCCTAAAAGGTACAAACAGGAAGAATATGTAGCCTATGGCCTGTGGCCTATTTTTACATATTTCTTCGCCTTATGGTTGTTTGGAAGAAATCACTTTAAGCGATAAAGCCGCCATTTACATTGTACCTAGTTAAGAGTCTTTTGTAAATATTTCCCACACGATAAGAAGAAGTGCAATAGAGTTTTGTATTGCTATTTCATATTGCGCACTTATTTTTATATGCGCAAATCAATCAAATTGCAATATAGCTTTTTAGATGAATTGCGTCGATGTGGCCTTTTAGACCCCAGGTTTATTAAAAAACGTATATGGTAATATCAACCTTGTCAAGTTCATCAACACAGCAGACTCCTTTATCAGCAAGTACCAAAGCGCCTGCCTCAAGAGCGAAGTCCCCGCCCGCTTCTCTACCTAACGCCACTGTCAGCCCACCGGCTGAGGCCGAAGCACCGCACACGTACACACCTGACAACAAAGTACAGGGGGGTTAAAAAGGTCACATCAAATCAATTGCAATGCACACGTTGCTTTGAATTTGAATTGCTTTGATGTGGACTTTTTGACACCCCTGATGTCGGATTTTTTTTTCATTACAATCATGTGCACAGTAAATGTAACTAAGGTTGTACTGTACAAGGGTTTTCTAATTCGCAGTACTATGTATTAAAATGTGGGTTTCCTCACGATGTTTCCTTCACCGCTGAGCACGTGATAATCATTTATGATCCAAAAATGAATTTCAAAACAAATTCGACAATCATTGGTTTAGGTCTGTGCTGGATTCGAACCTGCGACCTCGAAAGTGAGAGGCAAGCGTTCTACCAACTAGGGTACAATGGCTTCACTCTACTTAAATTCAATAGAATATTCAAGTTTAGGGTTCTTTATATATTTAAAAATAATACCTCTAGGTGCAGCATGGGCTGCTGCTTGCAGTAGTTGAGATTTGCCCAACCCGGGATCTCCGACGACCAACACGTGCGGGTTAGATCGGGGACCATTGTCGTACTCTGTCCCGCCAAGCAACCCTAGAACGAGTCCCGCCTTCACTGCTTCCTGGCCGAATATTGAGGGGCACAACGAATGGACTAACAGTCTGAACACGTCCTCTGAAGCATGGATTTCCTGGAATTATTTTATGTTTCTGTGATTGCAATTGCAGTAAAAACGACAACTAGTTTATACAGACGGTTACAAAAGAGTTGTTTGTAAAGTATTGGGATCTATAAGAAATTCGAATACCAATAGTGTTGCCCGATAATCGACTGTATATCGGTTAATAATCGTTAAATTATTTTCTAAGCCAAATTAAAATTAGCTTACAAATTAACTAACTGACAATTTACTCCAAAGCAATTCCTAGATAAGTGTAAGTATCTAATTTTACAACCAATATTTACCTGTATCGCATAATAGTCCTTCAAAGTAAAGGCCAGAGTTGGATTGCTGAGATTCCTTTGGCTATGTACGGAAACTGCTTCTATGTAGAGCTGGAGAAGTCTGGCTGCTCTTTTGCCATCTTCGCCACCTTTGCTTTCCCCGCGGACCTACAACATAAACATTAAACAGCCTATATACGTCCCACTGCCACTACAGGTCTCCTCTCAATTAACCAGAGGGGGTACCTAGAAGATATTTTTAATTTTTCAGACAATGTTTTAATATTAGCCAATGTCTTGCTCAATACCTACACACTGTAAATATAGACTGAATGCATTACTATTGCAGTGTTCACATTTGTGCAATTGATTCCAATAAAAAGGTTTAGGTATACTTGGAAATCGCAAACTATCAACATTCTTTCTTAAGTTGCTAAGTGTCACACATACCTAAAAGCAACATAATTTGTATATCAATGCCTGAAAAATCAGTACATACCTGGACTACTCCAGTGACAGATAGCACATCTCCAGGACATGCCGTGCCAACAAGGTCGCCTTGTAGTTCTATCTCTACACTTCGCGGTATAGTTCCTGAAATACTCTATTGAGAAAAAAAATACAATTAGATAGATAATGAACTGAATAGTAAATTTCGGAACTTTGTTTTAGCTTAGAATACTTGAAAATCATGTTTTTAATCCTCTAACGCTTTAGTATCATTTTAGGTGTATGGTCACGAGCATTAATATGTATACACTTTGGTACCATGTCACATTGACTTTTTGACAAATTGAACTGTAAGTCTCACTAAATGTCAAATATGTTAGTGCGACAGAGTCCTAAAGTGGGTACATTATATTGCTCATGACTGTACAGAAGCTAGAAATCTGGTTCTTGTGAGGCAATAGAGCGGGCAGTTGCTGCAGAAGAATCCCCGCGTCGCCGATTCGTATCTAGTGCAACATAATTCGCTGGCAACCCAGTGTGGAGAAGCCACCAGCGTAAAGAACACTTTCCCACCGGGTGCGATTCGGAGCAGATTTTTTTTTATTAGACCTAGGTAGGTCTAGTTAAGGTCGAGTTGTAATCATTTAATATGTACTTTGATTATGTAATTGTACTTAATTAAGCAACTACCAAATTCTTATATTCTAGGCTGTGTTAGGTACATTCCTTTAATTGATTAAATATAGTAACAAACCTGAGATTGGATCTCCTGAATTTTAGCTACTTGCCAATCTGCGGTGATAGTGAATGGGGATGACTGTAATTGTTCAAACTTAGATCCACCTTTACAGCTTTGACAGAAGTTAGGTGCTAAAAATTGTGAAACAGTATATAAATAAATAAATATAAATAATTTATATAATTAATAAATTTGTAATAAACATTCGAATTTTATTTAGGTAGTACCTACTTAGTAACATAATGAGCTAACAACTATAACACATCACATCAATTGAAGTATTCAAAGGTACATTCATCGCAGGATGAAATAAGTAGTAAGTCCCCACACCTCACCAAGCTTTCTGCTAGACCAACTATAACAGGTATATCGCGGTCTATAATAGAGTAGTACTTAGTAGAAAAAATAATCAAAGAATCAAAGTAGGCAGTGCTTGTCGTAAATTGAAACTTATTTTATTTACTTAAAGGAGCAAACTGCCATAAATTAGCCAATAAAACAGTCAATAATTAATGTGTTTACCAGTAAATACGCCCTGTGGTTGCAAGATAGCTTGTACACTATGGCAACTTGAGCATTCAAAGGCCATTGATGTACAGATCAACCCAACGCTTCCAACTCTTATTACTGTCCCTTTTATTGTCACTAATTTACCTAGAAATAAACAAAAATTTTTTTTAACAAATTGAACAATTTTTTTTTTCATAAATTGTTTGTAGTAGTGATTTACTGAAAACATACCAAAATAATTAACTTTTAAATTGGCTAATGGTATTACAGGCTGGTGATTCAGTATTCTGACTTTTATTTTGAACTCACAATTGAGATTCTGAAACAGAAAAAAAAATTATTAGAAGTGCTTTGACATTATAACTTTTTTCATTTATTGTTATTTACAGATGAAAGGATCATTCTGGGACAGCTCTGGTAAATGATGGTATAGAAACCTACTTACTTGTTTTTTTTTATTTATTGATGCTAATAGGTATTTACCAGAAGATATTATATTATATCACAAAGTCAAAATCTGTAACAATATTTGAATGATTTTGTCAAACCTCATGCAAGCAGTATCCCAAGAGTCGCAATGTATAATCAGGTTTCTCAAATAATTCTGTGTTAAATGACGGCCAGCTATTTGTAAAATCAGAATCATTTAACAGGCTTTGCATATCTAAAGGTACACTACGAGTTAGATCTATCTTTTCTAAGTCAAATAAGCTTCTATTCTTCTCAATAAATGATGTGAAAGTTTTTATATGGTCAGCAGTTTCGGTGTTCGGCGGATATTCTGTAAACAAATGCATAATCTAAGAGGTAAATAAACAATAGTTGAGGTTAGAATTTGTTAGTTTCTAGTAGGTACTAACCTTCTGAAGGAAAATACAGTTTCCAGGCGTTCTTTTCATTGCTTACAGGAACTACAATAGGCAACTGATTCGCAGGAGCTCGTGAAGATCCCGCTATACTTGAGGTTCTAGCAGAAGCTGAAGAATTATTTAAACTTCGGGTATCTGGACTATCATTCGCCTTGTTTTTATTGCGATACCAGTTGTTTTTGTAACGACCCCTCCAACTACGACGCATTTTAGTAATTTGTAATCGTATTTAATTACTTTTATAATCTAAAAGTACGAACTTTTATTTACATTTCCGCGCTATTATCTTGTCTTAGGCTTGGGTAAAAAATATCGATATATCAAAATATCGATATATTTTCAATAAATAATCGATAATTATCGTCGATATTTTAAATCTTGATATATCGATAATCGATATTTTTTTCCGGATATCAAATTCGATTTTTTTTATAAGCTCCTGTTCGACTTCAGTTCTCGATTAGGGCCGCGTTTAAAAACCAAGTCAATTATTACCAGACAGTAGTTTGTTTCAGTCACACATTAATGTTTTGCATAAAGCTATCCTTCACTTTACCCTTTACCGAGGGAATTTAACTTGCTTTGCTTGCGAACGCGACCTAAAAAGAGAGCAATGAATGAATGAGTAAATCGGCTGTATAGTTTCTGCTCCCTTTGCTTGCCTATAAGTTTTATAACATAAATGACTAAAATTTATTGACTTTTGTTTGACAAGACAATTTGAACTTAAACTTTGGCCTAATATGCCAAGCATCTTCCGTGTCGTCAGAAAGGCTTGCGTCTGTTATTAACTTGGCAGTGCCAGACAATAGAAGCAGATTGACAGGGGAGCACATAAAACAAAGAGTGCTTCTCATGTCGATATCTGACAATTATTGGTTTGACTAAATGATTATATTGTAATGTTTTGAAATGAAACTACATGACTACCAATTCGTATTTAATTTTCGATACCTACTACACTACACTATACTTTGACAATGTGCAAATATTTCGATATATATCGATAAATATCGATATATCAAAATATCGATTTTTTTACACGATATATATCGATACTTTAAAATAATATCGATATATCAAATATCGATATATTTTTTTCATTTGCCCATCCCTATCTTGTCTCAACTGGCAGTTTTTTTTTTAATTCGTTTATGGCTCTGGCATAGTAATCTTATAAGCCTGCTATTTATCAGTTTTTTTATTATTATTCAGTGTTGTCAATATAAAGTGCATATATTTGGCTGATTTCTGAAAAAATTGTTGATCAAGTCGAGGAGGGACTTTAATGTATAGATTTGCTTTCGTTTAATGTACATCTTGTATCTTTGTTTTTGGGTATAAATGATGATCCTTGTCTTCCACCCATTATTATTCTGATAAAATAAAGAGAATCAATATAGGTAGCAATATAATTGTATACATATCTGATCCAAATATCAAGCAACGTTTACTTTTGTATAATGCCATTCCCATTAAATTATATTTTCGAATAATGTACCCCGAGCAATGAGAAAATAGATCAGTATCACGTTAAATCTAAACAGCGCCATCTATATATTTTTTTGGGAACGTACTCTGGAAAGTACCTCAGCAGATAGATTCATAGGTTGTATTCAAATAGGGGAGTTATTCTAATAAAATGTGTTGGATTTGTTATGCAACTACTATTATTTTGTCGTAATAATATTTTGTCTTTAAAATCGCTTCCTATACAATTTTGATAAGATCGTGATGAAATAAGTTACGTCAATATTGTTACAGACTAGTAATTAACTATCAGGTAGAGAAAATGCAGATTTGGCCCAAAAAATTGTAATTAGCAACACTGAAGCAAACTTTTTATGAAAATTTAGTGCTTTGGTTTTACGACTTTTAAGCCATTATTGTTGTACTCGTGCAATACTCGGGTGGTACTATTGTTTGGGACTCGAACTTAGGTTCGAGTAAGTCGCTGTCCAAGAGGAAAGGTGGCAATTAAAAAAATACTACGTTATGACAGGTTTCCAACGTACCCAACCTATTGTCTACTAAGTAAAGCTAGATTTTAGATAGGGCGTGCTTTTATTTTCCACCTTAAAAGGTGTACGTACGTATATTTTTATCAAGGCAGAGTTAGACTTAAAATAATTTATAGCCATTTTTGATAGGTACCCACTAACAGGGCATATATTATTATTATAGCCACATAGGTATCACATAGTAGTAGACAGGACTTTAAGCCAGCGAATCGCCTATAAGATGGATGATGTTGGTTTACATAGTCCTGTGGTGTTATAAATGAAACATTAGGTGGGTACCTATACCTGCCTAAAATACACCACTGCACTGCACTGCACACACTATGCACTTAGGATAAACTAGAGGGTAAAACAAAACTAACACATTGAAAGAGTTGCAATTTATTTATTTATATTTATTGATAAATTATTTACAAAACGTCAAATATTAACATATAATGTATTACGTTCGTACAAAACAGAATACTGCTGATAAGTATTATTTTGAATTTTAATATTACAACTGTTAGTGTTTCATAACGAAACATGTATTTCCGATGTTTGTTAGAACTAAAATTTGCACGGACAGACATTGAATGCCCAAATTTGCAAAAAGAGTACAATCGTACGTAACAGGACAATTGATTGATTCAACAATTTATTGGACGGAGCTTATTCGCTGAATTTTGTAATAATGTTGGACATTTATTTTCATTACCTACTCTACCATCACACCTATGGAAGCATTTCAAGTTGAACTTTGATTTCAATGGGGATGAACGGAGATTTACTGACCTACACGTATATCTAGATAGTTTCATCATGGACGTTATTTACACGTAAACTGAACGTGAATATGTTATCCACATTAATGTCTAAGACTTTGGCAGTGATAGGTACTTGAATCGATTGTTAGAAATATCAGTCTATTTGAGATATTTTGATATTGTTTGCTTTCAAAAGAAGGTAAGGTTTGAAAAGATAATCTAAGTTACAAAGTAAGTAATTTTACATGGGTACGCATTAGATATTACAGCAAAAACGAGATCTAGCATTCCTATGGAAATACATAATATATTTAACAATATTAGTCATCGTAAACATACTACAACAATTAAATTAGACATTATAGACATTACAGTACATACAGTCTTATAGTATCCACATGATACAATGCTAACAATAATTTAGCGTAAAAATGTGATAGACGTTACATGTCTATGTATAGATACCTAATATAGATGCATAATTATTCATTCATGCTTTTTAAATTACGTCACATAAAAGTAGATTAGATACAATAATTGAATGTCTAGCTAAATATCTACACAGCTAAAGTGAGACGTAGGTATAAGCTTCTAATAATTCGTTGCAACAATGAAGTGTGACTACTGCCCTTACAAGTGATTACAATAAGTACAAGTGTTATTACCAACTAAATAAGTTTCGCCTTTGGCAAAATGTGTAAGTATGATTATTATTATTGCACTCAGTGTGTTAGTCTCTTTGGGGTTCTGGAACACGTTCATTCCCTTTTACCGTCTCCGCGGAAATTGCCCAGAGGTTCTACAGATCTTGACCTAGGTGCTCTGGAAAGAATAACAAAGTTTGTTTATTATATACTTTCATTATTAAGCTCAATACACGTCGATCTCGTGAACAATTGAGTTACCTTCTTCTTGAAAGCGTCAGTTCTATTTTTCCTTCTTTAACTTGTTTGAAAAGTGATATGGCCCCAGCATGGCTCAATCCACGTGTTGGCACATTGTTAACTGACAAGATCTCGTCACCTGGAATAAACACAACCGGATTTTAGTCACTGTTGTAATTATAAACACAAGTTATATTACAATAATAAGTACATTGTTTACCTTCAAAGATTGTACCCTTGTCAGCCGCTTGACCGTTTGGAAAGACAGTCTTAACGAAAATTCCCATTTGTCCTTTAGGCGAATCCGTTCCTCCAACTATACTAAATCCCAAGCTCTTGTGGCCTGGTCCTTTCCAAAACTCCACTTTGTGTACTAAACTGTGCGAGTAGTGGCCCTGTTGACCCTCGTGGTACAATGAGGCACTATACTCCTGGTGTCTCGATACGTGAGAAGCATGGTTCGGCGAACATCTCTGCGACCCAACCCTGCTGAAGAATCTACTCCGACTGCTGTTTCTCAGTTGATCAGGTATGCTCTCATACGACCTGTTCTGGTACAATCTCGGCACGTGTTTTATGTAATGCGGTGCATTTTCTTTTATTTCATTGTTGGCATTGTCAGGACATCCGGAATATTGTGCAACAGGCTGGGGTCTAGAATTGTGGATCGATATTGGCCTATAATTGTTAGATTGTGCATTTCTCGGCGTAGGAGAAGAACGCATTGATATTTCTATGTTGGTTATATTTTGTAAGGAAGCTGACGGTTGTGTGTAGCAATGTCTTTCAAGTAATTTTTCGTCGTCGCTTTTTTGATTCGAGAGAACAGGACCGTTATTAACTTGTATTCCCACTTCACATTTTTGATTCTCCGTGTAATTTCCATGAGAAGATTCTTTTAATGTTTTACCACTGATGTTATTTGTGTTGTAGGTATTATACTGGTTATCACTAGGAAAATGAGTTTCAATGGTTATTTGATTAGACGACGACGGTTTGTGAACAGTTTGTGAAATTATATCTGGAGGAATATTTAAAGCAGACTGTGCTGTCGCATTTTGTTCACAGTGTTGGCTGTTTATTATCCGGCTTAATGTTATAGGAGTAATTTCGTCATGTGCCATCACGAGATCTACTTGATACCTTGGAAATAATGCACCTTCTTCCAGATTAGCTTCAGTCGAACATGAGTTAACGATATGTTGAACTTCTTTTAGTGAAGATAACCCACGAAGCACTTTACCGTTCACGTTTACTATTTCATCACCTATCCTTAGCCTGCCATCTCTATGCGCAATTCCATCGAAATCAAGTTTGACGACGATGTATCTTATTTCATAATTTGAACCACTACTATCAAAATCCACTCTATGTTGTGCTAAGTATACACCGAGACTTTCATCTAACCTGGTCTTTAGAAGTCTTATTTTTCTAAACCGTTTCGTGCACGGTCCTCTACCAAATATATCAGTATCAGATACTTGATGAGACTCTGGCTCCGACTTCAGTGAACAGTTATCAAGGTTTGGGGTGGATGAATGTTCAACAGGAAGTAGCTGTGAATTTAAAAATCTCAGCTTTCTCGTTTGTACACGTTCATCTAAACTAGCATTCTTGTAAACGTAAGGTGTCTTTTTGTTTAAAGTTTTCTTTGGTAACGGTGGTGGTTTAGCATCGCAGGGCTCTAATAACTTGTGAGGATTGTTATTATCGTGATTATATTTATTAGCATTGTCTCTGTTATCTTTTTCGTACTCGTAAGTATGTCCTTTGTCAATAGGGAATAGCGCACAAGGAGTTGAACTTCTTCGAGCTGGCACGTGAACTCTGCTTACATTCATCTTGTGATTAAAGCTTAACTGCCTTATGAAATTTCCATGGTTGTGGTCGGAATTCATATCGATAGGTTCAGCTCTCACTGAGCCTGAAGATAAATGACATGCATATCCGGGTGGCGAATGGTTACTGTGTTCATCTGTAGGCCGACCGTCGCTGTCATACCCAGACTCATTAGAACTAACATAGTTACTTAATCGATGAGCTTGAAGAACTTCTGCAGTTTCTGTTCCGTGGTGTATACTTTGATTAGAAGATGTGAGTTCAGTTTTCAGATCTCGTGATAAGCCGAGAACTGAACTGTACTCATATACCGGTAAACTGTTTCTATTTCTCGGTATAAGCATCGGATCATAAGCTAAAGGTGCCCTTTGAGATATCATTGAGGATCTACGAGGTACGTCTTCGATGCGTCGCATCGGGTACATGTTTCCGTCAATTTCGTTAATGCTTCTCAAAGAGCTTCTTGCGAAATCGTAGTCGTTTCTCAAGGCATTATTAAGCAACATATTGTCTTCATGGACAGATATACTGTCACTACTTTGATATCGCTCCTCTGATCTCGAATTCGTGAGGAATAACCTTTCCTTTCGAAATTTCGGTGATTTTCGGTCTATTCTTTCCGAAAAGCTCTGTCGTACACAGCTGGCTCGCTGTTGTGAAGCCATACTATTTTCTTCAGGTAACACTGAGAGTTTAGATCTCAAAAAGGCATAGGGGAAATTTGGTTTCTTACTTCCCATACCATTATTAGATTGTCCTTCTAAATTAGGTATGTTATCACAACTAATAGCTTTAGTCGACGAGTTGACTAATGTATCTTCCGATATAAAATGTTCATTTTTAGTAGGTGAATTTTTGTTAGAGTTAACTGCGTTCTGGAGATCTATGTCATCAGACGGGTCGTCTGCCTTAACATACGTTGATAAATGGGAAGTTGAACAGCTGCGGTAAAGCGATGGTCCATTTGCTACAGGATAAGCTTCCGCTGTCCTTTGAGTGCTAAGAGATTGAGTTTTTAGTGAAGAATTCAACATTCCTGTAGAGCCCATTCTTTGGAAGAAAGACTTGAATGGACTCGGAGATCTATCCCTAGAGCCACTTCGAATAGAATCGGTATCATTATCTTTCTTTAGTGATGTGGATTCGGAGCTGCTGCGGCCCATTTTCCAGTGATTTTTCTTCTTGTATTGTCCTGTAATCGGGGTTGTGGGTTCTTCAATAGCATTTTCATTCGATGGTAATTCCTCTAGTATTTCTTTCGTATCGGACTTCTTTAGCATGTCCAATTTTCTACCCATCCGGCGACCCCATGTGGCGAACACTGTAAAAATAAAGGTACACCGTTAGAGTACTTTTAAGTGTCAAACATTAGTAGAAAAGCTTGAAGTACCTACAATGAATTTTAACCATGTTATTTGTGTGACCAAAAATATTTGTGGGAACCAAAATGAGGCAAAGTGGGGTCGAAATATACTTGAAAATGAATGTTTTGTTCTCTGAAAATTGTTCTCCAACGCACCCTTCTTCATCTCCCGTACGTCGTCCTCCATGACCATAGCGGGGAGGGCGGTGACGAGCGTGAAGTCGTGCGCGGGAGGAGCGTGCGCATGCGTCCCGGCAGCGGCGCAGGCGTCTCTGCGCGGAGACGGCGGCGCGGCACGCGGAGCGGTCACTTCCCTGCGCTTCGGCCCGCGGAAGAGGCGCATGATGACCGATCACGCAACCATCGCGCCGCACCGTACGCGCCGCATGTTCTGAAATTGAATAACGACTCATTTTAGCACGTGTTTTTCATTTATGTGTTGAAGAAGAAAATAATTTATTATTGCAGGACTCCACAGCAACAATAAGTATAATCCAAAACTAAATTAGGATTTCAATTCTGCTAAGTAGTGCTAAGTAGTTAGTTGTAATTCTAATGAAATTATCTAAAGTAGGTAGCTTCACTAATAATGAAATAAGAAGATAGCGTAGGAGTAGGAACAATAAAACCACGTTGTTATAATATATCGTATCTATCGTCGTGTAGATGTCGTTTATGATCTAAACCTGATTCGTATAATTGTTTAAAGATAGTCAATGGTCTCTTTCTGTACTTAAGTGATTTCATAATCCTGAAGATCGGTATAGAATTTCATCTAATATGGCAGCTGCTAAGTAGGTGCTTGGTAAACGTTATGGTTTCCGTACATTGTGTTTTGTTATGCACACACGGCGCACGCGATGCTGTCAATTCAGTCATGGCAGACAGTAGCAGACACTTCCAGAACTGGAAGTGTGAGTTTAATACGCATTACGTAATAGTTCATATTAAGATTAAGAAATTAAGTCTTATGGTTGCTTTATAGTATAACGTTAGCGGCTATTAATTCTTTGAAATACGTTTAAAGAAACTTTAACGAGTTGGTAAGTAAACACTCAAAGGTTACATTACAGTCACTTATGCTGTAATGTACCTGATACTACTGCTATTTAGTAATTAAATGTCAATATCCCGTCATAAAGGACAGCTCTACAACCTTGATACTTAGCGTAGAAAGTACTGCCTACTGCTTTACTCGCGAGGCCATATTCAGCGTATAAAACGGTAATTACATTCAGATGTTGTTTGCTGAATGTTAAATGATTTTAGTACATAATTTGTTTGTAATAAAGCCATGTTTCCATTTGATTTTGAACGATAAATGTAAACAATTAACGTGCGTAATTTGTTTACAGCGGTGTACCTAATTGAGGCGGAGTGGAGCCGCAGGATGGGGAGGATGTGGACCGCTTGTACAATCATTACTTGCGCTTGATTGACACACGTACTGCCATTAACTAAGATGATAAGCTGGCTCTCTAAATACGTACTTAGCTCCTGTTTGAGTGACTCATACCCTGGTAGTGGTCGGACGGCCCGGCCGGAAATCCTCGCCAAGGCGCCAGTCAATAACTGGCCTCATCACAACCCGTTTTGCGCTGCATCAAAAGTCCCCATCAAGGGGCTATTTTTCACTTAACTGAGTATACGTAATAGCTGTACTTTCGCGAGATATTCAATCTAATTTTAATGGCCGTCCGTTACAGGAAATGGATTAAGCTCGTCTTGTCTGATGTCTTATTGCATGAGTAGCGGTGAGACGTGGATACGTTTAATACCTTAGACTGGCAGGGATTACTTTGATTCTCCAAGAAATATAATTTTGCGCAGCGTGTAACAAGTTTCACTAATTAATTCAGTTTGGTGGAAGTTAAAAATAGTTGGAGTTCGACGACACGGCGTGTGAGGAAGTGCCTTCCGGTCAAAAACGTCTACACTTGACGGTTATCTATCCCGTGCGTAACCGTTGAATGGATAATTTAGTGCTTTACAAATGTGATACAACAAATACGAGTATCTACCACGTGTCTGTCAATGTTTTTGACTTGATTTCTGTCAATGTATTGTAAAAAGGATAATTATGAACTTATTACCTGATTTCTAGAAGATATTAATTATATTTATCGGTAATGTTTAATATATGTATCGTATGATGCGAATACCAATATTAACTGCAAATTATCTGGTCAGGGAGGGATCCCGAGTTTGAGTTTATGTAGGTATCTTATTGTGTTCATAACTGTGGCTTACTATGTAGTACAATGTTATCGTTTACCAGGAATGCATAAAGGATCGTACATGACAAGAATGCTTCTACGAGTCTCACTGAAACAGAGTTCTCTACAAGTTCACCGCTCTCTCTTTTAATTGCCCACAAATCAAACAAACTTTAAAGTGAGATTATAAATAATTCAAGGGCCACAACCATTAAAGATAGGTGTGGTACCTATATAAAATATAAAAGTAATAAAATTAAATAGACTTTTCGAAGTTTTCGTCTGCCTGATAGCATTTATGATGTATTTAAAGTCGACAAAACCTTTTAATTATCGCTTCGAAAAATAAAAGTTTATTAGGAGATGCCATGGGAAATGCGGCCGACATAAATTAACGAAGATATAAACGAATACTTAGATTACCGGCTTAAAAACTTGAATATTCTTATTGCGTGTAAGTGCGTTCGTACGGCGTGTCGTAGTAATTATGTGCAACGTACCCATTACTCAACTATTGTAGTAGTTGCTTCGCGTTTAACTTACATGTGGCAAGACTGCATTCCACTTCTATTAGCACATAAAGATGCAGGAATGAATGTTTTCCGTCCGATTTGCACCTAAGTGAGGTTCTTACCAGTTAATTTCCAATTTGTACGTATAAATTGTTGGGCAACTTTGTTTGAGGCGTTCGGATAAACGATACGCAACGAGCATTTCCGCGATCTGTTTATCGATTCGTAATGCGTCATTAAGCACCAATTAGTGTCACAGTAATTGCATAATTCGAAGCTTGGCTGCGCGGGGAAGCACTGACGAACGCGACGAATCTCTGCTCAAGGATAATAGCTGGAAATATCCCTAGATTGCAACCCACTTAACATTCCTAGCGGGCAGAAATTCCAAGCCACCATTCTCGGACTTGATTTGTTTGCGTACTCAGCAATTACGTTTTTCTTAATGGCGCCAACGCCGCGAAGACCGCATTACCTACCTAACGCACTAATCGTTAACGTTACGTTGCTGCTGTATATGTAACATGTATTACCTATGTAAATGTAGATCTGACTGAATGTCATGCATTTCTGAAACTAGCATAACGCGCTTCTTGGTGATTTTTAGTAACAAGATAGCGTTTATCGTTCTCTACGTAGCCTTGGCGACAAGTGATCGTGTTATAATATATTATGTTGTGTTATGGCGTGTTGTAGTGACACAGCACGGCCCTAGGGCCGCGTTTGACGGGCATTGACATTCACTCGGCGGCAGGTGCGCGCCTAACTAATAGCGAGCTCACGAGTACGCGGCAATGTAGGACGACGCGACGCTTGTTCCACCACATGACTTCGCTTAGTTTTATTTTGGTAATTTCAAATTGCAGCAAGACGTGCATAGAAAAAATAGATTGCACAGTCGAGTGGAAAAATGAGACAACGTTGTCAGTAAGGTAATGTATACAACATGGTATACATGAATGCAAATCCCACCTTATCTTGTTTGAAAGCTATACTCAGATAATCTAATGGACGATCCGAGAGGCTCTTGGACTCGAACGTTTTAATGTAAACGAGGATTTTAACGCGTTTCCGAGGAGTTTATTTCAAGGGATAACCATCAGGAGTCTAAATGCGGGTGTAAACAGTGTAGGTGCATTATAAATACGTGCGATGACTCACCTCATACCAGCGCACATGAGCGCGGCAGCGGCGCGGGCGCAGGCGACGCTTGCCTGCAACAACACACACTCATTATAAAATCTTTATTACTTGCCAGCCTTAGAAAATTAAAGATAATCACTATAAGGTCCTATATAATGTAATTTTAGATATGGACAGCTAAGTCGCTGCAGTCCTCGATTTAGCTTGTAAATGTGACTCTACATTCGAATGTTATGAAGTTGGCAGTAAAATTTAAACAACTTTTTTATTGTTGTTTATCTCGATATGCGACAATTTCATTGAAAGTTCAATTCATATTTTATTTTGTAGTCTTGTGGTATTGGGTTGACTTAATTAGACATTTATAAGTTCAATAATCCTAAGAGCGTGCTTTTAAACTTTGATATCAGAGGCTAGTGGTGCGAAGGGATCGGAAACATAAAAATTCCATCACGTAGAGAATGTTTTATCGCCATCTATCGCAGGACAATGGGGCGGCTTGAAAGAGTGGCAGAGTGGCTAATAGCAGTGTATGACCCGCCATGACATGGAACTAGAGAACCTTTTTTAAAAGTAGCTTTTTTGTAAAATACATTATACGTATGACATGAGCGTTAGATATATTTTGAAATATTTAAAATATACAATGAGAGTTGTTATCTACAG
The DNA here is from genome assembly GCF_024362695.1 of Pectinophora gossypiella. Classification (NCBI taxonomy): domain Eukaryota; kingdom Metazoa; phylum Arthropoda; class Insecta; order Lepidoptera; family Gelechiidae; genus Pectinophora; species Pectinophora gossypiella. The sequence goes on along the minus strand of NC_065405.1, from coordinate 10,487,173 downwards.
CACTATGGTCCGAACCAGTTGCAAACGAAAACCTACCTATTATTAATCTGTTCACAGGACACGAACTTATTTATTTTTATAAGTATATAAAAAAATGGTATTTGGAAATTGTGAATTATTAATGTAAGTACCCTTCTTTTTATCAAGATTGACTTGTCATTATTTCGTGTGAAGAAACCTAGCTCTGGCTGAAAATTGTATTTGAAAAATTGCGTGACGAAGCAAAAAGTGCTCATTTTATTAAAATTCCGATGCGACCACTAATCGTGCGCAAATTAATATCCCTGTGCCTAAATTACAGAAATGGTAGGTGTGAGTTGAGGTCTCTCCGCCTGATACCTGGTTAATAAGAAACACTAGGCGATCTGCTTGCGCCCTATTAAATGGAACTTTAAACATAGCAAGTAAGGAGTGGGTGTATATTGTTATACTATACGCTTCTGTCTACCCCTTAGAGGATACAGGCGTGATGTTGTGTTATGATGAAGATGTGAGTTGAAGTCTCTCGCATCCGCAGGTTTCTCTCAGTACTCTACTCGTCATTCCAGTAAGTACGAAATTAGTTATATATTATTTCTACAAAAAAGATTCTTAAACATCAACCAAAGCTTATGAAGTCTTTTTATCGAATAATAAAAAGGTATTTTACTCAACATTATTTGCGCAAATTATAAATGGAATTTGGTACTTAACTGCCCCTTTGTGCTTGATAAATGAACCCAAAACGACTGTAAGGGCCTCAATGGTTATTTCAAAGGTTGTTTGGCAGAAGGTCGTTAAGATATTTCCGTATTTATACACTTTGCATAGTCACAACACAAAAGTGGTTAGCTTGTACCTTCGAACAAGTACCTATATAATACTAGATAAGTGGTTTATGTAGGTACGTTCGTTTGAATCTGGCATAAAGGCATAATAAACATATATCTGTTTATAAATTGTTCTGATGCCTTAGTTGTAAAGAAACAATAGTGCATTGAAAGAAGAAAATATTGTGTAGAAAAAGAAAGACCATTATACGTACGTATTTATGCATATATAATTTAAATAATGAATACGCCGCGGTACCTACAGTAACTTGTTACTCAATATGCAGTTTGTCGTAGGTATCTGGCTTGAGGCCTTACCAATAGATATATAGAGAGGCTGCCACTGGCCGATTTGTGGATCTACTCCAATAAGTAAAGGATAGCTAAAATTGAAATTTTATAAACAGAAGCAGATTTATATTTAATTATGTGAGTTTAAGAAGAAAAAATGTGGTTAATGTGGGCTTGGGGAAGAGGCGAGTCACTGGGACTGTAACTTGAAAACTGACAGAGGGCAGCAGTAACTGTCAGTACTATTCAGAGACGGAGGACAGGAGTCCTACTACGGCTTTGAAATAGACTACTCTGGGCGCCATCCCACTCACGTCAGACAAAGTGCAGCGGGGCAGAAGGCAAGAGGGAAACCACTGCTCTATTTTTCCCTAAAAAAGTAGCATGGAGGATGCTACGCCGACAAGAGCGTGGTTCTTAAATTAGTGATGTGAGCTTATCCCAAAAGGGGGTATCACGACTGCGTGTGACAGGTTGGCAATGAGTCGTGATTAACTCCGTTTACGGCAAAAACGGGGAAGGGGCCGCCTCTACGCCGCTCTAATGACGTGCAAAAGTTAAGTTTGTTTCTTTATTTTATATACAACAATGTTATATTTTCAGAGATGAGGGAGAGCGAGGCTTTCTAGCAATAATCTTTGAGTCTGAGTTACTAAATAGGAAATTACGAAGCCCCAAATATTGATGTAGAGAACTTAAGTATTTAATATATATATAGATTTTTCATGTTGAGTATTTTTTATACAGTACAGGGAGCCCCCCTGTAAAAGGGCCACCTCGTAGCAATTAATCTAACAAGCAACATTGCTATCACACCTCCCCCCAGGCCTCCAGGCTTCCTGACACCAGGGTTGATGAGGTTGGTATTCCACCACACAACACATACGATAAGAAGAAAATTGCTGTTAAACATTTGTGCATGTAAAAATAAGAGCGCAATTCCAACAAATGTCACATATCAATATTGTTTATTTAGATGAATTGTATCAATGTGGTCTTTTTAGCCCCCAGTACATATGTAGTTTAAATTGTTTTGAATTACTATTTCACCTCAGTTGAGAAGGTTGAGAATCTAAATAACTTTTAAAAAAAAATCCAAAATAATTATTCTTTATAGAGATAGCACATGAGATACTCACTAAAAACGTGAAAACGGCCGAGCCCTGCAATCAGCTGACACTGACACTAGACCCCCAATCACAGTTACTGAAAATATGCACTTTTGATATTGATATCATCCTACAATAAAATAAAATAAATATTTATTTTCTTGACACACATAACGTCAAGTGGATCAGGCCGGGTCTCATTAACACGAGAAACTTTGAGAGCCGTTACATAATTATTATTGACGGAAGTTGCCGAGACTTCTTGTTTCTATAATTTCACGAATCAGACTGATAAGCTAAGCTGCTAAGTATCTAGATTAAATCATACCTTGTTTGATATACTAAACATCTAAACATTTGGGCTCCGCTTGAGGCTTACATCATAAAATCGTTATGATGGCATAGATATGTTTACTTTGTACTGTTTTGCGAACCATCTCAACCATCCTAAATTACACAATCCAATTATAAAACGTATAATAGTTAGTCTGTGCTTAGGATCTTTTAATAGCAATATAGGTCACTAAATGTAGGTTTAATGTACGTAATAAATGTTTTTTGGAATTGTCAAATTAAAATGAAATCGGAATTGACTCTTTTTTTTAAGTCGTGAACAAGTTGCCAAAATATGTGAAAAGTAGAACTCACGCTGGTATCGCTACCGGGGAGGGCAGACCATAGACTAATGGCTAGTTTTGCTACCTACTAATAAACTGTTTGCCGGATAAGTAGCCTTGTAAAATGTAATATGATTAGAATGACAACAGGATCGAGATATAGTACATAAGCTAGTGTCCTCTCCTTCACCTCTCGTCAATGCAATTTACCAGGTTTTTCGGTAAATTCCCATTTATAGCCATTTATTTGCCTTCCCTGCCATTTAGTTGTTTTGGAGGTATGTGACTTAACTTGTAACGATAGGGCTGGTTTTCCCTTCGCGGGTTGGAAGGTTAGACAGGGAGTTACTTCTGTAAAAAACCGGATCTGTCAAATTTTCGGGTTAGGTAAGCGGAACTTGTGAAAATGGGATAACGCTAGGGAGATGCTGATGATGAGGTCACTAATCGATGCTGACGTCGCTAATAGACGTTTCTGAAATTTTTGGCGAATCTGATTTGCACCTTTTGCTATTGTCAGTAAGACAGAAATTATTTTAGCAAAAAATTTGAGATACGTCAGTTTGCAAAGTCAGCCATGCAATGTAGGTAGGTGAAATAATTATGTTACTATCTCATTGGCATAGGTCATTGATGTAATAGTTTGCGGATAACGGCTATTAGTTCAGATATACAGCTGTATATATGCTTAGTTAAGCATAATTCAATTATTTACGATACCGATGCACTTGATGAAATATCAAATAGAATATAGATCTAGAAAATGAACACAGATTATTTTTGAATTTGATGCGATTCTAATTCAATTTTATATAAGTACGTTATACATATAAAGTCCAAAAGGTAGTCTTATTGTAAAAGGGAAATTGTTGACAGTAAGATACCGCTGAATGCGCTACAATAGAGCTAGATCGATTCAACTTAGTTCCGGCGCGTGCGCATGTAGGGCGCCGCTGACCGCTCTATCATCAACGTCGTCGATACTGCAATGGACCAGAAGACACAAGCCGCTAGTTACAGTTTAGAAACGATTCTACGTTTCAGCTATGGTTTAATAAGGTGCTTTTGTGTTAGAAAAAAATTTAGAGATTGGAGACAATGGGCTCTATGAAGTAGAAACACGATAGCCGAAACTTTTTGTCGGAAAAAAGAAAAATAGGCCTTCTTTTTCTTTACCTTATCGCCGTCATGTTTGACTTATTTTTGAAGGTTTGCAATTTTTAATGGCAATTTGCGAAAATTCATTACAATATTAGAGAAAATTAAATGATGGTTTTTTCCTTTAAATTGACCTTTGGCAAGCTCGTAATCAATAATCAGGTCAAGTTCGATTTTTTGACAATATTACTTAGATATTATTTATGACGCCTTAAATTTTGCTAAAGAAATGCGCGATGAAGCATGTAACTGACTCTAAACAGAAGTTAGATCACATCACGCGCAACTAATGATCAATAACGCAATAGTGAATTTATAACACGTAAGAAGAGCATACACATAACTCACTATTCCATATTTATAAGCTAAACTTGCCTAACGTATTGCCTAAATTACCTAATCTAAAACATATTTTAACATAAAACGGCTAAGGGCGAGTCGACCGATTAATATACAGGGTGTTAGTGACATCGTAACGATTACTGAGGGGGATGATTCAGACCATGATTCTGAGTTATGAAGTGGATGTTTTCTGTCGCAAAATTCATGATTTTACTTGCATTTTTAAATTATTTAAAAAAAATACACTTGATATTAACTCAGAATTATGAGCTGAATCATCCCCCTCACTATTCGTTACAAAATCTCTTACACCCCGTACAAGTATGTACGGACGATTCTGAGTTGATATCCAGTGGAATTTCCTGTCGGAAGTTTTAGTGTTTTTTTAATCATTTTCAGTTCCATACTTGTGCTACGGAAAATTCGTCTTGATATCAACTCAGAATCAAGGTCTGAATCATCCCTCAAAGTTTTCGTTACGATGTCAATAACACCCTGTATACGGTTTTAACACTTTTTGTTGTTATGTGACAAACTGACAAGGGAGCAATCTTATAAGGGTATCGCTTAATGTTAATATAAAATCGTAAATTTTCATATTAAAGCATTAAAATATTTTTTCTTATTACGTTATGGGCGACTTTATGTGTTATGAAGTCAAAAATCTATTTTACTTCCGTTAGTTTAGTTTTTACTTCTAAGTAAGCTTCAATGTAAAATTCCTACTAAGTAAATAAAGATCAAATTATTCATAACCCGCACTGCAGAGGCTTGGTGGTTGGTAGCCGTATCCACCCCGGTTGGTTGAGGGGAATCTTGTCTGTGCTCAGCAGTGAGACGTGTACCTATTCTTCATTGTTATTTCCCTTCTATCGTGATTTGAAAAACGTAGCAAAACCAATAAGCGATGTACATATACATAATATTCTGTGTTACCTACTCTGTTATACAAATATTACACGTCCCATACACAGACAAGCTAACATCGTTAGTATTGGGTTACACCCGGCTGAAAGGATCTCTGTGTTACTAATACTCATTACGGGATGAGCGTAACATGTGTCGGGTTACGTCCATTTATTTTGTTAATAGCTAACTGAGAGATGCATAAATACATGCCCTTGGTTCCCAAATCGGATAGGAAGAGTGACGAGTAGGTACTCAGGATATAATTTACATTACTTTTGATGGATATTATGATTGAACCTGTCACCATAAGTGGAGTGACATGCTAGATGTAAGTAAGTACTTATAACTTCTCATAAAAAACACACACTTTAATTGATAAACAAAACACAATATTTACTTATTACTTTTTAAATTTGAATTAGGAACAATCACATTAAGAATTAAAAACCTTTTCTTATCCACTGAAAATAATATTTATTTTTTTATTGTTAATAGATACTTGTATTTAGATAGTCATTTTGTGTTTCGTTTTTTTAGATGAGAAGTGTATGTGGACCAAATCTTTCGAAAGGTTCAACTAGAGCTGGACATGTAGAGAACGAATAAATCTTCATCCTATCAATCACTTCGGTTTTAATTCCAATGTTATAAATTACACTTTATTGACGACGTAAGTTTCCCTTTGATAAAACCAACGGAATTATATTTATGAAGCACGACAACACTGGTCGTTAAACATACGAAAGTAAAATAAAACTGCATATAAAACGGACTTTGATGCAGTTTTAAACGCTGAGATCGTATATCAAGAAGGTTTATGAATGGGTAAATAAAGAACATAAACGTTCATCTATCTGTGTACCTAATTCGTACCGCGCAGGATCAGGCACGAAAATTATAATTGATAAATATCATTGCCCTACAAAGACAATTCATCAAAAAAAAAAACTAGATAGATGGTGCCGCCGCGCCAACTTAATAACGATATAGTATAGATTGAAAGTAATTCGTATGGATGGGAGGAGGAGCTGCGCTAAGTCCCGTCTTGAGAAGTCCCGTCCGAGTCAGATTTTTTTTTGGATTTAATTTTCTCTTTCTGAGTTTCCGTAAGCACGGGTGAGTGCTATAAAAACAACAAATCATTGCCTCATTCAATATTATGTCGTAGAAGTTAACTAAGGTCTTTAGTTCCAGTCTAACATAGAAGACGGGTACCATTAAGGGACCATGTGTGGTACATGGGTAATTTGTTGCAAGTACAGTTAAGAGGACAATTTACAGTCGCGTGGGCGGGCGGGACCGGCGCACGCGTCGTAGGCGGACACCATTGACAATATCCACGCTACTACCACCTACACCCAAACGTGGCTTTTACGATCCACAACAAAACGCACCACAATAAAACTGTACTATTACAATAACACTTTTTACAAGCCAAACAATAACAACAATGTACAACGATTTGTAAACGAATATGTCCTTTGTTCAGAATTGTTTCTGTTTACGACAGAGAACGGTTGAAAAGAGTGAAGAATAGTTTTCTATTATCTTTTTAATCTGTGAGAGATAAGAAGGTGAATGGCCTTAATAGTTTAATGGGTTTAAAGATAAGGTGGAGTTATAGCGGTGTCTGACGGAAGTCCCTGTGTCCTGGTCTATGGGAATAAAAAAGTAGGTACTTAATTAGATGCGTCGAGAGAGAAATTTGTAATGGTCCGTATAAACCGAATCCCTTCCTGTTGGCCTCAAAGATCAAACATTACACAGCAACAGACCTTGGCAAAGGATCGTAAATTAAATATCGCCGAGAAAAAGCGAATTGGGATTTTAATTAAATTTTATTACTTTTTAATTCCAATACCGAAAAGGAGATTATGTTTTAATAATTGCTTTCAAATGAGGTTGGTAGCGCTAAAGAGTATTTTTTGTGAGTAAGTACAAACTTTCGTAATTTTTGCACGTGATGTCTGCATTTTTTCGAATTGTTACCCGTTGATTTTGAGGCATTTCTCTCCAGTCAAATGCACATGGTTTTAATTCTGCGAAGCAAGTAGATCGGATCTCGACACCTAGTTTTGTAATCCGGATATGGTTATGATTTGTTCCACGTGCGATGTGTTCGCCAATTAGAGGCATTAACTCGACAGACAGTCATGCTTCGCGGTCACGGAACCAGACGCGCTTTTTGCTAAGTTTCAAAAAATGCTAAATACCTTAGCGAGATTTACGACTCATCTCCGCATTCTGTATTCTCTTTAGTTTTTTCATCTACATTTCATAACGGTTGTTCTTATTATGCTAAGCTTTTGCGCTCTGTCTGAATACATAGGTAAGTAAATATTAATTTATGGCCTAAATCTCTATTGGGGTGAAATAAATAAGTAAACGACGTTCAGCTACTTTTGATTATAGTGAAGCATTATAGAAACATACGACGTCTAGACACGAGCCGGCTCTTTTATCGATTTTTGCGACATGATCGCCGATCGATAATAATCGCCGTGCGACATTTTCGTTTGTATCGAATCGGATTGATTTAATTGTCAACGACTAAATTGGAACTTACGTTCACGGCCGTACAATCCAGCACAGGTCTAAATCAATGATTATCGAATTTGTTTTAGAATTCATGTTTGGATCCTAAATGATTATCACGTGTTTAGCGGTGAAGGAAAACATCGTGAAGAAACTCACATTCCCGAGAAACGTATTTTCGGAGGTATGTGACCTAACCTGTATTGGGCAGGTTTTCCCTTCGCGGGTTGGAAGGTCTGACAGGCAGTCGCTTCTGTAAAAAAATCGGACGTGTGAAATCTTTAGGTTAGGTAAGCGGACCCTGTGAAAAACGGAATAATGCTAGAGATGATGATGTTTACGGCTGTGCAATGGCTCTCGGCCGTATTATGCAGGCTGTAAACCCACCTACCTGTAGTATCAGTAACGATCGCTTAGCATCAACCGATCAGTCCATTACGTCGCTATATCGACGGTAATTAAAGCACAGATAAATTATGCGATCATCATTGTTAAGTGAAGCCTACTGTATTACATGGTAAGACATTATCGACAGGCTGTGTTTAGTTACCTAAAAAGCGTTGCGTGATGCTTCGATTGTAATAACAAGTTGTATTGAGTGAAAGCCGTTAGTATTACTCAATCGGCGTAATGGGCTCGGAAAAGTGTACGGGTTGTCCAGCCTCGGGGATCTTTCATTAGTAAAAATTAAAATTCCAATTAATACTTATCTCAGGCGAGAACCTGTTCGCTTCCGGAGTTACGCCGAAGCGAACCAGTCCGGCGCCTATAATTTGTTCTTTTTGAACATTTTTTTAAACGCTACAACGGTTAGACGGCCATTTCTTATTGTGTAACGGTCCGCAGGAAAATTAAGAGAACACTGGTGAGAAATAAAAGGCAGTGCTTCGTCGTCTATTTCAAAAGGAACTGAAAATCGCCTACTGAAATGAGCTAACCTACGTTGTTCCAAACTGACCAAAAGAATTGTATCTTTTAACACAATAAGAATTTTGACATTCTGACAATTCAACCCAATTATACTTACTGAAAGAAATAATTTGAGAAATGTCTTATTTTTTATACCAATTATTTAAGCAGAGACCGACTATTAAAGTATTCATCCAATTAATAACAAGTGCCAATAACGTAACAGATGGAGACTGCTTAAAAACAGGCAAATCCACAATTTTGTTTTCGGTTACAAAGTAAGTAGGAGACCGGTTATATTAATGGTAATTGTCCAATAAAAACATCCATACAACGTATGGAATTGTAAATTATTCCACATCACATACGCTTCTTTACATCTCCAGTAGTTAAAAGGGACACTAAGCGAGATGAGGTGGATAATGTAAAGACTATTAAAGTTGTAGCTCATACTGTGTTAATGAACTAAAGTTTTTATATACTGTTCTCAGTACAAAATACTTCTATAAATCGCGGTTGAGCGACACTAGCTGCTACCTGTATTTAACGAAGTTTTTTTTACAATATATGTACGTATATGTATGTATACGTGTGTGTGCATTGATAAGCAGCGGCCGCGATTTTGCGAAGCTGTGTTAATTCGATCGTGAAAACAATGAGTTATTAAATTGTATATGTCGTGGCCAGATCTTAGAATTTATCATTTCATGATGTGCTCGATCATTTCATGAAATGGTCGAACACATCATTCTAAGATCTGGCCACGACATATATGAATAGAAAATGATTTAATAACATCTGTTGAATATGATTAGGTACTAATTAACTACTTACAAGTAAACACAAGGGGATAAAATCGATTATAAAATAAAAGTAACTCAGTGGTTTAATAGTTATTAAAGCCATAATCGATAATTTGGCGCATAAATAAAGGTTACAACGAGGCCACAAGGACATTGAAGCCCAAATCTGTTGAACCGCGCATGTTATTACTTATTACCATAACAATGCGAATCTAAATATGGTGATAAATAAATATGTAATGTATTAAATTACATTAATCTTTATTTACTAAAAAAAAAATAATAAATTTATTAATTATTTAATTTTCATTTATAAAAAATTTCACACTTCTAAACACGAAATGACTTATCAATAATTAACAGAAATAATGCTATTTACTGCACTCCTCAAAAAGCCCGCCCCTGACTAAGCCGTGCGCGAAGGTGCACATTACACTAGCCGCATTTCCTCGCTGTACAGCAATGGACAACCTTTGCTTACTTACATCAATTTTGAATTCTATTCGGCAAAATTGTGAGGAACGTCACAAAATGACGTGCATAAACAAATGAATGTCCGTTGGGAATGTGCCGCTGAGAATTTATTAGCGCGACACTCCTGAAGTGAATTTTAATAAAATCCATATCTTTATCGAAAAGCGATTACGGAATGAGTTCTGAACGATTGAACGTTTTACTCTTTGTAACGGGTCTTTAAAAGTTTCATTTTAGCTGTCACTTATTACTTTGCACCTACATTTATTATGAAGGTTTCATAAAAGCTTTTAATTTACAAACATACCTAAACCCGAGGTTCATTTATTTTTCTTTGAACATGCAAAACCGCTTGTCGTCAAATTGACAGCGAGTTTTGATTCTCATATCATATAAAGTACTACCTAATTAGAAAAAATAGGTTTAAGTAGGTTTAGAACACTTTATATTTCATACGCCTAGATATAATGTTAAGGAATACCTATTGATGCATCACTAAACAGATTTTTTATTTGCAATTTTACGACCACTATTGCGGTTTCATGCTGCTCTATGGGAATAAAAGTCTTAATGATGTCTTCATTTTACGACTGATAAATACATAAATTATAAAACTGTGTTTTGGTATAGAAAGCCTTCTAACAGCGCCTGCGACATTTGGTATTGGATCCTAAGGTGGAGGAATAGGGTAGTTTCCAACTAGTCAAATCAGCTACTTTTTACTAAACGTCAAAACGTCTGACGCTATAGAAAAACGTGACAAAATATCCCACTTATTATTACATTTTTTTTATTAAAATTCATAAATAAGTTAAATAGAAAAATAAAGCGTTTTTTGTCACTTTAGTAAAGTCTTTATTTAGTAAATCAGAATTTCATAATTTATCTTTGACATAGGAAACTACTCACTTCTAAGTTTTTTCATTATGTTTTCAATTATGTACTTACATTACGTGACATGAGTCGTTGTTGTGGTGGGCTGTGTTAAAAAGGTAGTTTAGTAGTTTCAAGTGATTCTTATCGAGTTTAACCTATCGTAGAGGACTTGACATCACGTCTTGTGCGATATGATGCATGTAATGTTGACAATAGCTAATATATTTTATCTTATAATATCATCTATTACATATTTTATGTCATATCATAATAATTCTCGGACTACGACGAAATAAAAATGCCCAAATGTTTCTCTACTTACATCAATATGAATTACAGATGTATGTGTGCTTATAACATAATAGGTATAGGTATACATAAAAGAATAATTGTCTGGCTAACATATAATACTGGAACTAGAAAGTTATGCACAATATTTCCTTTTATAATTTATGTAACAAGCACTAAGAAAATGTCTATATCTTAAGGGGCTGAAGGACGTTAAACGTGGACGAAGTAACGGAAAACGAATTCTATTATATAACAGATAACTATCTCGCCTCCACCAACCAACCCGCAATTGAGAAACGTGCTGGTGAATGGAATATACCTGCTTTGATTGTTTGAGAAGTGTCCAGCAAAGGGATGTACGACGCCCTAAACTGTTATACGTTCATGTTCCCTTTTTATTGTAAACTGTTAGCATTTGTTTTCTGAAATGTGACTCTATAGTAAGGAATCATCATCATCATGTCGTCCAAATCGTATCAGGTGACGGCGACACCTAAATAACTATCCCAGGTCTTTGTTGTGGTGGGCTCTGATGTAGCTGGCGAAACCGAACTTCGACTTGAAAATCCGGTCACACGGCACACAATAAAGCTGGCCTGACGAATAGGAATACGACGGTATACAATACATTTTTTCATGTACCTTGATTTGCATATAAATAATAAATACATCACAAACGTATATACGTTGCGACTCGTATCTAATCAACACTTGTTTTTGTCGAGACAGCCGCTCATTGAGATCGTCCGCAATATGCCGTGCGTGAGCGCACGCGGCCTCGATGCCTGCAAATAATCTGGACAATTCATCAGCAAGCACATAATTAAACATCACAATTGCGTTACTGATATATCTGCGTTTAATTTAGAAGCATTTCCGTCCTTGATATGCAAAGATTTTTTTTTATGCTCGAAGAACTGTTATTAAGATGCTGATTATGAGGCTATGGTTGTCTTTTCTATATTAAGTAGTTTATTTCAAGTTCTTTAAGAGCAATTTTTAGGCAAATTGATTTTTCATTTCTTACGTTTATCCTACTTTAATGAAACTTTTATATTTTGGGGTTCTTGTTTATTATCTGTCTGAAGTTTGGAGACTTAAAAAACTAAAACGCGTTATTCTAAAGTAGGCATATTTTCCTTCATTGAATTAAGATAGGCACTTACCTACGCATTGTTTTGAAATTACTCGTAGTAGAGAGACAATAGCCAAGACGGTAGCGTCATCTCATTTTAACATCAATAACATCTAACAATAACCACAAATACTCATTGTAAAAAATCAATTGACTATGTTCGAAAATACTACAGTATCTATTCGATTATGCAGTTTTTCTTTAACGATTATCATCTAACGAACATCGATTTACTTACTAATATCTTAAATGTCATAGCTCAAATAGATAGTTTCTATGAGCTTTACAATTAGTCTTGTCAAATCATTCCTTTTTACTAAGGCGTGTAAAGAAACTAAATTACATAACAACAATAGTAGAAGGAACGCATATACCATTAAAGGTTTTTACCTTCATCTGCGATTGAATAAAAAGCTTTATATTGATGCGGTTGTGGTAAACACAACAGACCCGCATCTAGTATTTGACTGTGGGACGTTATGAAAGGTTTACATGTATGAAGGTTACCTCGCTGTACGATTGTTTAGTGTAAGTACCCCCTTAGGGCCTAAAGAAATGTCAGAGAAAGCCCTGAATGCGTGTCTGCACGTCGCAATCGTGGCCATCCCGACGTTTATTACAAACCCGCACAGGAGTCGTTAAGGCTTCTAACATTAAAGTGCCAGTCACTGATGACCCTGATGGCAGATCTGTCGGCAGACATTATTTCGTCAAAATTACATATCCCTGTGCAACCAATGTGACTTCTTAAAACTGCAAATTGCAATTAATATTAACATAGCAATTGTTGCACGTTCACTCAGACTTTCTGTACTTACAGTTTTGGTTATGAAATAAAATTTAATAAAACGCTTAATATAAACTGCTTTTATTGTGAACGATAAAAGTCGGTTTATTTCATTATGAGCAGCTGTTGATACCATTTCTTTCTGTAACTCTTTTATGTCCGAGTTTGGTGTATTTTTACACATGTGTTTGGACTTGGTTCAAGCGGAGGAGATATATTTTGTGCTTCAAAGACGGAGATGGTTCTCACTTTAGATATAGCGTGATTTAGAAGCGGTTAGTTCGAGATCTATTTGTGTGTTCACGCATTAGTGCTGATCTTTGAGTTTGATGTGAACGAATTATCGATTCTGTTGATGACAGCGTCTGTTACGGTTCGTGACATTCAATAGATGATAAATTGTTTCGATGTTCGTTCGTTTATAAGTTACCGAGAATCAAGTTTATTTACTTATCTGGGTACTTACTTGTTTTAATTTAATGTTAACAACAAAACAGGTATTACAAGGTGTCACAAGCTCTGTTCGCGTACTCTAGGTGAATGTTGTTACTTTTTTCATTGTTTTTTGTCTTGTGTTAGTCTCAAGGATAATAATTGAAGGTTACCTAATTTGATTTTTTAAAGCAAATGTTACAAATAATAAAGAATATTCTTCAGAAGGTATTAAACGTTGAAACCCTTTTTCGAATAGATTAATTTGAAAGTTAACTCTACAATACTAAATGTGTGCAAACGCAGCTTCCATTGTAATATGCAATATATTTTTTAGAAATGAGATGATATTTATTTTTAAGTAATGAATTTAAACTGTCTACTTAAATTATTATGAAAGTCACAATTAAATTTTAATTTGTTGAAAGCGTTATGTAATTTATTCAGAATAATTTATATAAGTTGTCTATAATTAATACTAAGTAGGTGTACCTACTATTGTGATAATATTTTTGATCTTTATTTATGTAGGTATTGCTTAAACTAAATAAATATACACATACATAAAATCACGACTATTTCACACCGGGGTGAATAGAGACTATAGAATTCCATTTGCTTCGATCTTAGCGTACTTCTCTTGCTCACTCCACATTAATCAATTGTTTCATTCATTTTTCTTTATTGTTAATTTATTTTGTACTTCTTTATGTTTATTTTATTACCAATACCAATGTATCACATAGAAGAGCGGGGCTACTAACACAAGTAAATATTTGCTTAAAAGTTGTCCCAAACACGAGGATTGTATTGATTTTTGGTAAATAAATCATTTTTGATTTGATACACGCGCGGATTAGAGTAAATCGCAAAATAAACCCCCTGTTAGTCAATATAGGTACGTCCATCTATGTCTCCCTCTGCCATCCCTACCAACAACCAGTAGGTAAATAAAGTTTATCATAAAACTAATTGATTTCTTTAGTAGAGTCACTTATAAAGTAAAGTTTTTATAATAATGAAATCACTGAGAACTTAAATCAACTTTTTTTTAAATAAGTGACAATTTACCTACCTACTGTTGAGACAACGACGTGATCGCTTCAGCGAATAGAATACTGTCTCCTGTGATCTCGATCGGCGAGTGTAACTGAAAATCACATGGCATAGATCACAACACTGAATGGATTCGCACTCGAGTCACAAAGTCACTTGAGGGTCGTTCGTTATCACTGGAGGATGCGACGTAGAGACGTGCGGATCGATCCCGGTGCGGGAATGTTTTGATAAGGGCGGAGTGCGGCGAGCGAGAGAGGAGCAGCGAGAGGACGAGAGCGGAGCCCCCGGTGTGCGCGGCGCGACTGCCGGCGCCGCCGCGGCCGCGCCGCCCGCGCCGCCGACACCCGCTGATAACAATAAGATCAGCCCGGCCATGCGGCCACTGCATCCATTCATCGCTTTGTCATTTACCCAAAACGTACTTACGTACGCTTCCAACAACACACCATTCATCACGCTTTATTTAAGTCTCGAAAACAACATTCAACCGCAAATTTATCGTATCCCAGAATGTAACGACAACTTCTTCAAAACATAATTCATGACTGGATTAGCATTTTATTGTTGCGTGTTTGTAATACGAACGTAGGTATAGCTTTAGGAAGCGCGCAAGATTATAGTAGGAAGTGTTCAATAAATTACATACAACATATTAACATTTGAAATTATAATTTCGACACGTCCTCTCGAATCAAATGGATGTAGATTCCAACTCTAACGTTATAAAAATACTGCTATAAAACTGCTATTATGCAATTTAGGTTTAGTGGTGTAGCAAAATTGTGCTTTATAATTAAATGTGCTTCAATATCGTCAAGTAACTTGATTACTTTAGTTTCTCCAGGCGCCTCAATGTAGAAACTTTACTGTTTTACTGGAGTTTGCTTAAAGTAGCGTTTATGATATAGCTCGTTTAACAACCGTACCTCCACTTCGAGATTACTTGCTCTCCTCCATTTTAGCGAAATTATAAAAAAACGCATATTTTTTATAGTCCTTTAAAGTTTAATACAGAAGAAGACCGAGTGACATATTTTAATTATGGTTCGTGGTAATAAAATTTTAAAATTGCGTGACGGAGTTAAGTGCTTTAAATGCGTTTGGAGCAAATCCAGCCTGAGGCTGATATCACGCTGTCCATGGTCAATTGAATGATCGGACTACATAGTGCGCTCGTCTGCGGCGCCATGGGTCGGCAATGGCTGCGGTCACGGCGACGTCTCTTGTCAATTTTCCGCCATTCCTAAGATCCGCACGTTCCGCGCGCACTCACGTGCTCCCACACACGATATGTTATCGCCAATACCCAGCATTATTAGAAATTTGAATGAACTTGCTTTACACTTATTTCCACATTCTTTCAAAATTAAATCCGAATGGTTATCTAACCGTACAGCCTCATACATTATTCAGTGATGTATGATTTTATTATCTTATGCAGTTGCGAAATTGTGGAATTTAGCGAAATATGTAATTGGAGTGTAAGTACATGGCGAGCATAACGGCGAACGAGCAAATTAACTAACTTTAATTTGACGTGCTGTAAAAAAGAAACGAACGGTTTCACGATTAAATTATCTGTGTTATAGATTAAAAACAACTGGGACGATGTCCTAATGACGTTATATTTGCAAATTTTATTATACTTACTGCATTTTTGCGTGTTGCACTGTGTTTAATTTCCACATTGTTGTCATTTAAAGTTAGATTTATAACGGCTATTAGCGGACACAGTATTCGAATCCGACAAAGCGGCAGCTGTTTAAAAGAATTCACTAAAGATGTATATTTGTCATAAATGTATCTGTCATAATATTTACTGGGTCCATTTATCTGTGTGTTTACGTAACGTCCTGTCGTCCAGAGGATGACATCCTAAACTTATAGCTATAGGCGCGGGCATCCGTTATCAGAAAGCTGAATGAACGTTTTGCAAACATTTCCTGCATGAAAGGAACATCGGGGTATAGATGCACGTTTCGTTAATTGCTTACAAAAGCAGAAGTTAACCAATTTGGCTGGCGTTTCAACCTTGCTCCGGTATGCGGGGAAGTTACTAGTACCGCGATGCGCGTATTGGTAATGCACACATTTAACTGGCGTGTGGACATGTGGAACTGTGTCTTCGACTGTGCTAGTTAGTATGTTTGTACAGTTGGTAGAATATATTTAGAGAACAATGCACATAGTTTGGTTTATAGGGGTATAGAGTTGCAACGCTGTTCAATTTGTCACTAGTATGTTGCAGAGATATATTTTACGCAAACTGTGCCTATTGAAAAGCAATGAGAAACTATTTCTTTTGACAAAAGATTACATTCCAATATTGAATACCTGTTATATTGTGTCAAACTGATACGTTTAACAGTAAACGTAGCAGCTATTGCATTAGACTTTCGTTACATCATCGTTTGTCCTAAAAATCAGCCAGTTCCAGTTTCAACTATTTGCCTTTTCTATTGTTGAGAAATTCCGTTCTTTCTTTTGAACTTTCGTCGCGAGTGTTCACTGAGCATACTGTGCAACATTTTCGGTGAACCATTAAGCGCCGCGCCGTTTCCTTTTTGGGTCTATTTAAATAATTCTGCGGAAAACATAGTATGTAGTTTAAACATTACGAAAATAGCCGAAGAATGCAGTTAGCAGGTAATTAGGGTTATATCAGCGAGTAAATCACCTTTATCAGTGTTGGCAAACGCACAGCAAACAGTTTCCGATGAGAGTGGGGCAATGGCGGAGGTAGGCGTTTTGCTTGCAACACTGTTGATATCCTGTGCCCTACAATAGGAAGTTCACGTCGACATAACGGCATATCCTATAGTACATAGGTATGTCAGTGAACGACCTTAATAGTGTTAAGTACTGAAAACAAATAAAGCTGTTGTCTTCTTATAAAGAAAGAGAAAGAAAAAATATTTAATAATTTGTTGTACGCTATATTACATACGTAAACGAAAACACAAAGAAACAAAGTAATAACACAACAATACAAAAAAGAAAAACAAGAACACTTAACATATATGTACATGTATGTATGTATGTCTTATCTATCAACTTGACTGCCAAAATCAGTCTCAGTATCAGTCAATTATTTTCCGGCTTCAGGAAATTTAAAAAAAAATGTTTTCTGGATTTTTTTGGAGTTGCATCGATTTTTGGTCACAGATGTCTCGCCGCCGAGCAAGTGCTCGATTTTTTTACCTAATGCAACGTTTGTAAATACCTTAAAATTATCTTTGAACATCTTTTTAAACTATAAATTAAGTCATGTGAATAATACGTTTTAAGTCGGTGATCACAGTAGAACTAAATTAGTCAGAAGTGATCCACTAATCTCTCAGTTCATAAGGGGAAAGTGTTGGAGTGGTTGTATAGTAAGCAATCAGTAACGCATCGTCCTATTTCATACATCATCAGTTTAGCATTCCCGTCACACCAAGCTCTTCCGATATCTTGATGGAGTCCCCGACTCGGCGGAAATTGTCTTACGAACTAGGTTGCCAACTCATTGGGACTTTGTTAGCCAAGACTTCTGTTATAACCATTTTTTGAAGTAAGTACTGATAATCAGAAAGTACTACTTTTGTATTACTTTGAGCAAAGGAAATTAAATTCTAGAGTAACTTTGATTTGTACAGACTTTTCTATCGGGGAAGATCGTCATATTTCTATCTAGGCGCGAACTTCACAAAGTCGCAATATTTAAGGGTAGACTTCACTAAACGAATCGTCACTTAATGATGCTTATCTATGGTTATATGTTTCAAAGAAACATATCCAAATGTAAAAATAATAAGTATACATTGTAACCTTGAAGTTTCACTCTGAGTGACGTAGAAAGAAGATGTAGTAAGCAATAACCAGCTTGTCAGTGCACTAAACAAATGAACCGTGTAAGCCTATTTACGTCATGGTGCGTGCATACATTAGCCGTAATTTAATTTACCCACTTGCCCTGTAAGAAGGCATCGAATACATGAACTAATTCTTTAAGTTTGACCTTAGATTTCAAATTAAGATAGAACTTATAAGTAAATTCTTTTATAAAAATCGTTAATCTTAAGGTACCAGACTATGTAAACTAGATAAAATTAAATATAATTTTATGCTAACCAATATTGACAGTAGCTCATTTGGAAGAAGAGGTCAACTTACAAAAATGTTGATAAAATTTATTTATTTTAAAATTATTTTATATAGTTGCCAAAACATCTGGATAACAAAACCTGTGTCATGATTAAGATGACTGAATCTGTAAAATGTAGGTATATATTTATGTTTTTAATAAAGTTTGCTGTTATAATAATAATGTTGTTAGTATACAATGAACACAAATCCTTACCTAACCTAGTAACATAAGAAAGTTCTAGGCCAATCGTCTAGGTATCAACTGCGTCTACTATTACAGAATATGGAGACTCTATAAATTATAAGCGAGGTGCCAATCTCCAATTTGCCTTTTATTGTAAGATATAATTAAAAGGTAGGTGAAGTAATGCTCATTATCTGTAATAACAGAATATACTGTTCAAAATCATCAAAGATGGTTTACTTAGATAATGGACGTGGAACTGTGCGTACTTATTTTATGATCTTATCAAAGTATTCGTTACTTTAACATCTGTGTAACATATTTCTGCAGAAAGATTGGACGGTTTGGTGGTTCGAAAGATTACTCTATGGAGCAATCCATAGCTCTTCTTATATAATGCCAGTCTAATTGTTGACTTTTTCAAATATTCGATTGCCAATGTGTGGGGTCCTAAGGAATTTGCTTCGACACCAGTCTCGACGATTTATTCTTACGCCATGGGAGTTTACAGCAGGTGCTCATCAGCACTGAAGCAGGATTCCAATAGTAGTTCGTCAAAAAACTAGGGTTTACGAGGACATGCCACCGACAGTCCACAATTAACCGGCTGAAAAATGTCACCCGACATCCTCACGCACAAAACGAACTAGACACCTGTGCGTACCACTTTTAATGATTGCTGTACTAACGAGTATTCAGCTTCATCCGTTTAAAATTCCAGTCCTTTACATCTTTGGCGCGTTTAATACAGTACGAATCTTTTGTCGCTCGAATATATTTTCCTTTACAAACATCACGTGCCCGTACGTTCGTTTCTTCACTATTTTCTCATATTTTCTCTGTGGTTGACAGCCGCGGCGATGTCATATGACGTTGACAAATCGAGAGGCGAACGCTTCGGGACGTTCGCTCCTTCGACGTGCTTTCATTACATTGGAGGGAGGTGCTGCATAAAATAGAAGATAAGAACAAAGGCAGGAAAAACGTGGTAGTACCACGAGCGTGAGTTCTTCCTTTGCATTCCAACATGTCATGAAGCTAGATTAGAATGCGAGATATTTTCGTTAATCCATGCATTCCATTATTATAGTAATGAATAGCTTAGCTGCGTGACGGGTAGTAATCAATGATGATGCGATTAACTTATCGAATTATGAAATTCATGAAATGATTACCAGTATCCACGATCAAAATATTCGCCGCATGTTTGTTGCCTATCAGAAACGATATTTACATTTCGCTGATCGATATCAACATAATTTTGTTGACATGAGCTTTATTGAATCAGTTGCATTCAGAGGAATTGTTGTTTACGTTGTTGGTCGGAAACACTCGGTAGTCAATATCGGTATCCATTAACGATTGATTGCTGTGGAAGTATCATACATTTGCATATTTATTGAATGAGTGGGTATAAGAATATTGAACGTGCCAATTTTCTAATTGACTTTGAGATTCTTATGTAAATTAAATATAGTCGGATCGTATCGTCATTAGTTGTCACCGCGTGCAAATTATAGTGATATTTGAGGAAGACACGTTTCACTAAAACAATATGGGCTCAAGTCAAAAGCTTTGGAATGTAATTAGGTAGAAGTACAAATACGTTCGAGCAAATAATTTTGATAACGAATTTTAAACACTACTTTGTAAAAAATATATATTTGAACGTATTTTTTGGACAATTTGTAAAAAAATACGAACAAATTGGGGTCTGATAGGGCTCATCTCATTAGGGATCAGATTTGCTGGCTGATATTAACCTCGGGAGATATCGTTAATGGTGTCAATTAGTTCGGCTGATATACGATTGTTGCGTACTTTAAAAGCGTTTTTATGTGTGACGTGTGTTTACTTGGTGATAATGTTTATGAGGTTTTTGCCCAGCAGAGGCAGTATTGGCGAATAATGAAGAGTTCGAGAGTGCGAAAGATGAAAACATTGTAAAATTGTACTCAAAAGGTTGAGATAGAAAATGTTCGTGTCATTTTACGTGTCTGCGTTATACCAAAGGTGTGCTATATCTTGGTGAAGGCATTGATAGTAAATATGTATAAAGGTAACCAGGCAGCAAGGACAAGTAGACATTGGAGTGCTGCTCGCGTCCCACGGCTCACGTAACGTCTCAGTATGGTGTGCGAGCAGGAAGGGCGCTGAGTAAGCGACCGCCGCCGCCCGCGCAGCCCACCGCCTTTCCAGACCATCAATACCTTCCTCTACCTTTACAAGCAGTATGACGCAACAAAATATTTGCATCTAACGCACCTTATTGGGCTATACCAACACAGGTGTAGCTTTGTTACGTATTCAATAGAACATAGACGATGAACCATTGCGCTGTAATAAAGCAAAACGCGTTTTTTTAATTCAATCATTATGAAATTGGACATAATTTGCTGAATAACACATGGATTGACTTAGCAGGAAGTGATGAACTTTGATGAAGCGTGGAAGTTTAGGCTGGTAGTAAACCCGGAGTCATGTCGACGCATTGGTTTTGGTGTTAAGGGCCCTGTAAACTGGCTATCAGTAAATTAGGTTAGACTGTATGAACGTGACGTAGAATGTTTGTGTGCCAATTAATGTTCACGTGAATGACCGTGTGTAGTTTGTTGCACTCGCGGCCGCGTTGCGCGGTGACACCGGCGCCCGCGCACGACACTGCACTCGTCGCCACATATAATAAATATTGACGTGCCCGCGGACTTTCTACAGCGATGATTCTCTCCAATTAACGGAATGATTGGCGGGCGGAGAGCATCTTTGTGAGCGCACGCGACACACTTACTCTTGTTACGATTCATGCGATTTTTTATAATGGATGTAGGAAATGTTATGTGGTTCCGCTAGCGAAGTCCATTAACAAGTCGACACAGTAATGTTCGGATTTGTTGGAATGAGAGACGGCACACACCATGAAGAACTATAATAAGAACGAGTACTGCTCTGTACTGGATAGAGTTCGGGTGAAAGTATAAGGCTTAAACATTTCATTATTATTTAATTACTACTTGAAGGCGATTTAAATGCAAATTGTTAATAGGTTCACCTTTACAAAATTGAAAGAGGAAAGGTAATCGTAACTGACGATGTGAATGACTCGTCAGACCTGCCGTGTCACGCACAAGTCTGCTATCTTAAAATAGTCGAGTTACGAATAACCAGTGCAAAAGGGGTTTATATCCTATGCTTTACATAGTTCAGTAAAAACATTTTAAAATTTATTGATACTTTTTGAGATACAGAGGTTGACAAAGTCTGCTAACTTGATTTTTTTGCATGTGGGTCACGCCTAACTCATCTAACTAAAAGTTACAATAGATAGGCGTGACTACGATGAAGGCAATCCTAGCGATTCGCGACATTCTTTGTACTTGCAAACCCGGCGCCCAGGGAGGAAACACTTCCTGAATCTGAGAGAGAAGTCGAGGACCCAAAATGCTTTGAACCAGGCATAAAGGGGAAATATTTTTTGGTTTGAATAAGAATGGGAAACTTCTTTAGAACAGTGATACTACCTGGAACCGTTGGTCAAAGGATCGAGTTTTGCAAGAACCATCGATGGGAGGATACAATACCAGGCTGGAAAACTTTTTGTTGTGAGAAAGCATACTCAAATGTGATGAGGATGATAAGGTCTTGTGACTTTTCTTGTTGAATAAAGAATTGCAATAGATGTAACCCTGGGCTTTCATAACTGAGCAAGCGATAACATCATTGCTATTAATATTATTTTTAGTTTTGATCATCAATTGCAGCATCAAAATCGTAAATAGTTCATGAGCACAGGGTTATTTTGTTTATTGATTTTGTTCCTAGATGATTCTCGTTCGCCGAATGCGATTTTTTGTAAAACATTTGTTGAACCTTTGCTGGGTTCGGCTTCTTCAAGGGTCCTATGTATATTATACCCCCTTGGATGCGGTTTTTGTGGTTTGTCGCGAAACGGATTCAGGTTTTGTGGACTGATGGTCTGTGTTGTCGATTTTGAGATAATCTGTCAGATCGTCAATCTTTTTTACTCTCGAGAATACGAGAGTTCACTGTGCAACCGAGAATTGTATCAGCTGCCATGGGGGTGTACCCTGGGTGTACACAAGTGAGGACGTGTTGATTGATCTCATCATAGCCAAGAAGAGAATTATTCAAAGCCAAGTTCTTGTGGTTGCAAGGGTTGTTCAATACAGAGACAGAATGCTGATGCTGTATTATGGACTTTTCAGCCTGCAGTGGAACTGCCTTTCTCGAAAAATAATCTATTACGGTTGGTTTCCACATCCATAGTATGTACATATGATCCTAAGCTAAAAGCTTTTTTGGCGGTATTTTCAATTTTAACACCATCTTCTGAATATCTACAGATTTCATATGTGGAATAAGTCCCATAGATGTTTAGAAGGCGATATAAATAATGAAGGTACCTACTGTTGACGAGGTTTTTGTTGTGGATGTGCAGGAGGCTATTTGCATGCCCAGGCTAGCTGTGGGGATTGCTGTTTTCAAGAACGTTGGTTCTGTTCATTGTGACGTTTGTCTCAAGGGTGAAATATGATAATGAGGCGAAGCAGGCGGAGGAGGCCAGTTTTTATAGTTTTATTTTCTACTTTCTTCGAGGGTTGTCCCTCGCAATAGAAATCGATTCCTGAAGGTTATGCCTAAAACATTTTTAGCTATCGATTCCTGAAGGTTATGCCTAAAACATTTTTAGCTATGGCATTGTGATTGATGATTGCAAACATGCTGTTTGAATCCCTTTTTTTTCATTGTATTGAGAAGAAGTTTGAACATAATTATATATTTCACAAATATTTTTTCTAAACATTCATTATATTTTAGATTAAGTATTTTATTTAAAATTATAAAATTACATAATTCTGAGCTCCTGATTGCTGATGGATGAATGTGTACAAAGCAAAAAATATATGTCAGGGTAGAAAAAAAGCAATTCCCAACTTGTACATTAATATTTCCAATTTTGTAGATATCAAAATTAAACTAAGTATTTAATATAAATAGTTTCCTTGTATCCATTTCACTTAGTCTACTCAACCCGGGCTACCCCAAAAGCAGTCCTTATAGAAAGCTTGTAACGATCATCTCTTACAACTAATAATTATCATAGATAGATTAAAGTTATAATAACAAACCGTCTGGATGTGCCACACTCTGCTAACTTAATATAGCACAGACCGCGTGACCACATCTCTATGGAAGAGTGGTCATGCACAACTCTTAAACTCGATTTAAATAAAAACTATTATAATAAAGAAAATAATCAAAAGTGCCTGTTATTCAGAGTACTTTTTAGAATATTTTCTGATATTTTGATGACAGATATTTCACTTAATACGATCTATACAGACGATTAACTGAAAAAAACTTTAAAGGCGATTTACTCAAAACAGCATTTTTTGAGATAGCAGAGATTCGTATGACACGGCAGAGACGGGAATAATGACTTGAATGGTACCGTGAGCTAAGCAGTGACGATGACACGGTATTCTCGTTAATCGAACAATATATAATTTTAGAAAATGTATTCTAGCTGCGTATCATTGTGGCATTTGGTTATATTGAAGCACCGCGCTTTCACTTATTTGTATGCGCGCATCGTAGCAAAATAAACGCCAAATAACACTCTACCTGCATTAACAAATAACTATGAAATTATGCTAAGGCAATAATAGTACAATATACACTTTAGAATGGAACTATAAAGATTAAGAAAATTATACACCATGTTATCAAATGTTACGTAACTTTGTCTAAAAGCTGCAACTAAAAACATCCGGAAAGACATTATGTAAATTTTAACATATTAGAATATTAATCACCACCATTTAACGATCAGATATGATACGAAATTTATTTCTATGCTAAATCGAATTATAAACACATCTGTATAGCTTATATGGCTATCTGCATTATCTATCTGAGAATGTGTAAAGGATTCCATAGCCCAGAAAAATACCCAAATTGTGCCAACACTATTTGGCAAACTGTCCGGTCTACATGGTTTATGTTATTACATTACTGTAGCTGCCTCTTGACCAGAGGGGAATTTAGCCTTCGTTATTTCAGGGGGTCAAGAAAGGTGGTCGAGTTATTGACGTGTCCTGTACCCGAGACTGAAACATAGGTCAAAGTATTCATATTCTTTCCACTCTACTTATAGTAAAATCCCTCAGACGCATGATTTATGGATGGAACGAATAAGGGAGGTCATATCAATCCTCTAAATTCATATCTGTCTTATTCCACCCTCGTATCTATTACGATGCTTATGAGGAATCCTATTTCGTTCGTACGTTTTGTTTTCTTTTATATTCGGACCCTTTTTATTTGCGAGGTCATATGTATTACCGACTCTGGAACATACAAATGGTGGATAATGTTATGTTATAGTTCTTAGATTTAGAGTTAGAGATTATAAAACATATTTTGTGCCAACGTTTCACCTTGAACATTTTTGGGGTTTGTTATTAACTCGGTATTATGTAAAATATTATCGTGTGGGTTGATGAGGTCGGTAATCCACCTCACAACCCACACGATAGAACACATACACATACATAAACTCACGCCTATTTCCCACCCGATAGAAGCAGATGTAAAACATTTCATACCGAGTTGGAACAAAAATGTTTTAAAATAACAACAATGAAAAGCCCGAAATGACACGCTGTTATGAATAACTTAAATGTAGGAATAGCTGAGGACAGTGCATAACGCGGATCTTCTTTGATACTCAGAAAATATCTCACGAAAATTGGTGAATATGTTCACTACGACAGAAAACCAAAGTTTCCGAGGATATCATATCGTTTTCTGTAATGTAAGCACGCAGTCGATATTCATGCATCAGCATGAATGTCCATGCTGACATAGATAAGTACATCAACTCACGCATGAAGCCCTCTTATGATAAAGAAAGCACACAAGGCAAAAAGACAATTGTGTAACAATTTTCGATAGGTATTTTTTTTGTCATATGATAAACGATAGAGTAGTAGGAATCATTTATTAAAATAAAATAAAAATAAAAATTGTTTATTTCAGAATTCCATAATAGTCATTACATAATTCCGTAGCTTTATCATTCATCATTTCACATAAAAAATAAACATTTAATATATAATTTATAAATAATATATAATATTTAATATTATCATACAATAAGTTATAATCTCCACACCATTCCAGTTAATCTAAAACAAACAGTAAAATACATTATCTTACTTACATATTTATAAATAAATAGCAAAATATGTATCATAATAGGGGTTCTAATAATATATTTCTCCATAAAAGAAAATGATATAAAAAGTGGAAGAGGAAAGATATCAATAGAGTGGTTCCGAGAACGATCTTCGCCGACATCAGTGTCAGTTTAATTGGGATGAAGCCTGTCCTGAGTCAGTGGTCAGTGTACTGTCGGAATGCCTCAGTTTCCTGACACGATTGCTGATTGCCTCTATTTGGCTATAATTTTATAATATACATATATATAACATCACATTAGTACGTACATATATACATATATTTGTATCTAAGTATGTACTAATGGGAGTTATGACTGTGATTACCTATTTGTTGACTCTACTTTCTGACTTAGCACCTTACAAAAAAAAAACCAGGGATGAACGTTGGTATTTGACACCCAAGCAAAGTTCAGTCGAATTGTATGATAATTGGATTCAATTTTGATTGGCTGTTAAATACTTAAACCCACGTTCATCCCTGGTTTATTTTTTATTTGTACGGTGGTTAATTTAAAAAAAGGTAGTTTGTAAGTAATGAATGAAGCATGTAATATCCGAACCTTGTCATCCGATTTTAACAAATATTTCATCCATGGCGTACATGGGCCGTAGATATGTGCCTATGGTTAAGTTACCCGTTAAACACCGCGTGCAGCAAAGCTACTAATTATGATTAATTATGTTAGTTTAATTCATTAAAAACATCATAGAAGGAAAGCTAGAAGGAAAGAGAGGAAGGGGAAGACCAAGAAGAGCTTACATGGAACAGATTAAAGAAAAGGTTAACGTCGTGTCTTATAGGGAAGTCAAGGAATTGGCCTTTGATAGACTGGAATGGAAAATGCTACACCGACAAGAGCGTGGCTCTTAAATTGATGATGATGATGTTAGTTTAAAATATTAACAAATTGACATGAATTCCGGGTATACCGCGAAAAGTGGAAAGAGAAATGAGATGCCTTTGTCATGAAAACTGCGCCCACAGATTAGAAAAGATTATGTAACGCTATTATTCTTCACGCCCGTAATCTAGAATCACAAGTAATGTAAATTAAAATTTGCCGCCACCCTTGACATAATGTCCTGAGATGGATATGAAGAACATCATCTAATGGCCCATCATGATACAATAGACACAATCACTTGGTCGTAGGGTTTTTCGACATGCACAGGAATAGGTACACAAGCAGCTGAACGCCTCCTTATGCTTTCCGTTTGCTTCCAGCCCTACATAGGAGCACTAACACTAGATGGACAAAAACATTAATAATAATAAGTAAATAGAGGTTGTTTTGTTTAAGAGATGAAGCCAGGCTTGAGTCAGTGTACTGTTGGAATGCCACCGTTTCCTGACGCGGTCGATCGCGTCTATTTGGCAATATCGTATACCATTGTACAGCCAAAGACTGGTTAGAAACAGAAGGGATTGAAAGTTCAAAGAACTTGTGTAGGTATATAAAGGTTGGAGATTTCGACGAATGATGTTTTGTTTGTTTTTGTTTGAGAAATTTCAGAGGAAGATATGTCCGTGAATCTTATGAAATGAATATTAAGTATTTAAAGATATTCATATTTTATGTAGTTCTAATCGTGTTGGATAATAAAGCATTCATTCAAATGCTAAGTTATTTACATTTTACCTTTAAATATGCTGATGCTGACTCTATCTGCAAAACATTATTTCTCCTTTCCTGTTGTTCATATAAAGCAATTTAAAAGGCAGCTAACATTTTCCCCTTCAAGTAGGTAATAAACTAAATATTTGTTATTCCATAGCTGTTCTACGTAGCGCATTAGTCTTTAATTAGCGGCACAGCGGTCAAGCTATGCGGATATCGCGCAACCGCCACAATGCGCGAGCGCCGCGCCGCCGCCGTCCTTCGAGGTCGTTCCAGTTCCACTACAAATGGCTTACAAGCGTAGGGTTACAAGATAATTTTGTTTTAAGAATACTGTTCCTTATTTACATAATATATTTAAAATTAACTTTTTTAAGAATTTGCTTTTGTTTCGCAGATTTTCTTATCATAACAAGAAGTTTCGATGTGGAAGTTTCCGCATAAATATGAGGCAAATCTACAATAAGTCAAGTTAAAAAAACAACAAGTGGAGGTACCTACCTACTTATGCAGATTTTTAACGAAAGCATTGCGCAAGGACATAAAGAGTTTACCACCATTTGTCAATTTATTTCTCATTACCTACTGGAATTTATTTTAGGTAATCAACACTTTTCTTCATTTATACATTTAGGACTAGGTCTACGTTCGACGTTCGAGTAGGCTAATAATGTGGGTTAATAAAGCCACATCGAAGCAATTCATCTAAAAAAGCAATATTGCAATTTGATATTTGCGCATATAAAATTAAGTGCGCAATGCAAACAAATGTCTAATATTCCTTTTTTAGATGAATTGCTTCGATGTGGCGTTTTTAACACCCCCAGATAGCAATAATAGGTACGTAAGCCTCGAATTCTTAAAACTCCACCAAACTATGCAATATTTGTATTCTATAGTGTTGTATAGTTGTCTATACATAAGCCTATCTACCAAATACAACACAACAGCCTAGTTTAGCTTAATGTGGGTCCTAGAAGGTTGTCAATGCTGATCGACTATAAATCGTAAGTAGCTAGAGTCATTATGCTATAGGTACCTACGTTGTTTGTATGACAACTGCCTATTTATCTCAACTGCGCTTTTACTAATCAATTTGTCGTGTTTTACCTCTGGAATTTATTTTATTCTAAAATTGACAACTTTTGTGTGCACATGTATTTACATAAGCAGTAAAACTAAATCGTAAATCTTAAAAAAATAAACTGGTTTATTTTCCACGGGTAATGTTGTATTGTAATTAGGTGTTTCAAAGATCTAGGTAGGTACTTGTTTTGGTTATATTATAAACAGTATCTCTGAGAAATAATGTACTCCACTTCGTCTCAAATGTCGCTTTTGCGAAAGGCTAAGTTTCAATTTAATACTGAGAAGGCAATTCAATATGTCTACAGACAGATAAGATTAAGAAACATACGAAAAGTAATTCATTTGTATAATAGCATAAGTACCACGCATAGGTTTGACGCCTGTATACAGTACTGGAGTAGGAAAACCTATAGAAGGAACTTCCATTTCTTGAGAGTCTTGCATCAAAACAAAACTTTATGAATGCGATAGAGATTTATTCATTTAAATCGAGACTTACCTTTTCCTCGTCGCAAGTCAGGACCGTTGCGGTCCAACCGCTATGTTTACCACCGTTTTTGTCACCTGCAACATAACTGTTTATGACACCCTGGTACAAACGACGGCCATTACGCAAACACCGCTTAATAAGGCTCTAATGGAGAAATTGCCTTTTTTACTTTCACACGCGGCGAACCTTGATTGGTAACACGTCCAACGCGACAATCTCCGGGCTACAACTTAGGACTATTACGTCGATTATGCCTGATGAGACGTCGTAGGAAGAATTGTTTTATAAGAAAAGCTGCTATACAGGGTGTTAGTGACATCGTAACGAAGACTTTGAGAGATGATTTAGACCATGATTCTGAGTTGATATCGAGAGGAATTTTCCGTCGCAAAAATATGGAACAGAAATTAATTAAAAAACAATAACATTTTCATGAATTTTCCCGACAGGAAATTCCACTTGATATCAACACCGAATTTCAGTTCATTATTCTGAGTTAATATCAAGTGAAATTTTAGATCACAAAAGTATATATTTAATTGAAAATAATTAGAAAAAACTAAAAAAAAACATGAATTTTGCGAACGAAAATTCTACTTGCTATTAACTCAGAATCATGATCCGAATCATTCCTTCAGTCTTCGTTACGATGTCACTAACACCCTGTATAAAAGAAATTATCGTCAATATAGCCGGTGAAAATAATAGTCATTATCTACCATTATGAGTACTATTTACAT
This sequence comes from Pectinophora gossypiella, assembly GCF_024362695.1. Classification (NCBI taxonomy): domain Eukaryota; kingdom Metazoa; phylum Arthropoda; class Insecta; order Lepidoptera; family Gelechiidae; genus Pectinophora; species Pectinophora gossypiella. The sequence goes on along the minus strand of NC_065405.1, from coordinate 10,457,125 downwards.
TACAGTTCACATCTGCGCGATTGTTGTTTACGTTTCATAGACAAAGGGTCAATAGGTTTTTAATTTAAAATCGATTCAATTCCCAATATACATAATGGTGTTCGTCATTAGGATTGTACCTGCTTATTCGTGCACTTATCAAGTCTTCGTATTTGTTTCCACAGCAAGCAATTACTTTCAGTGAGCCAGTGATAATGGGTAAATGAAATTTGTCGTTTCTCCGAGGAATTACATTGTTCCCACAGCGAATTGACAATAAAATGGATATACATCTTGGGTATGTTACATACGCACTTAAATGACTTAGATGTCTACTGATATATTGTAGTAAAAGTATGTTAGTGTAGATACTGCTACAATTATAACTACTTCTTAATAGGACATTGAAGGGCCTCCGTGGTCCAGTGGTTGAGCGTTGTGCTCACGATCCGGAGGTTAGGATATTGCAGGCTGATCACCTGATTGTCCAGCAGTAAGCTGATACGTGCTTCGGAAGGCACATTAAGCCGTTGGTCCCGATTACTACTTACTGATGTAAGTACATAGTCGTTACTTGAGTCACGTCCAGGCACGGGCCTTTGGCAGTTTAATAATAATCCGGACACCAGGGTTGATGAGGTTGGTCAAGAAGAAGATAACTTATTAAAATGTAAAAGGCTGCACACTGCAAATACACAATTCGTCTATGGAAAGAAGTTCGTGTGTACAAACATTATGTTTGGTGTATACCCGGCCTAATTCTCGCTAAAGTTACTCGACTAAATCAACCCAGTCACTAAACTCTACGCAGGAAACAAGCAAGATGTAGTGAAATGGATAAAATGTGTATTAAACATAACAGCAACTGAAGTCTGTAATTTATGTTAGTGATTTTAACTGTATTTTCTGAAAAAATAGTATAGACATTGACGAAATTCGATGGAACCGCGACGTAAATGGTTCATGAAGTTTAAATCCGTGATGCCTATTTTCGTGCTATGAAGCTATGAAGGTAATGCCGGAGATTACGTTTGGACTCGACACATCCGTCCAGTCCTGAGATACTAGTAATTGGTCATTCGCTTCACGGTCCCACGATGTATGGGAAACCATCACGAGTCACATTAATGCTTCCGATTGGTCTTTCTATCTCGCTCGAACACATCATCTTCGCGATTAACTTGATTACGTCTCTGATTGATAATGCGACTATACGTACATTATAAGTTAATTTTGTTTTGCTCTTTTACTTTTAGCTTTGGTCTAGATACAAAATGATACCTACTCAACATGCGTTAAATATATATTTGGCCATTCAGCCATTCTTGGTTCTCCACCCACAATTTATTTAGAGTAGACAACGATTATATTGCAATAAACACTGAAGAGTACGTTTTGTGTGACTGTGGGTTTTGATCTACCTGTGTGCAAGTTTTTATTTAAATCAGTTCCGCTGTTTAGGCATCCATACGTAGCAAATCAACAGAATTACTTTCATAAGTATGGCGTTAATATTAATGCCAGAACATGAACATAATATACGATGTCGATTAATTCGTTCAAATATTCTTTCTCTCAGACGACGCCCTGAGCCGAAGTTCGCGCCCAACTGGGCACCCTCAGGCCTGTTGTCTTAAATTTTGTACCGCCCTCAGCGCTCCCCATTTGTCCAGGCAAGTAGTTAATGTCATCTGCGGCAAACCTACAATAAGTCACGTCAATCAAAAAATCACGCCAGAACAAGTAAAAACCTATCTAAATAGTAAATAAAATAAGTGATAAAATAGTGATGGAGTGTTATAAATCGGATGTTTATTTAGCTAAGCCGATGAAGTTGTGATCATGAAACGATGACAATGGTGGTTTGTTTTTTATGATCGCCTGTCGGTTCTTACTACGTGCGTGAAATTGTACGCTTTTTGTAGACGTCTACAAATAGACTTGTAACTAGTTGAAACCGCTTTTAACATCAATAAGTTTATGCTTGGGTATTGTTTTTAAAATTATGAATGGATCATAAATGGATGCATTTTTCGATAGCTATAATTCTGCATTTAGTCACTAACTAGTCACTGCAAGATAACTTGGTAACTTTTGGAATAGATAAAATGTCTCAAAATAAATATACATATATTAACAGTTCCGAAGTTTTACCATCAGCCCACAGTGAGATTAAGCTCGGTGGCGCAGCGGTAAACGCGCTCGGTCTGCGATTGTTGAAGTTAAGCAACTTTCGCAAAGGCCGGCCATATGATGGGTGACCACAAAAAAAAAAGTTTTCATCTCGAGCTCCTCCGTGCTTCGGAAGGCACGTTAAGCTGTTGGTCCCGGCTGCATTAGCAGTCGTTAATAACTACCAATCCGCACTCGGCCCGCGTGGTGGTTTAAGGCCCGATCTCCCTATCCATCCATAGGGAAGGCCCGGGTCCAGCAGTGGGAACGTTAATGGGCTGGTGATAATGATGATAGTAAGTATGCTGCATACCCCCTCCGGTTGATTGAGAGGAGGTACGTGCCTAGGTGTGAGATACATAAATGTGATATAGGCTATTTATGAAACTTACGTTTGTTTAGGACAATATATCACAAGGACACCATAGTTGCGCCACCAACTGATTTTTTTTAGCGATTCGCAACCAGGTAAGGTGCGCTTTATACACGGTTTTACACGGTAGCGCAACTTTGGTGGCGTCACTGTGGTGTCCTAGTGAGATACAGCCCTTATAATAATAATATTTTGTATTTATATCATATTAAGATTGAATTGTAAATTAAATTGAACGGTGAACAAGTTATTATAATGCTATTCATAAAGTCAAGGTGGACAATGTTTGAATAAGTTGTTTCATGATATCGATCAACGAAAGCACTGACTATCAGATTTTATAGTCGATGACTCGCTTTTAATGTTAAAACATTTATAAGTTCATTGATACATTTCGATATTTGAAATGCATAGAATAATATCAATAAGTTTGATACTTAAATAGATTGAACTTTAAAATCAAACAGTCGCTATTTACAAATGGAAGCCAGGCCAGGTCACCCGCCGGCAACGTTGCCAAACAACTTATAGATAAAAATAACTAATATTAATTTGTAATTATCTGAAAATAAACATATATTTTTTTTATAATAAAAGTCTTCATTGCTAAAGTGTCGCCAAGTTGCCAAAGCGTCGCCAAGTAAGTTAACTGCCATACATTTCAAATATGGATTGTTTAGCGACTGTCGCCGGCGATGTGGCCATGGCGTCTTGGTTAGTTTAGTGCGCTTAGTTGTTTAATCCTTTCCTTAGAAAGTTAGTTAGAAATTCTGGATTTTTCATGACAGATTATCAGTCAATTACCTCGAAATTAAAGATAGAAGCGCGGCTAGAACTTCGTATCAGAAAGCAAAACATTTTGAAATTGCAACGACAGTTGATCAAATCACGGCCGCTTGGGCGATTAAGCGTTTCTTCACATAAAGATGAGGTTGTTCCACGAAATGCTGCGTCCGTTTTGCTCAGGCCGAGCAACAATGCGTTAGTTAGGTCCAGGAACGCGTAATTAAACCTAGGAACCGGCTTGTCCCGATCCGACGGCTATTCATCGTAAATGAGGTCCTTGCGACGTGCGCTATTTTACTACCTAATCGAATGGACGGGGATACCAGGTGGTAACGACGCTTTACCAACGAGATGGCTTTGCGGATATTATATAATTATATATTATGATGGAGAACCCTGACATGTAACGTTAATTTGTATGACGGAACTGAGGATCGTAAATTCATAATTCTTATTAGGATAGACATATCAAATGTTAGTAGGCGACAAATTTGCAATCGTTTTGGTAAGTATTTGTGTCTTTTAAGACAAATATTTTAAGCCGAAAGGTATATACTTTGTAAGATTTTTTTTTATTTATTTATTTTCTTATAAAAACAATGTTACAAGTACTGGCATGCAGACACCGGTACACCTGAAAAAGTTTGTCTCAATGCCTGACAAGTTATCAAACAGTGCTTCTTCATAAAAAGTAGGCAAGTACCTACTTCGATTTTAGCTACTTACCTATCTATGAATTGACAAACAGATCAGCCAGTGGTGGTGGATATCCAATATACGTAGATGTGATAAATTCATCCAAGAGTAGATGACAATTATTCTTCTTGGAAACCTGCTGAGATTTCTTATTTATCGCAATATTGTTCAGAATAAATATTGCTTCTCAAACATATTTTCTGCATATTTTGCTTGTTATTCCGCCTCATAAACACAAACTTCGAGTGTTTAGCAGTCGTTTCGCAAAAGTTTCACAACTCGTTGAGCGCGTTCGTGCTAACTTACCGAGTCTATAGCGGGCCTATATGTAGTAGGATATTCTCTAGTGTCCCGTTAGTTATTAATTAGCATAGAACAACACGTAGTTTCCACGAAAATCGGTTTTTCAATTTGTAAGCAAGCGTCGTCGTCATGGATCAAGTGCCTTCGCAGAACACTCTATAAGCAGTGTTCGCGGGAAGCCGTAACACGATTACATGCTGCTTAAACGCACTCTAAATACTACCGAGGACGTCGTAAGGCACATAATGTGTACTTGTGGAGCGAGTTATTATAACTTAATAACTACTTGTTACCCACGTAACTGTTATGGCTAAACTTGATTGCAGAGTCCATGTTTTTGTGAGATTCAATTACTTAAATATTGAAGTCATGTTACCCCTGAACCAGTTGGTTATGATCTTGCATCTTTCGATAGAAAGGCTGCACGTGACTGAGCCCTTCTATTTAGCTGAATGGGGTATTTTTCACCTCTCACACGGGGAGCGTGGGACGTTCGTATATTGCGGGATTATGGCGAGCTTTATTGGCATTCGTAGACGCGAAGCTGCGGAGAGTAAAGGAAGGTGTTATTAACACCTTCCCGCTTTCGAGATATTTCGTAAAATGCGATGTTAACGAAGCAGAAACTCCCTGAGCCGGGGATAAGCGCGTTTATCTAGCAACATTGCGGGGAGCTGGATCGAGGGTGCATTCCCGATTCGTTCCCTGTTGTTTTTGCAGCTAGGCACTCGCTAATAGGTACAGGTTTAGCTTTCGAGACGCCCGAGGTGCTCCCGAGTTGTCCTCTGTTGTCCTGCACTCGTTGATGCAGACCTGCGTTTGAATCGCCCTATGCAGCTAGAAAAAAATCATCTGCAACGCAGATTTGTTATACTCATTACTAGATTAAATGCAAACTTCGTATTCCACTATCAATGGTAGGCTAAAGATGAAACGTAATTGTCCGAAAAAGTATGATGGTTCCGTGTTTCGGATGACACGTTAAGCCCCGGTAAAGGTCCCGGCTACTAGCCACTTCTTCCAACCCGCAGTGAAGCAGCGTGGTGGAGTATGCTCCATACCCCCTCAGGTTGATTGAGGAGACGCCTGTGCCCAGCAGTGGGACGTAGCTATTTACATACACATGTTTTTTCCCGACAAGTAGTAATGAACCTCTATATGAACTCTTACTATAGATATGTTGTAAGATAAATACGATCTGCTCTTAGTAACAGGTTACAGCCTCATCGCAATTATTTGTGTTTATTTTTATTACTTAAACGGTAGCGTTTATAAAGCCGCTCGTGTATAACAGGAGCAATTTAAGTAGTCCCCTGCAGGTGGCTGGCTGTGCGTTACCGCCGTTGGATAATTGTTGGTTTTTACAAAAAAGACTCACCAACTCCCTGCCTTTTAGCTACCGACTTCACTTGACTGGTTTACAGTTATTACCAGCTTAACTATTCAGAGCCTTTTAGTTATTAACCATTTTATTAAGACGCACTCATTGTGCCCTTTTACTTAAATCGGATCAAGAAGGCGGACCTTAATTAAATTGACGTAAATTTTAAAAATGGAAATGGTTTTGGTGTTTGGAATCTTGCCGCTGCTTTTATTAGTGGAGCATGAAATGTCGAGAGCCTTCCTTCGGCTTTGATCCTACCAATTATTGAAATTAAAATTGAATTGGCATTGTGATTGATATGTTTTGATTTATTTACATTTACAACGCTTATATACGTCTGAATTGTCATCATAATCATCTTTCTAGCATTATCCCGTTTTTTACAGGGTCCGCTTACCTAACCTGAAGGTACAGAAACGACTGCCTGTCTGTCCGTCCAACCCACGAAGGGAACACCAGCCTAATACAGGTTAGGTCACATACCTCCGAAAATGCATACGTCTATAATATGTAATATACGTCTGAATTGTATTAAAAAATGTTGTTATAAAAAAGGAAGTGATTTTTCTAGGACAATAGTTTACACATCTCCCGATATCGTATTAATGTTGGCAAATACTCTCCATCGAACTGTTGTATGCTAACATATAACGAGGCATATACAAATGACATATTGGATTCGAACCTGCGACCTCACATTGGCTACAACGGATCATACACACCAACATTCTATCAAATAAATAATTGTTTCATAAAAATATTATTATATTAAGTTATAAACAAGCGCATTATAATTTTCATATAACTTAATTCGTTACGTAAGCACCCGTCTTTGTTACTGTCAATCAACTTTTAATAAAGTTATGATGACAACGACCAATTTTGACTAACGTCTTCTCTGAGTTTGCGGAATATAGTGAAAGTTAAAAGAGGATGATAAGATTTTTGATTGATTGGTAAAAGCCACGGCATAAGAATTTCCGTTTCGCTAAAAATAATAATGTTACGTACGGTTTACTTTCCTTACATAGTATAGAACCTAATTACGTATCACCTTGGGTGTATTATTCATCTATCTATTCCATTGCTGGATGGTGGAGTAGACAAACTTGTTTACCTTTAGAAAATACAAGGCCCCTGACATGACTCATATAACGACTACGTACTTACATCAGTAAGAAGTTACCGGGACCAACGGCTTAACGTGCATTCCGAAGCACGGATCGTCTTACTTTCGGATAATTAGGTGATCAGCCTGTAGTGTCCTAACCAAACTAGGGACCACAAGGTAATTTTTGTGATATGGCTCCACCGGGAATCGAACCCAGGTCCTTCGAAACGTGAAATGGCTCAGCTTGTGCTGCGATGGAGCCATGCTATGGCGCCATCCAGCGCTGGTTTTCAGTCATTGGTAAAAGTCCGGCACCGGTGGGTTGGTGCCTGGTGTACCACAGGATCATAATGACAGTGTTTTAGAAGATTTTACAAGATGAGAGCACTCAGTAAATGCCATTTGTCTTCTTCTTCCATCGTGTGGGTTGTGGGGTGGAGTACCAACCTTATCAACCCTGGTGTCAGGGTTATTATTGAGCCTCCAAAGGCCCCTGACATGACTCATGTAACGACTACGTACTTACATCAGTGAGTAGTAACCGGGACCTACGGCTTAACGTGCCTCCGAAGCACGGATCATCTTACAATCAGGTGATCAGCCTGTAATGTCCTGACCAAACTAGATCACAAAGTAATTTTTGTGATATTTCCCCACCGGGATTCGAACCCGGGACCTCCGGATCGTGAGTCCAACGCTCAACCACAGGACCACGGAGGCCGTATTAAATCGACATTATGTTTTGTAAAAAAACTAAACTATGCGGCTATATAGGAAACGGTTGTATACCTTATCTAAAATAATCAGCCTACATGCCTTATTAAAAAAAAGGAAATTACGCGAGTAAGTATGTTATAAAAGTGTCCACAGAAGCAAAGCCGCAAGCACCATCTACTCACCGTCACAAATGACCATGACAATTCGGCTAATGAAGTTGTTTCTACACATTAAGAAAAATGTGTTTATACACGAATACTTTCGTCGGAATTGTTCGACTTTCGTTTTCAAGTAAAATGTGTCGAACATAATGGCACTGGTTTTGTTTATTCGTTCGTCTTGATGTGAGTGTCGAGACTCAAGAGTGTCTGCTGCGATTTCAAGGGTACTTAGGTATGAAAACAATTTGCGCGTTCTGTATTTCCGAATCAAGTACTTTTAATGTTTTATTAATTTGTGCACCTAGGTATAATTCAAGCACATGTTTACAGGTAACACAAATCTTCTAGTTGTCTGCTGTTTTGATGCTGATGTTTACTAAGAATACTAAATACAACGTCAAAGCAGTATGATTTCGTTGAAAAATGAAAAGAAGACACAAAAACCATAGGTACAGTTTATAGCACTGAATAAACTAATGCGTGTCAAAATTCTCGAACTTAAGATCGTTTTGTCGTTTTCGTTTTCGTGTTTGCATCTCAAACATGTATAAATATATCCACTTGCATTTTTTTTAGTAATTTCCAAGTCTTGATATTACAATTTATTCCAGCAAAAACAAAGTAAACCGCTTAAGTTTGACCGTACCACGATCTAAGAGGTTATTAAGGCTGGTGCAACGAACTGGTACCGTGACTTCCTATTTAACAGCCAGTGGGAAAGTGAAGGAATTAACAGGAGCGTGGCCCTTTGTTCTGCTGGTGGAACGAATGACACCTCTTGAGGCCTCGTTTACATTTTGTCTCTGTTTTGTCTCGATGGTTTGTCTCTAATCGTTTCTTTGGAAGTGTCGTCTGCATGGTAATTAGTGACAGGCAACGCAGGAAAAGGGATTGATGTTTGTTTTACTAGTTTTAGTAATTCCGTAAATAGGTCTCTAGGAACTAAATAACATAACCTCACTCCGATACGACTAACTGAATAAGCCTTTGTCCTTTTATTGCTACACTTGAAAAATGTGAATTTTCTATAAAAAAAAACACCACACCATGTGCATACTGTACACATCCACCTTCTCTATCGGCCGGCAGGTTTTCGCGAATCGGCTTTATTTTCCATATTACAATACAATACAAAAACACTTTATTGCACTTAAAATAAATATTAAAAATAAACAATTATAATCAGTTAGATAGTACAACATGCCTTATTGTTAAATTAGCAATCTCTTTCAGGCAACATTGAGGTATAGGAAATGAATTTACTAAGACTTAGCGAGATAGACAGTGCAAAGTAAATTTTAATTAGGCAACACATGACATAAGCTGAAGACTATATCCCAATTGGGTGGTAAGAGACATCTAACGCAAGATAAACTACACACCTACACCTCACCGAGCTTTCTGTAAGTAAGTCTCTCTCTCTCTCTCTCTTTCTCTCTCTCCTTGGCATTTATCATTCCCATCTGATGGTGGGGTCTGCCTTCTTCGTACTTCTCTTTCACTTCGCTCTATCAGACTTGTCGTTTTCGGAGACACTGCACATGTACAGATCCTTTTCTGTAAGTAAGTACCTAATAAAATGTTTTTCAAAAATAAACAGCTGAAACTTATAAGTATTAACTTACTACCTAGACTGTCGATCGTACCTAAACTTACAATGGATAGTACGGTAGAGGGAAGACTATGCTCTCCACATACTAAGCTGAGACTTATTTCACGTCTAAACGACGAAAGTCCCTGACGTTCTCATGATCGATTGCTTCCAAGAATCTACAAATTACTTGTATAATTTGCCAACTATACCATAATAAACGTATATGTAGATGTATGTAAAATGTGTCAGGTTTCTAATAATTTTCACATGAAGGTAATTTAATCGGTGACTTGTCGAGTAGAAGCAATCACATTACCGACATCATTATGCATTTTCCGAGGGGTCGTATACAGAATGTAGGTAATGAAAGCTGGGTTTTACGTGTTAAATACGTAATTCGATTGTAATTCGATGCTCCGTGGCCCAGTGGTTGAGTGTTGTGCTCACGATCCAGAGATCCCGGGTTCGAGTGGGGACGAATGACAAAAATCACTTTGTGATCCCTAGTTTGGTTAGGAGATTGATGGCTGATCACCTGATTGCCCAAAAAGTGGGATGATCCATGCTTCGGAAGGCACGTTAAGCCGTTGGTCCCAGTTATTACTTACCGATGTAAATGCGTAGTTGTTACATGAGTCATGTCATGGGCCTATGGCGGCTCAGTAATAACCCTGCTACCAGGGTTGATGGGGTTGGTAATCCACCTCACAATCCACACGATAGAAGAAGATTCGATGCTTTAACAGGAAAAGATTTATTTAGAAAGGTATGTTGGTGAAATGTGGCTTTTGGAACGTTAGGTTGTATTTAAGGAAAATTTCAACCGGTTGCTGTTATTTTATGATAATGAAGATTGGCTTACTTTTCTACTTATAGTTAAAACACTGAACTTGATCATATTGTAATTATTATAAATCTTACGATGAAATTCTTGGAATTTGTCGCATATTTTGTTTGCAACTTTCCTTTACCAGCCTATATGTTCAAGAAGGTAGATACGCAAGTCATCTGTGCTAATAAGGGTCCTGTTACATGTCGTGTCACTTCGCTGGCAAACGCGGTCGAACGTAATTTATCTTTATGAAGCATACATATACGGTCTACATATTAACTTGTTTATTTTGTTGCGCAGCTATTCGGTGGAAAATTGAGGAAATTTGAACAAGGACAACAAATTTTACTGAGTACAACGCACAAATTGTAATTAATGTTCTTGCGTTGTTTTGCTTCTTGTCTTCGTGATAAATATAAGTGAAGTGCGCTATTTATATAGAGTTCGTTTTATTTTAGGGCCTCATTCAAACCTTCCTAATAAGCTGTATGATGGCTGATAAGTGTCTGGTAGTAGCATTACTATCTGCCAGATAGCTACAGGAGAAGTTATCAGAAAGTTATCGGCAAGTGGTAAAACGAGTGTTGTTATTTAGTAACCGGCTTCCATAGGCGAAATAAATATCCCGTTTTGGTGCGTGGCTTTAAAACTGAACGCTGGTGTTGTTATTGTATGAGGTGAAAATTTGAATATAAACAATTATACATAAAATTGTCTACATACGAGCATGAAAATCATTAGGAGCCTATTATGAAATACAGATTACCCTAATTTCAGTTATGGCTTCCCATGGGATATTTAAATTAATCAAGTCATTTGTATTTCGTCCACACCGTATTTCGTCCTGAGGGTTTGAACTAATATACATAATGACGGAAAGTTAGAAATAACGCGAGTCAACCTCGATAGAGTCAACATGCAGCCACTGAAATCTAATGTAGAGAAGCTTTTATTTGGGTCTCTATCCATTCCATGTCATTTCTTTGAATACCTAATATTATCCTCTGGAACTTGAATGGAAGCCAATAGAGGTCACTTCTACTGTATGATGCTAAAGGTTCAGCTTTTAGGGGTCTTCAATCAATAATACTTTATTGCTCAACGACATATACAAAGGACATAAACATACGAATAAAAACATAAGTACAATAGGCGGCCTTATTGCTAAATAGCAATTTCTGCCAGGCAACCTTAGGGTGAAAGAAGTTAATGCATTGGAGCACGGGCCGGTGCAATAAACATATAATGACACGAACAAAAATAAAAAGAAAAAAATAAATAAGAAAATAATAATAATAAAATAATATATATATACATACATACATACACACACATACATATACATACATACAAATAGCCTATACAATATAATAATACATATAAGGAGAATAAGAAAAACACTTCGAAGTTATGCCTGCAGGAAAAGCGCTCACTCTTGCCCTGAAAGAGTCCAGAGAAGGAGCCCTCCTGACAGTCTCAGATAGAGAGTTCCACAACCGGACAGCCCGCAACGTGAAAGAGAATAAAAGTCATTGGAATGGACAGGGATATTAAGGGATAAGGTGTGGGACGATCGCAAAGTACGATCAAGGACAGAGGATTTAAAAGAGAAACGATCTTTAAGGTAAAAAGGAGTCTTCTTCTTCTTTTAATCCTAATGTCCCCTGGTGGGTTGTAGGACTCCAACAACAGATGTCCACTCTTCGCGATCTTGTGCAGCGTCTATAGCTTGCTCCCATCACATGTCGATAGATTTTAGTTCTTGATCAACGAAATGTCGCCAGGTCTCTTCGGGCCGATCCCTTTTGCATTTTCCTGAGGTTTTCCATTATCGTGTGGACCTGACCTGACCTGGAGCTCGAGTAAAAATAAAACAAAAACAAAAAAGGAAAACGTGTCTTGCCGTCTTTATCCTGGACACGCCATATGGGAGTTGAGTGAAAGTTCTAATTATTAAATGTAATTTTTAACAGATTTTTATTGGTAACACGAATACGATAAATTGGAGCTGAAGGAAGATTGAATGTGTGTGAATAAGTGTGTTTATTACATGGGATGAAAAGTTAGAAATAATGAGCCGATTTCAATAAAGTCAGACAGCTACCGAAATTCTGAAATCTATTTTATTATGCGAATGGTTCATGGGAGTTTTAATATTGGCATCTGTACACAATCAAAAAACACCGTATTCATATAGTTATATTACTTATTTAAACATGTATCGAATTGATTAAATTTTTCTCTACTTTGTTTTCACATTAAACCTTATATTGAAATACGAAATACAATATATTATTTCGTACTTTAAGTCCTAAAGTCTAGTGTTTACGTATACAATTCAAACATATTCTGTTCTTATTTTACTACTGCTTAAGTATTTTACATTACTGGGTCAAAGTCGTATGTTAATCATCTATCAAGTTTGCTAAAGATCCTTTGACCCTTATGTAATGTGTAAACTTTAATGGCTTTGGATTTCAAACTGCTCTACAGCTGATGTCATAATATACTTTAGCAGCAGTCGGGGACTATCTGAGGAATTAATTACGTACGAGTTAGTAGGGGTTCCCAAACTGTATGCTGTTTGCCGCATGGCGACTTGTTGGCTGGTGCACCACCGTAACACGCTCATGTTTCCTCTTCTCCGAAAAGTAAACTTATGTATTCGCGGGTATTTATATTAAGATATTATATGTATTGTCACATGTGTATTGTGTATGTTTTAATTGTTTGCCTACGTATTTAGTATAATTTGTGTCCTATTTCGACAGCTAAGGCGCTAAGACTAAACTTGTACGTACGGTATGAACCGAAAAAGTTTAGAAACCTCTGAGTTAGCGAGTTCTTGAGAGGAGGCGATAAGTCGGGGCCACTCATTCGAGCTAATCGGCGAAGGGTCGGGTTACATTACGCTGATGAAAGCATTACGGTATTATGTTTAATCTGCAACCACGAAACAACAGATGCGTGTTGTGGTCAGCTTCATACTTGAAATTCTTCTGGAGCAAGCTTTACTTGAATACGTTCGTCAAATGTTTAAAGCTATATGAAGTAAAGAGTTCTTCTAATTTTCCTAATTTTAAAGCAACTGCTTGTTCTATAGATATAATTTAACCGAATGCGCGACAGCCGGATCAGTGTATGTTTTTGAGTAATGAATTACTCAGTAACTATTGGGTGTTAAGTGGGAGTATACTAACTACTTTTACTTTATAGTTTCCATCCCTGATTAACTAGTGATTTATATTATTAGCAACACATCCTGCATTAATTAAAGTCAACGGAAATTGCAATTAGAGAATCTAAAGTGGATTTGTTGGCAAAGCGTTGCGGTGCATCGCTAGCTTAGGACGGAAAAGGAGAGTGCAAATTGTTCAAATAATAGAAGAGTGGCAAGCTGGCTCATCGCCAAGGTACAATGACCCCTTCCTTCGTACTTCCTAAATGAAATGAAAAATGAGCACACATAAAGGGTAGAAAAAAAAAGCTAAATAACCCTGCCTAATGTCATTTTATCCCTCTATTTTAAAATACAAGCTCGTGTGCATTAAAAATATGAACATCTTTCATTTATTACTAGATAATTGGAATACTTATCATAAACAAATATGAAACAATTTAAGTAAAAATATTAAATTGCTTCAATAAAAAAAAATAAGAGAAGTATTTAAAGCTATATTTAGACGGAGAAGTGTATATATAGAGGCGATATATAAAAAGTAACGTCATTACTCCATAATAATTCCATAAAAAAACGTTTTAAAGAAAAGTATGTCGTATTATTTGTTTTACTTAGGTTTTACTATATTATTTCTCGACAGATTTTTTTCAAACTTCATTTTTTTCTTATGACTGAGTTTTCATTTGTTGATATTCCTATAAATAGTTGGTCTAAATACTTGCACATCACCACGAGACCACTTCTATGATGCCATCTTCACGTCAAACTATGCATATTTGCCGTCGCCGCTCCTCAGTCATTCTGCCGTCCAAGAAATATCGCATTCTGTAATTGATTTATTGTTTATTATTTAAGTACTAAATGAATTAATTGTGTCATTTGGATACACTTTTAAAAATTCGAAAAAATAGACTTTCGTTTCGTCCGAAAGTGTCAAGTGCAAATCGTGTGGCTAAGGTTTTTTTTCGTTCGTGCCCAACAAGTTAATTGTTTAAGCAAGATTTTTACAGGCCCAGTTCAAAAGGTTGGTTTTTTTTATCTGTTTCGACACTTGAGATCGGTCGGCGCCAGATGTCTCCGAGGTTTATCAGTGCACCAGATAAAGCTCCGGTTTAATGCACACGAGCTTGTATATTAAACTGAGGAGATAAGATGACATTAGGCAGGGTCCTTTAGTTGTTTTTTCTAACTTTTATGTGTGTTCTAGTTTTTTACTGCGGTTCCACTTGCGGTTCAGTAAATTTATTAATATTTAAAAGTAGGTGTAATATTGACTGTATATTACTCTCTCGTATCATGTTTCTGTAACCTGTAAGTTTAATGAACCCGTACATAGGTAAATCGTACAATTTTTATTAATTTATTTTTTTCATTTGAAGATACTTTGACAATTTTACAAAATGGTCATTTTTATAAATATCAAATATCTAATGATTATTATTTCTTTATTAACTCGACTGTCGCAACGCAGAACTCGATAAAATCTATAGCATTTCGACAAATAGTTTAAGTTATAGACAATAGCTTTAGTTTCCCGAGAAAGAGTTTAAATTGTTACACCTATCCATTTTAGGCAGACTAAAGAATCTTGCGGCAGTTAACTATACAAAAATCTTCATAAAGCTCATAGCTTCTCCGTGTGTCCAAACAGACGAGCGGACGATATTTTATGTGGTTAGGTGGGCAAAGATGTTAGCAGATGGCTTAGCGTTGCCCCACCTCAGAGATTTACGAGGTACGGATAATTAAAAGCAACGGGTAAACATGCGTACACGCATCTCGTACGACACAAATGCATACAACTCATGCCCAAGTTCTTTAGGATTTTTTCCATAAGATATTTAAATTCTTTTATCTATTTTTATATATTATATATATAATTATCATATCATATTATCATATTATTATATATATATTATATGTATGTCGTAACAGTGGGTGGGGTCGGGTGTCGGTCGTAACATTATCATCAGAATGGAGGGTGGGCGTTAGAAGAGTGGGCGTTAGAAGACAATAATGGCCGTCATCAGTATCACAATCATTTTATTTACTTCCACATAGTTTTTGTATCACGATTAAATAAAGTCACAGCATAAGGTACACACTCACGGCAACGTCACGGTATTCGTAACGGTTACACAGTCTCTCGTTATCTAGCGCGCATAAGGACGTTAGCGCGAAGGGGCTACTCGCCCTCTACTTGCCCTCCACCACCCATGGTTCCTATATTCGGACCGAATCATCGGGACATGTGAACGTACTTGCTAGGTACTCTTTTCCGATCACACTTTCTTGACGTCCCTACAAGTTATAGGTGAGCGACTATATCACTCCACGTTCCGATCGTAATTATTCGACACGTCCGTTCACGACGATGGTTCGCGGTAGACTGCCCGACTATAACGGCAGTGCACGTCCGCTCGACACGACGACTCTGTAGTGACTCTCTGACTTCACGCAGCTCTGGCCGTAGGCCACCTGACGTCGGAGCGATGCAACTTCATGACGGTAGTGATGTAACTTCATTTTATTTTCCGATTTGATCCATTTCTCTTCTTAATTCATAACCAACTCCGACACGGCCATCCTGCGTGACACACGTCCTCGTGTGTTAATCTGAAACAATATACCACAGCACAGTATCCAAGTTCGCTCGGTCATTCCTGACCTAACATGAGACTCTATAAAGGACTCCACATGAGCTCTACTTGTGACTACACGAGCTCTACTTGTGACTCTACACGAGCTCTACTTGTGACTCTACACGAGCTCTACTTGTGACTCTACACGAGCTCTACTTGTGACTCTACACGAGCTCTACTTGTGACTCTACACGAGCTCTACTTGTGACTCTACACGAGCTCTACTTGTGACTCTACACGAGCTCTACTTGTGACTCTACACGAGCTCTACTCGTGACTCTACATGAGCTCACATTACATCATGATAAATCATCAACTTACAATACACAGACCATTGACCAGTATTCACACACTATAAACAACCAAACTTGAAAATCCAATTACTCTTTACACGTCTGTCGTTACTATCACCTAAACGAGCGATAGTAACTCATGCCACTCTACTGAGCGACGATATCTCAAAACCAGGCGTCACTACCACCTAAATCGAGCGGTAGCAACTCATGCCACTCTACTGAGTGACGATATCTCACAACCAGGCGTCACTACCACCTAAATCGAGCGGTAGCAACTCATGCCACTTACACCAAGTGACGATATCTCACAACCAGGCGTCACTACCACCTAAATCGAGCGGTAGCAACTCATGCCACTTACACCAAGTGACGATATCTCAACACAGTCGTTGCTGCCACCTAAACCGAGCGACAGCAACTCATGCCACTTACACCAAGTGACGATATCTCAACACAGTCGTTGCTGCCACCTAAATCGAGCGACAGCAACTCATGCCACTTACACCAAGTGACGATATCCCAACACAGTCGTTACTGCCACCTAAATCGAGCGACAGCAACTCATGCCACTTACACCAAGTGACGATATCCCAACACAGTCGTTACTGCCACCTAAATCGAGCGACAGCAACTCATGCCACTTACACCAAGTGACGATATCTCAACATAGCTAGCACACAAACTTTACATTTTAGTTGGTAGAATAGTGGTCAATGCGTTACACAATTTCTTCTATATCACTAATTTCTAATTTGTGCAGTTCGACTAATTCTACCGGAGGTCAACTTGACTTAGATTCAGGTACAATGTCATGACCAAATACAAAGTCAACATGACATCCAGGCCCCGACCGCATACCTGTAGTTTCTAAGACGAGCAGCACAAAAGTGGCTGCAGCCCCGAACACTACAAGTGCGCAGCTTCCTATCAGAGTTGCTCCGAAACAGGTCAATCATAGCTTTCATTGCTCAATTAAATCGACCAACATTACTACACATCTACTGCAAAGCACAACAGACTGTAATATTCCTCCCCAAACTGTGGTTACGCTACAAAACAGTCATAAGTCACAACATCCCCTCCCGGGATGGCCACCATGGTCCACGACCACAAAACGACAGAGCACCCTGCTCTCACACACACAAGTCATAAAGTCACAGTGTAGCGACCAACACCTCGAGGAAATATTACCGCACTTACACAATTACTGATTCGGTATGATCATCATTTAGAATGTTTTGCTCCAATTTTCTCACTAATGATTTACTGTTTCGGGCATTTTCTAAGCCTATTTCATTTAAGTAATCATAATCCAAATCATTTTACTTCGCAATGTTTACTTCACTTCATTACGATTTCCAATTTAACTAAAGTTAACAAAAGACAACTTTCTGCACTATATTCGTTTGTATCCTATTAAAACTTTCCATCTTTCAAATCAGGTGAAACAGATACGACTCACCGGGACGTATAAGAATTTCCAATAAAAGATCAACCACTGGTCTTGTGACATGGTTTAGGTCTTCACCAGCGCAGCAAGTCCGGCTGGTATACAACGCGCTGTCAAGATGTCGTCACTTAACACGGCTACGGCTCAGCCCGCGCCATTTTCTTCCCCGCTTGCAATCCACCAATTGCCGAACCAAGTTATGACATGAAACAAAAGAATTCACTGTATTATCGTATTCACATGACTTTCTTTCAATCAGTTTAAAAAGATTATTAAAGAATGTTGAATATTGAAACATTTGATGAATGACGGTAGATTACAAAACACGTTATTTAACGAGACTCAATTATCATGTCATGATTAATTTCTTTTTGCTTGGAGTGAGAAAATACAACTTTAACCACGCAGGTCAAGCGTGTCTACACCAATTCGAAATATTTTTAGACCAAAATACAAAGATTTTACGATGATGAAAACAGATTGGAAAACGCGGTGTGATTGACACGGATTGACACAATGTGTCTCGTCAATTTTGTTTTTTTTAAAAAACAATTTCCTCATTATTAGAAACGGAAATTCACATAGCAATAAAGTCAACAACAATAAGGTTCCAGTATGAAAACGACTCACCGTAATAACAGTTTTCAATTTCAGGTTCCATAATTTTCAAACACGACTGCACACAGTATGGACATATTGTGATGTTCACGCCATCATATCTTACGGCATGTAGTGATGTCGATCATTAACAAGGTCCAGGTCACTTCAAATTCAGGTCCATCTCCAAATTCAGGCATGACACTACATCTTCATCACGTGGTCACACGAATGTGATAATCATCATAATCTTCTTCTGATTGTGATAATCGAAACTTGCATTGTCTTGTTGTGAACGTCACATCACGTTGTCTTCATCCAAGTCCACTAATCCCGCTTCTGATGTCGTAACAGTGGGTGGGGTCGGGTGTCGGTCGTAACATTATCATCAGAATGGAGGGTGGGCGTTAGAAGAGTGGGCGTTAGAAGACAATAATGGCCGTCATCAGTATCACAATCATTTTATTTACTTCCACATAGTTTTTGTATCACGATTAAATAAAGTCACAGCATAAGGTACACACTCACGGCAACGTCACGGTATTCGTAACGGTTACACAGTCTCTCGTTATCTAGCGCGCATAAGGACGTTAGCGCGAAGGGGCTACTCGCCCTCTACTTGCCCTCCACCACCCATGGTTCCTATATTCGGACCGAATCATCGGGACATGTGAACGTACTTGCTAGGTACTCTTTTCCGATCACACTTTCTTGACGTCCCTACAAGTTATAGGTGAGCGACTATATCACTCCACGTTCCGATCGTAATTATTCGACACGTCCGTTCACGACGATGGTTCGCGGTAGACTGCCCGACTATAACGGCAGTGCACGTCCGCTCGACACGACGACTCTGTAGTGACTCTCTGACTTCACGCAGCTCTGGCCGTAGGCCACCTGACGTCGGAGCGATGCAACTTCATGACGGTAGTGATGTAACTTCATTTTATTTTCCGATTTGATCCATTTCTCTTCTTAATTCATAACCAACTCCGACATGTATATGACATGTAGGTATCTGAATTTCATTATTTAAAAAAAAGTAATAATAACAATAATAACCTTAATTATTACTGTCATAAAAACATTTGTAATGTGTAATGGGTTTTGAATAACCCATTGCGTGTGTAGCATTTTAATACAAAAACGGCTCGTGCATTAGGTACTTGACAAAAGGCGTTGATTACATCAATTAAAGCTTCACAAAGACCGTAATTTTATTTATTGTGATAATGATCATTATCTATTGGCTGATGTATTACGTTCCATAAGCGATCTGAAACGGAAATATATATTTTGAAATGATTTATAATACGATTTGTAGACATAGACTAAAATATATTTATGTGTGTATTTATTTATGTTATGTGTATAATATACGACTTGATGCATAAACATAACATAACAAATACTTTATTGAACACACAGGAAATACAAAAATACAAAACAAAAGATAAATAGAAGAGTACTATACACGGGCCTATTGCTAAGTAGCAATCTCATTAGTCGTAAATTAGCAAACTGGCACCGAACCTATAAGATAACTTCAAGACCATAGATATTATTATTTTTATATTTGGGGGGAACTTAAAAAAATGCACATTAGTGTTCTGACTCTATCTACTCTGCTAAATGTAAATGGCTAATTTTATTTTGAGTTATTTCTGTCATGTTTTTATCTGCACAAAAAAAGGAACGGATGATTTATTTACAGATGTTAATTTTAAAATGAACGAGTGAATGTATTTATTACCCGGATGAATCAAATAAGCATCTGTCTAATATGCAACCCGTTTGACGTGTGCTATCTACTTAATCCCCTCGGCTTATTGGTCAATGTAAATTTTTAGAGGGTTGTTTTACATGTCTGCGTAAACTTGACGTGTGTTCAATAAAATTTATGGCTGTCGATTAGCCGTTCCTTTCCTTTTCAGTGGATATAGAGATGACTGATTAGATGGTACTGGAATCAGCACAGCCCACGTGCACAAAGTAGGCTGGGTGACATTAAAGTTGGGTAAAGTTTGGACAACTTTAGTGTGTACAAGTCTAATATTGACACAGACGTAGAGTGCCCGAGACAATGTTATTTAAACTACTTTTATAATCGCCAAGCGTCGTCTTTGAATAAACAAAGAATGAAGAATGTTTGCATGGATGCATTAAGTACAATTATAACTGTTGCTATGCACTAACTAACTGTGAGTTTACAGTTTACTTAATTCATTTTACATTTTTAATTTAGATATAATAATTGTATTCGACCGGATGCTCAAAATTAGCTGTATTACTGCGAAGTTGTTCAGTAGTTTAGGATACTTTTCCGCACATGTGGATTTTCTCGCGATTCCTGATATTTTTATAAGTACCTAAAAAGTCTTTGTATCGTTACTTTAATTTTAACTACCTACTACATGTTCTTATTATTTATTACGTGAGACTTGACTGACTTCATGTGAATCACAGAAAACATAGATACTATAATTATTTCTTAAATGTACCTACGGTTACTCGCATTGTTTATATTGAGTGATACGCGTACTAAATATGGAGGTGCGTACTACGCTGCATAAATTAGTTATTAAGTTAAATTATAAGTTTTCTTCTTATGTAAGTGACTGTATGTCTTATTTGAGAATAAAGAATCTTTAAAAAATAGAGGGGGTGACCTTAGGTGTGGATCTCACAAAATTATTGAAAAACGCATGTACTTTTAACCGTAAAAGTACCTATACATGAAAACGTATTTTTACTATGCTCTTTACTGGTGTTTTCACAGATTATTTAAATAGTACAATGACACAAGCTGTTTATAGCAACAGAATCAAACCCCATAAACATCGCCCTGTTTCTCTAATACAATTGAGCAAATTAGAGTCACGACATTAAATCGGGTCCTGATTCAAACCGGGTACCGCTAAGCAGTATTCATTCCGAGTCGCTAGCAAAATCAAAGTTGCCGGGCGTGAGTTATAGCTAAGGAATCCAAAGACGAATCGCGTTAGGAAGTCGGAAATCAGGACCGAATAAAGGAGAGCTGACGACATAAATTTTTCGTGGACCATTTATTTGACCGAGAGAACGAGGGTTCCCGAAAATGGGCCAATAGGGGGGGATTTTCGTGAGAAATTCCGTCGTTTTCCCTTTCAATAGCCGAAAAATCCGTGTTTTTGTTTAGTGAAAATCATTTTTCATTTTCGTCTTTCTAGATTTTGAGGAGCGTTCGAGAATTTTCATTGGGTTAGTCTTTTGTTTTTGCGTTGTGTAAACATTTCAATTCAACGCGGGTCTTCGGTTACAATATGTATTTGGCTACAATAATAGCTTTTGAATAAAAACAAAGTGGTTATTTTTACGTGATTTGGCTTTTTACACCGCCAAGGTCGAGGGCGACGCCTTCTTGCGGTTAGTTTTGGACCTTGACTCTAAAAACGACCGTTTTTGCGATAAAACATTCAATTACTTTGTTCAATTTTAGAAATCTTTAACATAATAAAATAATAATTACTTAAATAGCGCATTAAGTTGAATTGTTTTACTATTTCACTGCCTAATGCTTGTGCAGAATGGGCAAGTATAATTTAGTATTTTAGTTAGTTAAATTACTGTTTAGTGCTATTATTTTATTGTCAGATTACAGGCATCCAGCTTCTTCGCGTTTCCGATTCAGATATTGAACGATAAAAAATAATATTAACATTAAAAGTAAATGTTTTTAAACTAAAAAATATCAGCAAAGTTCGCATCACCGTAATTTACATCAGAGTCAATTCAATGACCCAAAACCTCAGTCAGCTCTGGGGAAATATCGGGGACAAAATAGACAATCCTTTAATTAACATAACAGTGGTTACCAACCTTTTGTAATCTCCACGCGTCTCTATTACAATGGCTGCTAAAGACGTAATTAATTACAAGCTTACAAAGCTGCGACTAAAATATGGGCACTTGGCTGATTACTTATACAGTGTTCATATGACATGTCTCAAGTCAGTGGTTCTCAATCCTAATTACATAAGAACCACAGAGGTCATAAACATAATTTATCGTTATTATGTGGTCTGTGCTGTATTCAAATGACAATGGGCAAAATATGACAATAGTTAAAATTGATATACTTAGTTAAATAGTTTTTCGAAAACAAATCCTGAGGTGATTTTGCAGTCCACTACTGTACACTCAGGACAAACATGGCCGTAAAAAAACCCTAGGACAGAGTTTGATAGAACTTTGCCAGAATCATAGGACAAGTATAAGCTATCATTACATGCAAGTCTCACCAGTGGAGGTTCTTGGACCAAGTTCCAAGTTGCTGATAAGCTTATATGCAATACCGTAATGACTTGCTAATGATGACGATTTCTTGCAATAGGCAATAGCTTAGGCGGTCTCTATCGGAGAGGTGTCTATTTATTTTTCTGGTTATTATCACTCAGATCAAATTCCGGAAGCAATATAAAAAAAATCGGTAAGATACTTTTGGAAGGGGTAAAAGGCATGAAACTTGAACTTAGCTACCGAGAAACAATGGTGCTGCAGATGTAAATTGAGTATAATT
This sequence comes from Pectinophora gossypiella, assembly GCF_024362695.1. Lineage (NCBI taxonomy): Eukaryota > Metazoa > Arthropoda > Insecta > Lepidoptera > Gelechiidae > Pectinophora > Pectinophora gossypiella. The sequence continues at coordinate 10,434,293 of NC_065405.1, read as the reverse complement.
CGCTTACATAAAGATTTTTTTTGTTTTTTTTTTTTATGTTTCGGATTCTGGAAAAGATCCTCTTTAAAATGATATACAATATGATACATAATTATTTATGTAGACTTAGTTATCTAGCAACAAATATTGAGCCGATTTTAACTCCCACTGTATTTTATCACATTTTTAGCCAGGACAAACATGGCCGTAAAAAAAGAACCCCGGGACAGAATCTGATAGAACTTTGCCAGGTTCATAGGGAAAGCATAAGCTTTCATTACATATAAGTCTCATCAGTGGAGGTTCTTGGACCAGATTCGCCCATTCTCCTTTCGAATTCAGATTCTTTATTTCTGATTCTATCATTATTGGAACGTTTATTTATTTAATAATTTATTGTACACAGGATAACACAGAAACACAATTATAACAACATGAGAGACAGAAGGCACAACTTATTTCTGACAGAAATTTCTTGCAGTAGGCTTGTGAGAGTGTAAGATTAACGTTTGTCGTTTTGGAACGTTTTTTAAGTTTTAAATTAAATGATTGCCAGTAATAAATGCCTTTTGGTAGTAGTTGAGTATATATTTTATTTCTCTTACTTCTTGGAAAAAGTCTTGCCAAGAAGGCTACAAAATAGAGTAGACACAAAACAAAACTTCTGAATCCATTAATCCTCGAACCATAAAAAAGAAAAACGTACTTAAGTAAAAGTAGTTAACGAATGTGCAATGCTGCCAAGTTTTCCAGTAAGTAAATCGTTTTTATTTTCTTGCACCCCAGTGTGCAATTGAAAACGAAGTAACAAAGGAATGTATTTCTTTTTATGAATGGAACATTTTCTCCTAATACGAACTGAACATTTGAAAAACTCGGATGCGTCTAGGCTAAACTCGGTCGCTGGTTTTGTATGTCAGCGCGCATTACGTCGGAGCGAGTGGGTCTATGATCTAAAAGGTTGGGAAGTTCTGGTCTAAGTATGTGATCGACATTGTAAAACATACTCGTGAACGTACTCCCTGCGTGACTGCACTATTAAAAGTACAGTCAATCATGTTTTTAACTTCTCCAATTGTTTAAAGGGAATATACCGTTGCTGTTACTTTGAAGTGGAGTGAGCAAAGTTCGTAAGTCAAGGAAATTTTAAGTGTTTTGTAAATTTCTAAAGATTTCTTCCTTATTATGTTTCAGAGAATAGGGCGTGGTTCACCTAGACGTCGGAAATAATTCTTGTGACGTAGAAGTCAGTTATTAGAGGCAAATATAAAACGGTTTAATAGTTCTACTAACAGTGGATAAGGACTAACGACTCTGCTCCTCACCTTCGAAACGCCTTTTCATGATCTCACGTCATCTCATCTCTTTCTAACGTGATATAACCATTTCACAATTATTATTTATTATAATAAATGTAATAAACAGCTTGGATAAATTATTCGGTCGGTTTAAACTACAAGTAAAGGTAAAAGACGGTTACCGGAAGTCCAAGTCCGTTTTTACTATCCAACTGCTTAATATTCCACTGAATTGATTTATATTGACATGTAGCCCATAAATTCCCTGCATCATAAAAAAGTTACAAAATAGATAGCTATTAAATCACGTTTGTGTTGTAAATACTTAATCAACTTTCATACTTGATAGTAGATTCGTGTAATTGGCATTCTAAGTAGATAGTTGAGAAATTAATAAATTAGTTTTATCAGCTTAGTTCGTGAATGAAAATGTCAAAACATGAGTAGAAGTCTCTTCAATCAATCGGAGGGACTAAGGAACACTATCACTCTGCTCCAGAACGGGTTGGTGTAGACGTGAAAAAATACTTTACGAAAGATTATTTCACATAATGCTAAAAAGTTCACTTTTCCATAACGATGTTCGACACTCCACTGAAAAGAATAATGCGTCACTATTACTTTGTTTCCAAACAACTTTATCTTTTCACAGCAATATTTGCAACCCGCATACTTTTCTTTCGTTGCCACTTAGAAAACATCTTCAATAAATTGTTGTTAAAATTCCTTAGAGAAAAGGTAAAAGACTTTGTGCAAAAGAGTCTTGTGCGAAAGTGTGTTCATGATAATGGTTGCGTACGCGTTCCCAGGAGTGTCTCTCGTTCCTGGCGGTATCCTGTTACAAAAACACTCGATAAGATACAAGTTCGTTACTCGCAGCGGATGTGATTCGACGTTCAACACAACTTGTTTAACAAGACCCCTGACTTATCGTCGGTATCAAATTATTCAACTGTTCGCTAATATATGGTCAAGGTTCATCTAAAATTTGTCAAGTTATAATGCACTGACTGTAGTAGGATACTAGAAATCTCATGTCGATAAAGATGATGTTATTGCATTCATAATGCTGAATAAGATTAGTGACTCTCGTGTGTCTTGTTAGTAGAATAACTGTTCTTAGTTTTTCAATGTATTGGTGCTTATTCCTGTAGACACCATCTAACGTTATTTTAAGTTATACCTGTCATTTTCTTATCCGTCGAAAAGGAAAGGGACGGATTGACGGCTGTTAATTTTAAAATGAGGGAGTGAATGAATGAATTTTGCTGTTACCTTAATTGTGTCGGGTTATTGACCGATGTAAATTTTTTAGAGGGTTGTTTTAGATTTCTGCCTGAAATTGACGTGTGTTCATAAATTCCGTTCCTTTCTTTTTCAGCAGAGAAAAAAATGTGTAAAAATAAAAGATGGTGTGAACAGGAATTACATTATTTTACTAAAGTATAATTGTCTACTAGCTTTGGTCGAGTGGATATTTGGAGTATACGTACCTACTACATTACACATATTATTAAACGTACACAGTCATTATCGTCGTTATAAATTGTATTTGATTTTAGGTGTTATGTATTTTTATTGACCCAAGATTTGAATTACTTTATAATGGTAAACAGTTTGCGGTGGGTTTCCGTTTAACAACGTTCTCAGCATTTACCCTAAAAGGGTCATGATTGGCAGATACACGAATGAACGAACTTTACACGAATGATTTTGGAGAAGTCATTTCGCGTGTGTTCAATAATTTTATTGACGAATCGAAATATCAGTTCGTTGTCATGATTGGGCTAAAATACGTATGGTTTTGACACTATCTCGGGATCGCTAATGAGGAGATTGACCCAAAACTTATGACGCATTTGATCTGTTTTTAAGATAAAGTAATGATAAGTGGTTATAGTAAGAGAAATGTTGTTTTGGTTCGACGGTTCATTTCATAAGTGATTTTTTCTACCTGGTTTTAACAAAAATATACGAAGATAATCCGCCTCTCAGCAGTCAAAAATACTGGTAGAGAGTCTTAAGGCTCAAAGCGCTTGTAAAATCTAAGCCTCATTTTACTAAGTATTGTGTCTGGAATTCTGGGCCGCTGGAAACTAAAGAAAGCATTAATATCGCCTTATTAAGTTAAATTATCTACTAGAAGTCATATCATATTTCATTTATTTCCCTTATTTTTTTAATTATTTTTTTATTTCTGACGACGAATAAACGGGTTTCTGTTCATTGTATTCTATTTTCGTTACTCTTTGATCCACATCTCTATTATTTTAAATCGAATATTTATAATAAACTGGGGGGTTAAAAAGGCCATATCAAAGCAATTCATCTAAAAAGCATTATTGCTATTTGACATTTGCGCAATTATTTTTATATGCGAAAATGTGAAATTGCAATATTGCTTTTTAGATGAATTGCTTTGATATGGCCTTGAAGGTAAAAAATACATAACAATATAAGCTCGCGACTATATCCCAATAGAGGTAGTCAGAGGTACATCCTGAACCTGAAAGATTCATCATGAACAAAGTACCTACACCACACCGACATTTCTTTTAGACCTACGCTCGACCTTTCTGTTAGCTAAAAATATCTTCATAATTTAATGAAAGATCTTGACAAAAGTACTACATCTTTAGGTCTTCAATAACCCATAAGATTTCAGTCAACAATAAACCGACGAGGGCCCGTCCTCTCGTAGTGGAGTGCTACCAACACGATAAGAATTTGCCGTGATGAATGACTCGCATTCGATTCCATCTGTCGGCGCCAGGCCGTCTGCTACTGCACGGAACGTTTTAACTTTTCTCTTGAGAAAAACTGATGAAAACTATTGAAAAAATAAGTAAGTAGTGAGGTTGTTCAAGGATTTTGTTGATATCGGCAGCAGATAAAGATAGAATAAACGATGTATAAAGCCATGTTTGATATTGATTGGTATTGTAAATAATGAATTTGGATGATGTTATCTTTTTTTTTACGTGAATGCGCGAAGCAAAATGAGTATTAAGTGTGTGTGACTGCTATGTATGTGTGTAGGTACGTCTGTTCCCAACTTACTTCTACACCATTTATCTGAATTTAACAATGACGTGTCACTACCAGAATCGTCTTGATTGTCCAGTGTTTATAGATTAAGTAAGTACGTGAAAAGTTGGTTAATTGTATATGGGTCTAGGAGGTGGATTATCTTTCATGTTGGAGTTGGAGTATATATTAAAACGTCTATATACATAATATGTATAAATGAAATGCTTAGTCTCGCTAAAGCTCGAGAACAATGTATAAAATTTGTCTAATTTTATACATTGTTTGAGAGTTACGCGATTATTATTATAATTAAAATACATAATACCGTTAATCAGGCATATGAGACTCAGACCAGGCCTGGTAAGAAGAATACAGAAAACTGATTCCGTGAGTGTTTCCCTTCTTTCTTTAAGGTGGGCTATTTTCAGGTACCTATACAGGGACAGCGCACGTGGTAAGGATTCTTCCTTTCCTTCATCTTTTTCTTTTTCATATTAGTTTTTTTATTTTACATTTTACAATTAATGTGTATCATACACATAAGATAGGGAGTCTCATATTCCTGGTTGACGCGGTAAGAACCCGGTATTATGTGTTTTAATTGTCTAATTTTAGTCTTGAAATATATGTGGAATTCCAGAGAAAGTGATGGTGATCAAATATGGAACGAAGTTCAGCGGGTCATCTAGTTACTAATAAAAATGAGCAAATTCAACCCTATACCGGTCACGAGCATTAATATGTATAACACTTTGGTACCATGTGACATTAACTTTTTTGACAAATTGAAATGTAAGTCTCCACTAAATGTCAAATATGTTAGTGCGACAAAGTCCTACAGTGGGTACATTATATTGCTCATGACTGTACATGTTCTGTCCTGGTCCACAAGGCTTAAAATACATTAATGCGATGTGAAGTGGTGTAGACTACCTCTAATGCAGGTCTACCTATTTGCAATGCCTAAGCTAGCGATGCGCAATTTGTAAGTTACGACGACGATGCGTCGGCCAACTTCACATTGTAACATTATTGATGAAATTTAGCTCAGTATAGTGTAGAACAAAGGAAAAAATAATATTCGATGTTTTTTTATTTTGTTTCAGTAAAAATATCTACGTAGGTACACAAGCCCGAGTGCACCCGGGTCACAATTGCGCGGAAGCGAACATTTTATTGGAAAAAACGCTGGGAAAAATAAATTACTTACACATGTCCGGTCCGCCCATACAAATAATGTAACGCGCCGTATTTTTTAATTGAAAAATATGGATAGTACATGCATTTTAAAACGATAATTATCAGGTTTTAATATGTTTGCTAGTGTAAAATGAAACTACTAAAAATGATAATGGTTGAGTAATTTATCCTTCTGACGTCCATTATAGCTCGCGAAGAGTGGGCGAGATTTATAGTTATACATCTCTGCCTACCCCATCGGGTACACAGGCGTGATGCTATGTTATGTTAATATGTGCTGTTTACTACAGATCAGAGATAGTTCACAACTGAAATCTTTTAAGAAACCCGTGAATATAACAGTTACCTATAGAATGTACAATGAATGATACAGTTATAGGTATAAAAGAAGAAAGATCATGGTAATAGCTAAATTCGTTTTTAAAAGCGGTTAAAATAGTTAAAATAGGTAATTTAACTACCTATAACTGCGGCAGAAATATCGTATTAATTTTAAGCTTACACCTTGGCTCCCTCGGCGGAGGGGGAGGCGCTTAACGCGCTCCCATGGGCGCTGGGCCCGTAAGGGCATCCGCCGGCGGGGACGCGGTTGTGTGCAATTGTGTTCTCGTATCTTCGCCACACGGTGGCAAGGAAGAACACCGATGGGTTTTAGTGGGTATGCCGGGTGGCGACACCTGGGGAGTCCCACATAACCAAACCCCCCCTCCCCGGCGGCATAGTATGCGTAACGCATTACTCAACGTAAAAAAAAAGAATCTGCAGAACCTCTCCTACTATCTAGGAGTATCTTTTATGCGTCTGTTTCATACGCAAAGTTTAGTCGCATTGCGCAGTAATTACCCGGGAGGCTGTTCCAAGAAACTCCCGGTTGAATAAATAAAAAACAGCTAAATACTGACGTTGACGAGTTATTTGCGTCTTGAAAATTCCACTTACTTGCATAAAGAACAAGTTCTTTATGTGCTGGTTAATCTTGAACGTTTGTAAGATTAGCTATATGTTCCCTTTAGTCTAGTTTAAAAGTGTAAACTCTTTGCACTACGTTTTTAAAATGTATTACTTGTATACGAATTTAGATTCTACCTTTTAATATTTATATTATACATTGGGGTTTGTAGACTGAAGCGCTGAAGCCAACGTGGGTACAAATCAAATTAACTTTCGTCTACCTTTGAGAATAATATAGCCAATTCGGTACACAAACGAAAATATAGCTGTGCAAATAACAGTGAAACCTAATAACTTTTCATAGACATTTCGACTGACGTTCGCGAAATTACGTTACGGTATCGCATGAGACAGAACTTCTCCACTTAATTGGATAATATTTCGGATAAACTACTATAATGTAGGCAGAAAATGCACCCTTTGGCGAAGAGTAGTTTTATTTATTTATAAATAGGCTAGTTTTCAACTAATCGGTTAATTTTTACTAAACATCAAAACACGAAATTACTATGGATGTTTTATTAAAAAGCACACTGTGATGTTACAGAAAAACATGATAAAATGTCAGACATAAATAAGTTAAATAGGAAAAAGATAACGTGTTTCGTTACTTTTAGATCTATCTTTATTTAATAATCAGAATTTCATAATTCTGTGCCTTCGTTCGCTTAATATTTTGAATAGAACGTGCCTATAAAATGTTAAGGTTACAACTAGTACTTTCCTATCTCCGGTCAAGTATTGAATGCTATTTGACAAATACAAGAAGTGACATCCAAAACAAGATTTGCTTTTGTTTTGTGATAGCATCACCCACCAATACTTTCTGTTCTTCACGGTTTCTGAAAATAAGAACTCCTTTCTTACTCGTAAATACGAAAACAGTTTTTAAAGAGCAACCTACTTTGTCGCGTAGACGCTTTTATGTCGATAGAGTTGTATCACAATACTATTGAATTTAGCGAAGCTCCGCAAGTTCCGATTGATTCGTCGGCAAGGCGTCAGGAAATCACGTTCGTTGCTTCCTGTACTTTACCTTTTTGCGAACTCTACCTCCTGTCTCTGCATGTGACCGATAAACTTTGTTATACCAACCACTGTGTGACTTCCGATTATGTATCAACGAATATTCTATAGTTGCTTATTAAGCAGTAGGTAGATATTGTGTTACTTACCCCTACCCTAACCTTTAACTAAAATAATTGGATAGTATCTATATATTTCTCTTTGTATCTACATACATAACATAAAACATTAACAGGTATATAAGTCCTACTGCTGGGCACAGGCCACCCCTCAATCAACCGGAGATAGTATGGAGCATACTCCACCGCGCTGCTCCACTGCGGTGTTGTATCTACTAAAATAGTATTAAAGTAAGGACGAATAATACATAGCTTAGTCAATTAAAACATAGTTCTAGTATACTCATACATCACTAAAGTGCTCCAATTGGGCAAAAGACAATCATTTGCAAATGTACATACAATAAGTCAGGTCAAACAAAAAAACGTGTTCGCTTTTCAATTTTGTAAAGGTGGGCACCTAAAATATTCAGCACCTAAAAATTCTTCCGCATCGTACGTGCTGTCAGAATTTTCAGTTTTAAATGGAATTGAGGTATAATCACTATCAAAGAACAGAGAAGTTCGAAATTGGGATGCCGTCCAGTGACATACTTCGTCTTTATAATGACGTCATCATTTTTTTTCAAAGTAACAGAACAAACATCGACGTCATCATTCTGTATATATTTTCCATATAAAACTGAATATACTGCCAGCGCGTACGATGCGGAACAATTTTGGTATGTATTTAGCTTAAGCGGAAATTAAACCTTCTAGAATTTCCCACTTGTTCTAGGGGGAAATACGAACGTAACAAGTAATGTCGTTGTAATATCCTGTGAAAGCCAGCGCCAACAAATAAAATAAATAATTTCTGATTGTGTCTTTATGCAACACTGTTTTTGTAAGTGAAAAAAATTGTGACACCAACGTCCTATGTAAATATGCGTCCCACTATTGGGCATAGCTCTCCCTTCATCTATCACAGCTCGGTGAGGTGTGGGTACTTAGTTCATCTAGCGATGGATGTACCTCTGGCTAACCCAATTGGATCATAGTCGTGAGCTTATGCTCTCTTCATCGATCGTCGAGGAGAAAGTGTGCGGTAGACTCCTTCACGTTACTCCAATATAGTTATGTTGAGAAATATCCAAAACGGACTCTATTTTTATTACAAGCTTTCTGCAATAACAGTGTGACTCCCTTTTCTTAATGCACTCTTCATTCACTCTGACTACTTCAATTGGGAATATAGAGGTACTTAAGATTATATTTATACTTATTACTTTTACCCTAACCTCCCTCTTTTTGTTTTTTTTTTACTGCCCTATTTTTCCCTAAAAAGTAGCATGGAAAATGCTGCACCGACAAGAGCGTGGCTCTTAAATTGATGATGATGATTACTTTAAAAGCAAATAATATTTTGTATTTATTTCATTACATGAATAATAATTAGACAATGCAAGTACATTAAAAACAAAATTGTGGCAGAAAATGCAATTCACGTGAGTTTATTTCAAGTGTGCTATTGCTTACAAAGGAATGGGACTAAAAATGAGCTGTTTACCTCTGAAATGGTTGTCGCAGTAAACGAGAACTGCTCCGACCTCCGTTACAGTGTAAACAACGGAGGTATCCGGGGACGATAAGGGGAATATATTCAGCTTAACGTCTGCGCCGGCAGTTAGGTCGGAGAGCAAGTAACGTAGGGCACGACAAGCGGCAACTGTGTTCGGTTATGGTGAAGGTACAACGAGACAAAGTAAGCTATCTTCATAGAGTTGTACCGAACGCGGCTTGTATGTGGGCGTCCTTCACACCGACGCAAATACAATGGCATGCATATACTAAAGCGATCCTTTTATCCCGTTTAATCTGCTTACCTTACCCAAAAAAAGCGAGCGTCTGCCTACTGACTTTCATGTGATAATGAGGTCAAATTGAAATGTTTTTCTTTTAAATAAACCCATTATTTGGGATAAAACTCACCACAAAACACGTGATATTAATTTTCGATACATACCTACTTATAACTGTTTAAAGAAATAAATTTAAAGATATAAAGATCTAAATAGGTAAATCAAGGCATTCCACTACTCGATAGGACATTACGACTGACACAACAGCAAATGAAAAACAAATTATACATGTTGCAGCCTTCATTGACTGAGATTTTGCCGTCTACAAAACAGGACAATTTCTTCTATCGTTCTATGCAGACAGCTTCACCTTCTCATGTTATAGGGTGGGGTAACTACGGGCTAGAAGGTAAACAAAATGAAGATCAATGACCTGCATTATTGAAGCAAGCACTTGGTGTCACCTGATCCCGCATTAGGCGAACTTGCAACATGAATGTAGACTTGCTTATACGGTGGAATCAATGGGCCTTTTCTTACTCTTATTTACCTTATTGGAGGATAACGCTTAGGGAAGAATGTGTTTTTCTGTATAAAAGTTACACGGAAGCTTACTCCGGTATTTTTGCCGGTATCTTTAGTGATTCACTGGGTTGTCTGTACTTGAATGGTCGTGTCGAAGAAAAAACAATGAATTGCCTCTATGGTATACTAATTTGAGGGAGTATTATTGTTTTTCGTGTACTAAAAATTAAGTATATTTTTGTGAAGATAATTAAAGTATAGTGGGTAATGAAAGTTTTTAAAGTACCTACTTATAAAAGTAAGCCTTTCGTTTTGGTTTCAGTCTTTGGTTTTGGTTTCATAAAGACAAGTCATCTTTAAATTCATGTCCGGCGCGTCCTTGCCACAGAGGTGTGCGCCTCTTACTTCAGTAGGCCGGAGTGAGATGGTGGCTGAGTACGCATAGGGACCCAGACCTACGGGGTATAATGTAGAACCCCTTGCCCAGGGATACGGGTGAAGACCTTAACGGTTGCAGAGGCGGAGATGGGAACCATCGGTACGGCTCTGCAGGACGGAAAGGACAGGGACTGTAACCTGGAACCTGACAGAGGGCAGCAGTAACTGTCAGTACTATTCAGAGGCGGAGGACAGGAGTCCTAGTCATTATCACCAGCCCATTAACGTCCCCACTGCTGGGGCACGGGCCTTCCCTATGAATGAATGGAGTCCTAGTACGGCTTTGAAATAGACTACTTTGGGCGCCATCCCACTCGCGTCAGACAGAGTACTGGAGGGTGGAAGCAAGAGGGAAAACCACTGCCCTATTGTGCCCTAAAAAAGGAGCATGGATAATGCTACACCCACAAGAGCGTGGCTCTTAAATTGGTGATGATGATAAAAGTAGATACCACGTAATCTTGCTATCACTCCTAGAAGAGGAAAATACCTATTCGAGCTTGTCCATGCATAAATATTTTACAACATAGTCAATTTTATGCTTTGTAACTCAGGATGGAGCCTACTCCATCTCTAGAAGATAATATCTGCTTTAGGACCTATATACCGAAAAAAGAAAACAAATAACCAATGTGTGAGTACGTATCGTCATGGTATCTTATCGAAAGTGCACGTACGCCAGATTATCTTTACAACTATCATGTACTAAACTAAATTGAGTTTACATTGTTCCCTACTCAACTATGATTAATAACTATCTCGTAACTAGTTAATAGCATTGTGAAGTTGTAAACTGTATGATATATCGTACGCTACAAGAAGTATTAAAGAAATTATCTAATCGTTGTTCAAGAGTAGATACAATCGGCAAAGAAGGATGGTAGACACATGTTTGCCCTTAGAAAATTATGGATCTACCTACTCCACTCTAATTTCATCAGTCATGCCGTGATCATGGCACTTGCAACAGTGTTGAAATATCGGGAGTCTAATATCCCTTACTTTAATGCGGTAAGAATCCGGTATTATGTGTTTTAATTATCCAAAAGCGTTCTTTGTCTAAAATCACTAATCCAATATGAAGCTTTTTATGTATCTACTTATAACAATATTATATTTTATACATATAGATTACAATATAGTTTATTACAAAATAAATCGGAATAAAAGGAAATAAAAGGGGAAATGCCTATGCATTTGGGCCTGAGTGAAGTCATTCAGATTGCCAGACGAACAAAAAATAAACCGCAGAAAATACCCAGCGTCAGTTCATATAGAATTCCGGGGGATAATATTTAACTTCGTCTCCCAATCGTCAAATGAATTGGCTGATATAGTGCTGCCCAACAATAAAATGTATGGAACTGTTTCTAACCTATGATGTTAAGTACATACTTGTTATTTAATAAGTTTCTACAAAATCGACTATTGCTGATGATAATATTTACTCCAATTACGTAAATTTTCTAGACAATTAGTTAAGTAATTATAATAGACCTGACACCAGGGTTGATAATCCACCTCAAAACCCACACGATAGAAGAAGAAGAAGTAATTATAATTTTATTAATTATTAAAATGAATTGTATGACGTACGTTACAGAACAGACGTAACGAAATTAAGTTAAGTAAAACGGTTGACAAGTTCTAAGTAATTTATTTATATGGGTAAGATAGATACAGTTTAATGTATCAAATAATTTGAATTTAATTTCAACAGGCTGTTACGTAACTGTTTTTAGTATGATCGCGTTCACTCTTGAAATGAGTGCCTCGTATTCGCCAGATTTGTACTCGTACAAATCCAAACATCACTTATTCGTACAAAGTCCAATATTGAAATTTCTAGAGAATAAAACTTCCGAATATTCTATTACCAGAGTTAGTGCGGCCTCTGGAATATTCTCTCATATCCCAGTCGTAAACAGCAGACAATATTACATGTGCAGCGTTCAATAATATAACATCCGAAGTCCTCAATCATTCCTTACCTACTACCCTCAACAGGATTGATTTTTACTGGGATTATTTCATTGTTAAGAGTAAGTATGACGCCTCTAGAGTATTCTCTCATATCCCAGTCGTAAAGAGCAGACAATATTACATGGGCAGCGGTCAATACAATAGCATGCAAACAAAGTACTCAATCATTCCTTATCTGTTACCCTCTACTCTACAGGGTTGATTTTCATAAGGAATATTTCTTTATTAAGAGTAAGTGTGACGCCTCTAGAGTATTCTCTCATATCCCAGTCGTAAAGAGCAGACGATATTGCGGGTGCACCATCGATCCGTGTTGCGGCCGTCGACCGTCGCGTCTGCCGCCCGGGCGCAGACCTCGCTCAATTTTAGGGTAGCTATTATATCTATCTACTCAGCCTGTATCCACCCACTGCTGGGTATAGACCTTCTCTCTTTCTTCGGCCATTCTTTCCGGTCCTGTGCAAATTCAAATTCAAAAATATCTTTATTCAGTTGGTAACATAGTTACACTTTGAATCGTCAATTTTTGCATAACGAACGTCTCATCCGCCTAAAACTACTGCAGCTTCTCACAACCTGTATAGCCGGGGAAAAGAAGCTGCAAGAAAAACTTGGGCCAAGGTCCCTAGACGTTCTTTAAAAAAATAAAAATAAACATAAAATATTGGTATACAACTGAGTAATTTAGCTGCCTAATATCAGTTCTCAGACAGTTAATCCCATGATGCAAATCTGACGGACAGTCTAATAACTTTAGTATTTCGTGTACAGAAGAACATCACGCTTTTGTTCCTGATGAGGTAGGTAGAGACACACAGATGTATACAAGGTGTTAGTGACATCGTAACGAAAACTTTGAGAGATGATTCAGACCATGACTCTGAGTTGATGTCAAAGGGACTTTTCCGTCGCAAAAGTATGGAACTGAAAATAATTAAAAAAAATCACATTTGCTTGAATTTTCCGACAGGAAATTCCATTTGATATTCCCCCATAGTTTTTGTTATACGATGTCACTAACACCCATACACTTCTGTATGGTGTAAGTGATATCATAACGTATACTGAGAGGGAAGATTCGGCTCATGATTTTGAGTTAATATCAAGTGGAATACACCACAAAAGTATAAATAAGTATTTAAATTCTTTCCTCATACTTCTATTAGTACAAGCCTCCCCCTACATTCATTGACCGGGCATTGGCCGCAACTTCAGTCGTTAAAAAGAAAATTTGGCAACCGTTTTTGAATAAACTACCGCTATTATGCAGTTCTCACTGTTCTCAGCTGATAAAGTATGCAGTGGTAATTTCACGAAACGGCTGTGGTAATTAAAGGTTGACGTACACAGAGGCGTTACCGTGGCGGAAATATTTTATAATGTCATTTGCTCGGACGGCCAATAATCTCGCGACAACAATCACTTAAGGACCCCGATACCGACCCCGCCGGCGTGGTCGACGAGGCCTACTTTCTTTCTTTCTTTCTTTCTTTCTTTGTCGACTAATTAATTCTTTTAAATATAAGTAATCTTCTCAGACGATGCCCTGAGCCGAGGTTCGCTTCCAACTGGGCACCTTCAGGCCTGTTATCTTGTGCCGGTAGAGAGCTCTCAGCGATCCCCATTTGTCCGGCCAAGTAGTTAATGCCATATGCGACAAATCTACGATAAGCCACGTCAAAACAAGATCCGTCGCGGTCGATATTACGTATATATGTGCGTGGAGAGCTTAAAAACTGGAACATTATACTTACCTAGCCTCGAATGATCGTGTTCATATGATCATGAACGAGAATTACTTCGACTCATCAAGCCTATCCTGTCGTCACTTAGCAACTACCTTATTTATTTGTTTGGTCGTGGCTGTAATTTCATATCAGGACTGGTACGAACTCAGGAGCAACATGTAAGTAAACATTTTTTTTTGTGTGCTTCTCACTTGATAAAAAATAAAAATATGGAAAATATAAAAAAATAAATAAAAAAAACAAAAAATAAAAAAAGAACAAAAAAAAATATGGTAAATATTTAAACAAATTTAGTGTGCTTTGATAACAGAAAGTTGAAATAATGTTTCTTATTTGTGTTTCTCTTCTAGGTGTAAATACATGATAAGACTTTGGATAGAGCGATGTAGAGGAAAGCTATAGAAGAGAGAGAGAGAGAAAGAGAGAGAGAGTCAGCTAAACATACTCAAACACAGTACATTGACTGTGTTTTACCTAAAGAGTTCCGGCCAAGTAGTTAATGCCATCTGCGGCAAATCTACAATAAATCACGTAAAAAAAAAAACTAAATTGATTTTCACTCGCAAATACTTGTATTAGCTGTTAAGCTTATTTCTCCACTTCCACTTTTATTTTCAGGTCCCATCAGAATTCATCTTTAGGAAAAAATTAGACCTTATTCATCACTATTCATAAAAAAACATTCTAGCCTGTTACTAGATCCGTCTCTGATCGAACTACTGGCTTATCCCGTAGAACAGGTCTCGTTAATATTAATCTGATTAACTATATGGCAATACACGTTATAAGGATATTAAATACAATTTTAATTTGTACCTACATCTACATCTTGTTCGTAACGTGCGAAAACTTCATTACTATTTTATTTACCCTTATTTTGTACTTAACTTACTACCTAGTAGTCATTTGTAATCTATTTATATGGATCAAGAATATTTTATAGTCTTGTTTGAGAAAATAAAAGATGTTCACTGATAAAAAAGTTCGCTTATAAAATTCCAAGCATAAAATGAGTTTATGAAATAAGACATTGATGTTAAAATATTATACCTAATGATAACATTATTTTTTGATCATATTGAAGCAATGTTTGTTGGAATGAAGTATTTTGTTACTAAGTATAGATATTGTGTTAATATTTACGGTCAAAACCTATCATTTGAGCTTTTCGGTCAAATACAATTCTACAATGTTTTTTCAAGCTCCAAAATATACAATTAACCTAAAGGAAAGTTCAAAAAGCGTAATAAGAAAAATATATATCTGTTATTCTTATTAGAAACAAAAGCTTTTCGGGCTTTGCATAAATTTAGGAGAGGACGACTGTTACATTAATTTGCATAATGAAGTAGAAGTCAAGGATTCTCCGGATTTGGACAGCGAGTAAGAAAAAATCATTTTAGAAATTGTATTAGGCGAATTATTTAAGATTAAAGCTTGATTTTATTCTAAACTGACCACTTTAAATTATCAAAATACAAACCAAATCAAACGATAAGTAACAAAGCTTCCTAATTGTTGAATAAATTGAATTTTCCATATTATCATAAGCACCTACTCGCCGTTGTGTTTTTTACTTTATTGGCATTTGTTTTTTGTACCGATTATAATATAATATTTGGTAGCTACATACCTACTATGATTTAATAAGCTACTTATGGAGTTATCTGATTAAGTTCCGCATTTCTTTAAGTGAAGACATAAACCGTAAGTTTACGATAAGTGGATGTAATGTGTGATTGCGTTTTATGGGAAAAATACGATTACGTCTTATAGAATTAATAAATAAATAAGTATGAAGAAATTGGTGGCAGTGGATAAGATGAAAGTCGTATGTAGTCGGTTTCAAGTAGAATTCTGTGATTTCTACGACCTTCTACTCCTAAAGAGGCGAATCATTCATAAAAATTAATGCGCTTTACTCTGTAGCTAATTTTTTTGTTAATTAGCATTCTGTTCAGAACGATACAAAAAGCTTATTTAGATTTAAAGTCAACATGATTTTATTTTGTACATATATTCATATGTGGGTTGGTCTGAGTCAAGTCATCTGAAAACTTAAGACCATATACTGACCACTTATTTTCACTGTCTTTTAATATAATATAATAATTATAGCACTATATAAATATTCATTTATAAAAACACACTTTCCTGCTAATGCTAATCATTCGTGGACAGGAAATGAGTATCTGCGAAACATACTAAAAAGATTGGGTTTGGAATATCAATATTTTTAACAGAAATATATTTCTGGCTGATAGTAACAAATGACAACTCATTAAAAAGAAGTTTAAATTCGTTTTTCGAATACTTTCATGGCAGATGCCATAAATTACGTCAATTGTATTTTGTCTTATTTACAGAAATATGAAACAAAACTGCTTTGTTGGACGTTGGGTTGGGCTAGTAATCATTCGCTACCGTATAGTTCTTCATATCTTAGCATTCGTGTCAAAAGTGACTACAAGTTGTCTTTAACTATTTCTGGCTCTGTCCATCCCAATAGTGTATGAGAGGTTGTGTAAGTGTGTTTAATAGTCTGTTAAAAAATGACCTGTTATTCGGTTACGTGTCTCCTATCATAACAATGATTATATGTCATTAGTATGCTTGACAAAACATACAACCACATTTTACGTTTTAGTTATCTCAATTATGTTTTTATTTCATGTTTTTTTAAGAATGTAGTCTCATACTACCTTTTTCTGATATTTGGAGTTGGAAAACCTACTTTGGGTTGTTTTAAAGTATAGGTACCAAGTTTGATTTCCTATAGTAAGTTATAAATATAGTATGCATAAATTATGTGTTTGTGTGTGTGTGTGTGTGTGTGTGTGTGTGTGTGTGTGTGTGTGTGTGTGTGTGTGCGCGTGCGTGCGTGTGTGCGTGTGTGAAAGACAGCGATCACCCCAGCCCTCCGATTAGTTGAAAAAAATCTACTAAAAGGGATTCTAATACAAAGTTTTATAATGTTTGTATGGAGCTACCTAGGTACTTACCTACTACATCTGACTAAGAATTACCTACTCGTAAAAGTAGTTATTAGAAGTAGAGCGATAGTAAAGACCACCTAGGTTTTTATAAGCCTATTTGCTGTTAATTAAATTGAAATTTAAATGAAAATACAGTTAAAATCACTAACATAAATTACAGACTTCAGTTGCTGTTATGTTTAATTCACATTTTATCCATTTCACTACATCTTGCTTGTTTCCTGCGTAGAGTTTAGTTTAGTGACTGGTTTGATTTAGTCGAGTACCTTTAGCGAGACTTAGGCCGGGTATACACCAAACATTATGTGTGAACACACGAATTTTGCTAGACGAATTGTGTATTGCTGCCTTTTACATTTTAATAAGTTATCTTCTTCTTCTTATCGTGTGGGTTATGAGGTGGAATACCAACCTATTCAACCCTGGTGTCAGGGTTATTACTGAGCCGCCAAAGGCCCCTGAGATGGCTCATGTAACGACTACATACTTACATCAGTAAGTAGTAACCGAGACCAACGGCTTAACGTGCTTTTCGAAGCACGGATCATCTTACTTTCGGACAATCAGGAGATCAGCCTGTCCAAACCAAACCAAGGATCACAAAGTGATAATGTCCCCACCGGGATTCGAACTGAGGGCCTCCGGATCGTGAGCCCAACGCTCAACCACTGGATCACGGAGGCCGAATAAGTTATAAAACTAAAAACTTGCAACTAGACTAGTGGTACATTTTCAACTTTGAAAAACAACAACTTCAACTTTTTTTCAACTTTTTCTTTGTGTGTTTGATACATTACAGTGGTACATTATTATACCTAGAATGATTAAAGCTATCGATGGGCAAAATACGCAAAAAATCAATTACTTATGCAATTTTCTTCAGTCTGTGTTTGTTCTACATATAGTCTAGTCGATACCACTTCAGGCACTTGAAGTTTCTTTTTACTCTGTATTGTAGTACTGTGTTTAACGACTAACGCGACGACACTGAAATAGACAGTAGTACCGAGCAAGTAAGTTCATCATCCGCATTGCTATTCCCACGGATATAAAGTGAATTGATAACGCATGTTTGTCAAATTGTCAAGAAAACCCTATAAAAGATTTAATCCAAATATGCAAACCTAAAAGTAATCCCTAATGGGGTGGGTAGAGTAACAAAGCAGTAGGAAGTCAAGTTCCAGCCACTTTTGGCTAGTAATTAAAATTACAATGTATCTTACTCGCAATCGCCCTTAATTCATTGCTATTTTATAAAAAAAAAACATTATTATTAAACATTAGAACATTATTATAATGAATTCAACATGAATTACCTAACTACGTGTTGCTTTACGGGTATCGGTGACGTCGTGTCGGCGTGAGTTTCCGCGTTGCGGCGACGACGTGGCGTTGAGTTGTGGACATGCGCTTAGTTAAATCATACCTCTATATTTTATATGAAGCGTTAACATGCCAAGACACACCCAAGATGGTTTTATGGTGTGAATTTAATACTTTATACATTTATTTTTCTTCATCATCATCATCTCCCTAGCGTTATCCTGTTTTCCTCAGGGTCCGCTTACCTAACCTGAAGATTTGACAGGTCCGGTTTTTTACAGAAGTGACTGCCTGTCTGACCTAAAATGCATAAACATAACATAAACAGCCTATATACGTCCCACTGCTGGGCAAAGGCCTCCCCTCAATTAACCGGAGGGGGTATGGAGCATACTCCACCACGCTGCTCCACTGCGGGACCTAAAACATAATGTTTTTTTTTTAATTTAAAGCAACAAAATATTTATTTGAGGTCTGAACGGGTCGAGGTGCATATTGGCCGGCCTACTAACATTATGTTAGTAGTCACAGATAGCATTCACTAGTTTTTCAGAAAGGTCATATTGCCATCTAGTATACACTCTATATCTGTGGTTATTCCGAAAATTCACTCAAACACCTTCAGTGCCGGCTGCGAATATATTGCGTGAGTTTCTCTAATGTACTGTATACGTAATACCTACATAACCAAAAGTATATTGAGAACTCTTACGACTATCTGTAAAAGATTAATTCGTTGGAAAGTCTCGATTAGGGAATATTGTGTCTCAAGTGCGGTGGATAAGACGTTTTGAAGTAGAAAGGGCGAGGGGTAAATTCCGAATGTTATGTTAACTATTGCGTCTGGACGTCTCGTTCTCACGAAGATGAAAAAAAAGAAGAAAAAGTAGGAGAAGGAGGTTAGGTTAAGGAGTTGTCTTCTTCTTTTGGGTTGTGAGGTGGATTACCAACCGCATCAACCTGTGGTTTTTATTCAGGTTGTCAGGGTTATTATTGAGCCGCCAAGGGCCCCTGACATGGCTTATGTAACGAATACTTACTTACATGGGTAAATAGTAGCCGGGACCAACGGTTTAACGTGGCTTGCGAAGCACGGATCATCTTACTTGCGGACAATCAGGTGATCAGCATGTAACGTCCTAACCAAACTAGGGATCACAAAGTGATTTTTGTGATATGTATCCATCGGGATTTGAACCCGGGACCTCCGGATAGTGAGCCTAACGCTCAAACCACTGGACCACGGAGGCCGTTACGGCACGGGGTTGTGAAGGTTGAGAGATGTAAGTCGACTAAAATGAAAACGTATCTATCACTAAACAAGTCAACAAATAGGAGCGTTCTATACGAATAAGCGCGTTATCGAGCGGGGGGAATTGAGTGAAATGACAATCAGGGGAGTAATAGAGCATACTCCACCACGCTGCATCATTGCGGGTAAATGATAAGTAAACGTACGAGAAATCTCTTATTTTGCGTACGATTACTTACGAAGGGAAAAGAAATGGATATTAGTAGCCTCTCTGTATTCATACTTACTGAAATATACAGCGGTGGTAGTTTATATTACTAGAAATTTATATTAGTGACGCTTCTGCCACCAGGGTAAGCAGAGACCATGGAATTCCATTTGCTTCGATCTTGACACACTTCTCTTGCTTTCTCTACATTCATCAATCGTTTCATACACGCACGGTTCAGAGTAGGTCGTACTAAACCTTTTCTAAGGACATCTCCAATTTGGGCCATGTACGTCTTTCTAAGGTGTTCCTCAGCCAGCTCTACCAACCAACCTTCGCTTTATATACCGCTTTCGTAAACCTATTATCCTTCATCCGCTCTACGATCAATATATAATAATCATCATCATCATTGGCCTTATACGTCTGTTTCAGACGATTTATGACGTCATTGCCTCGAAGAAATACACTTTCTTTCATGGCTGTGCAAGCCAATCCTAGAGCGGCAAACTCTACCGCACACTCTGCAGGAGAAGTCTCCAACTAGTGGATTGTTGTCGGTTTGATGGCGTTTCATTCTCCTGCTCGCCAGTGTGTCAAACCAGGTGTGATCATGAGTATAATATTATAAAGTATAATAAGTATAAAGGTATGTTGCAAATAATCTAGGGAACCTCTGTTTTCACTAACACAGTCCATATCGTCGTTGACTACGCTAACTGACGTAAGTATCTGAAATTTTTAGCGAATCTGATTTGCACCTATTGCTTTTGTTAATTTATTTGTGTCATATTTGACACAAATAAATTTTGGCAATAAATAATCAGATACGTCGGTTAGCAAAGTCAGCCACGATATAAGATAAAGTTGTGATAAATTATATACTTAAGTAATAACACAGATATAATAAAAACAGAGCGGCCTTATTGCTCATGCATCGATTTCCTCCAGGCAACCTTTGGTTACAGGAAAGTCCATTACCAACGCTCACACCATCACCATGGCTTGACCGTTATAGACGGCATACGGCTCACCAACTCTAATAGAACGCTTGGTGAAATGGTGGGTACTTACCGGTCTACTCAATTAACGCTACGTAGCAATAAGGCCACCTATTGTACTCTTTATATTTCTCTTTTGTATTTAAGTATTTCTTATGTTTGCAGTAAAGTATTTATCATGTAGGTATGTTACTTAATTCAATTTGCGATGGGTGGTTTTTATGGTTTACCTTAGCTAAAGCGGATTGAGTCGTTAGTACCTAGTTAGATTGTGAAAAGACGTGAAATTGGATTTCATAATAAGTCAACCTTTTGCCCTACGTTGACAACTTACATTTTAACCTTCTTGAAAATGCTTATCCCTATGGGCAAGCTTAAAGATAAGTCCTTGTAAGTATTCTTCGTAGTTATTTACAAGGTGAATGAACTGGCGACGTCGACGACTGGACATAGCTAGAGCCTGTTAAATCTATAAGTTTTTGTCGTATAATTTGATAGCCATATTTGCGGGTTCTCGCATTTCATATAAAAGCTTTGCCAGTCATAATCAAAGTTTGTTTGACAACCACATTCATTAAAGCGTAAAAGTCTGTAATAGCAACGAAATATAATATTGGGAGAGAGAGATTTGATAATAGATAAATAACGTTTAATACTTTGTCATTTGAGCTTTTTTTTGTCTGTAAGCTATTTTTCTTACTAGTCGCTTTTTGTCGAAATAATCGTCAAAGTATTTATTTACTTTGGTACTGAACAGACTTCTTTGTCATAAAGGTGTTCACTCTAGATCTTATCTGCTCTAACTTTCATCGATTCTCCAACAGAAGATTTATAATATTACCATGTAAGTATTAAGCTTTATGTTACGGTAATAACAGCGCTTTTAAAATATGTAATAGCTTAATTAATGTTATTCATTCCACAATTGAATGTTATTGTAAGAACGACCTGCTAATTATCGTTAAGGTGTTGTACTTATTACTAAAAATGAATTATCAAACAAGTAAAAAGTCACCGTAGTGTTGTAAATACAACGATTAACCGGGCCCTTGTCGATTGACATTTCACGATCTAGGAACATTCCGATATGGACAGAACACGATTCGGACCCGGCAAAAAACGAAGTGCTAGATCTACAACTAATTAGCAACTCCGTTTCGTGCTTTTCTCATGATAGAAAACGGCGTGCAAAAATATTGCTTTACGTACCCATTCATTTTGGTGTTGCTTTCACTAATATTTTTAACGTAGACGGATACTCTGTTGAAACTCAAAAGCGACATAAAACAGTGTAAGTAACTGAAAGAGGCGTTGAGTACCACGCCACGCATCGCCGAGTGATGAAAATAATAATTGGCACTCCTCACTTTTTCACTAACGATACGTTTTGATAGAAAACTTGTTAATTAAAATCATAAAAAATAAAAATGCTATTTTCAACGTCATTGCCTATTGAAAATACTTTCTCAGAATAATAAAATTGAAATTGGATTCGGATCGTTATACCTATAGAAGTGCACATGTTATTTTGAAGAGTCGATCAGTAGTGCAGACAATCTAAAGGAAAGAAAAGGGGAAGATGTCATTGTGATTCAACACACAGAAGATTTTTCGACTTTATTTGATGAATACTGGAGATTTCCGATGAGATGAATACCTAAGTAAAAAAAAAAAAATACTTTTTAACAAATTACAATTACAAATTACTTTTTTTCGACCTTTTTGGCAAACCAAGGAGGTCGAAAAAAGTAATTTGTATCTTCTCAAAACATTCGAGGGAAAGAGGCTTAATTTTAGCTTTTAAAGTGAAGTAAGGTCAAGAGCTCGTTGTTATTCCCACGCAGCGGATAAAGCAAATGTAAACATTTATAAATAACATAAACAGTGAACAAAATGAAACATTTAGCGACGAAAGTGCAAGTGCAAGAGCTGCGTTGACAGCCAAAAGGACAGGTTGCGGACGAAACGCAAATAGCAAGTCTAAAATAAACACTCCCGGTTCCAAGTCCCATGTTCCTTCCCGTCAGGAAAACGCTACCTTATAATAACGTGCAGAGCAATAACTCGAGCCGGGTGATTGATCCATAACGGTACGAGAATATTGAAGTCAAAGCAATACGGATGAATACTTGAGCAGCGCAATCAGAGAAACGCGTTTGTAAACAAACCATAAAAACCAATGAAGAAGAAAGGCGAAACGTCGTTACTTTGCAATATTATCAACACCGTCGGAATATAGGATCTGCACAACCACAGGAACCTCAAAGAAAGAAAATATAAAATTTGCATTCGCCGCTTGCCTACAACTCTACTTTGCATTTTTATGTACTCCCGGGAACAAACGTGTTTTGAAAGTTAACAAGTCGAAAATGAAATGGCAGCGATTGAAGGGATTTGAAGTCTTTTATTTTTCATATTTCATCTTGTTTTACCTGCATTTATATTTTGCTAAGTTTGAAAGATTTATGAAGATAGAATAACATTGTTCCGCTCGAGTGTAAACATTACAACGTGGGGTTCTCAGTAACGTTTGGTTGTATTTGTTTTGTTGTTATTTTCTTCCGCCACCATTGAAGTGCCTCGTAAACTGAGTAAACTAATACCATATAAGATTGCCATAGAAAGCTCGCACCTGTGGTGTGTGGCTCGTGCGCATTAATTTCTTCTGCGCCCGTCACTTCCTTATCCATATAATTTATTTATTGTTTTAATTTATTTTATGGACTTTTACTTTAATACTTTTGTGTAAATATGACGTTGTTTATTTTACAAACAAGGAAATCCTCGAACGAATCTTTCAGGATTTATATTTGAATGTGTTACGAACGCATAAATAAGAGTAATATGATTTCTAATGCAGCGTTTCCGTTAAGAATACGTATTTTGAACGACCTGTTAATGTTGTTCTATTAATTATGCCTTCCTGTGGGCATGCGGCAGTGTAGCTGCAGGGACATCCGAAAATAGCCGTGTCTGTTTACGGTCACACAGCCGTCTGCGCATGCGCATACCACGAGACCACTGTCGTGTAATTTAACGTGTATATTAGAATTGATCCTGAATGCGGAAGTGTTTAATGAACCAATGGTCATACTTGATGTCACCAAGAAAATTATGGATAGTTAAAAGGTTTGAATGCATGTTCAGTTGAAAGGTTTAAATATAGGAATTTAAGTAGCTATAGATATACGTACGTAATAATTTTGTGAATGTTTATGACGGCTGCCTATTAGGCACTTAATGCACCAGAGAATAGATGGTAATAAAGTATTTAGATACTTTTGTCCTGACTCCGGTTTGCCTTGGAAGATATAACGATTTAACAACATACTAGATGAATAGCAGAGTTATTCTAAACTCATGCACAGATTTTAAATATGTGCAAGAGTTTAGTTTTAAAGATTTATCCGCACTTTTCATTTTATAGCAATAAAGTAGGTACCTAAGTCAATGAAAGCCTGCTGAATTTGAACCTTAAAATTTCAAATAAAATAGTGGCAAGTTTCGACACCTATTGTGACGAAGACAAAGCAAGGAAGTTGCCGACGTGGGTCATCGATTCATTGCAGCAGATACTCGCCTCGTCCTAAATTTTAAATAACAATGATTTATAATTAAAGCCTAAACGGCAAGGCAATATTGTGACCGTGAGCTGTGACTAAATCTGAGTGGGAAACTAGACATCTTTGCCTTGCGCCTACGCTGGTCCAAATCGACCGAGCGAACTTTAAATTTATTTGTAACCAAGTATAAGTCGTTTTGCAGCTTATAAATTACATACTATATTGAATTTGATAATATTTTTTTATAAGTATTTTGCTGTCCTATCAGTGAGGCGCTTCTTTAAATCCAAGGTGCTGCAAGTATAAAAAACTGTCCTCTTGAAATTTTGGATTCTAGTCACATCCTCAGTCTTCCGGTTGTTACAACAATGTTGTCATAACATCAAGCTGCCGATCTGCTCATTTGCCCTCTCAAGTAGATACTATAATATAATAAAAGTAGCCATTATCATAAAGTTCATCTACAGCATTGTATTTCAGACTTAGGTGACTGCCACAAGCCTTTCTGTTACTACAACTGAAGATAACTATAGTCAAGGCAAGGTTCCCAGCTAGCCACGTTATTTAGTTCTAATAAATATACCCAGAGCAGTACTTTAGCTGTGTGGCGTCCATCAAATAATTTATTTTGCAGATTATTATTATTATTTTTTTATTTTAATTCTTGCTACTCCCTTTTGTTGCTTTTTTTTCAACTAATCTTGATATTTGATTTGATCGACTTTTTGTATTAATGTCTTGAGTCTTATCAACTATAGTAGGTAACATAATATCTCTTCTCTTTTTATCGTGTGGGTTATGAGGTGGATTACCAACCTCATCAACCCTGATGTCATGGTTATTGGTTGAACATCATCGATTCCTATTGTACAGGTTTACACCTAGTTTAGGAATTGACCGATGGTCCAACTTTATGTTAGAATTAAGTACAACCTGTAATAAAATGCCATGTCAAAAAATTTTTAACTGTTGTACATGAATAAATTATTACTATTACTATTATTATTGAGCCGCTAAAGGCCCCACATAATATAATACAACAATGCTTGTCAATGACGCTTTATTTGTGTAAACTAACTCTCATTTTTTATAATGACCAAGTATGTTGGCTCGACTATGCCTGATGGTACGCATAGAGAAGCCCTCATTGCAGTAGCAACTGATAAGCAACGAAATGAATCAATTTCAAATTAGTTGCGACTACCACACTGACCTACTAAGTGCTTCTTCACGTTTCGCTTTAAAGACCTCATTAAGAACAATTAAAGGCAATTTTTTTCTTTTAAGTATATAAATATCTTCCGTTTACGTATAGGTCACTTGGCGACATGTAAAGTATATATTGTACATACATAGGGTTCCGTATTATAATGGTTCTAATCTTTATGGAGAGTGTGTCCGTCTTGTAAAAATACCGTTCACACCCTGGGTGATTGTAATGTACTTCGAGACTAGGTAAGTGGTTTTAAGTTTACGCGGTTATTATCATAATTAAAGCACATAATAACGGGTTCTTACCGCGTTTAAATGGGGATATGAGACTCCCGATATTTCGACACTGTTGCAAGTGCCATGATCACGGGATGACTGATGAGATTGGAGTGGAGTAGGTAGATCCAAAATTTTCTACGGGCAGACATATCTGTCTACCCTCTTTCTCTGCCGCTTGTTTATGTTTTTGATACCGGAATGTTCGGAACCATCTGAACTCGCACGAAACTCACTACGACAAACCGCACTCACTGTGTCCTCACGTTTTTTCACCACATTAGGCCGTTTCAAGCTTTTTACAACACCTACTACTGGATTCCACATACTCGACAACTTGAACCCGTCTTCCCTGTTGAAATTTTTATGTTTTCTGATTTCAATAGCCTCTTTTACGAGTCTGGGGATGTAATCAAAAACATAAACATAATAAGGTATCAAAAACATAAACAAGCGTCAGAGAAAGAGGGTAGACAGATATGTCTGCCCGTAGAAAATTATGGATCTACCTACTCCACTCCAATCTCATCAGTCATCCCGTGATCATGGCACTTGCAACAGTGTCGAAATATCGGGAGTCTCATATCCCCATTTAAACGCGGTAAGAACCCGTTATTATGTGCTTTAATTAGGTAAGTGGTGTTTGTACGGTGGGACATAAATACCTTAGGTATTTGTTTAAGCTGTGGCACTGCTTATACCTGCATCGCATCGTGGTCATGATGACATTTAGCCGTGGTGAGAGGTATGCCGTAATCGCGGCCCTTTCCACCGATGCACTGTGCGCCTGCGATTGTATTGGAGTTACGATTATACCAGCAGATAGCTTGCAACATCCACGTTGTAGTTTAGAGCCCACCGTTTACAGTAGTGTTCAGGTTACCTCTAATACCGGGGTCATTGGGTCATTTAGATTATATACTGTGGATGTATTCACCGCAATGTTGCAGACATATTTAATGTATGTAACGAGATGTTATAAATTGAATTTGCGTAGATATTTAAACTTTTGTACTTTATTGATCGCAATTGGTAGCTAGCTAGAAACCGCGGTAGCCCCGTTAGTAAAACGCTTGGCTCTCACTTTGAGGTACCAGGTTCGAATCCAGCACAAGCTTAAACCAATGATTTTCGAACTGATTTTCGAGTTCATGTTTGGATCATAAATTATTACCACGTGCTCAGCGGTGAAGGAAAATATTGTGAGGAAACCCACATTCCCGAGAAATGCATTTTCGGAGGTATGTGACCTAACCTGTATTGGGCTGGTTTTCCCTTCGCGGTTTGGAAGGTCAGACAGGCAGTCGGTTCAGTAAAAAACCGGATCTGTCAAATTTTCAGGTTAGGTAAACGAACCCTGTGAGAAACGGGGTAATGCTAAGGCTAAACCATCATCTGATGGTGAATTGGCTATTTATTTACTATGAAATTATAAAAACAAAACGTTTGGATTTGTATAAACTGAATTGAAAGTAAGTCCTATACTGCTGGAGTTTAAACTGCACTAAAGGTGATTTAATTTATCAGAAGGGAAAATATATCACTAGCGCGTACATAAATCTATTTGCGAGTATTAAATCACCTCAATGATTAATATGATTTTAATACGCATAATGTCAGAGATTTGCCATCATAAATCATTCACACATTTGCATATATGGAGCAGTATTTTATCTTGCTTGGGAAAGCGTAAAAACAATAATGACTGGCTGTAGTTTTCTGAGTTTTACTTTTTTTTAGGTTATGGCAACGGGTCGCTTATGAGTACGACCATTCCGCCAGTGTCGAAGTGATCAGAAAACAATCCGAAAAAAAATTGACACGTTGAATAATTTTAAACTGCAGGTAGAGAGCTAAATCTCGAGTTAACCTGAGTTTTACTTAAGAGTATGATGATGTCTATCAATTCATTTATTGATTGTTAACACCGGCCTTCTTTCAGGTAATCCTAAGTTAGCTAGAAGAAATCCCAATTAGGGATTAGCTCAGTTTATCACTACATAGTATAAAACAAAGTCGCTTTTTCTGTCCCTATATGTGTAAATTTTCGTTGTATTTTAACCTCGTAACGCCCGGATTTCCAGACACAATAGTTAAACAATGGGATTTGGATTTTAAAAGGCATTTGGGCCTTACGACCTTAAAGCAATAAAGAGTATACAAATAAACAAACATAATCATTGTAATTTGAAATCTGTACTAATGGACATATAAGTATGTTTGTTACTGATCCACTTGTCTAACTTAATTCCTTCGATCATTTTCGTTCTGTTTTGTTTTGGATAATCAGTTATAAAGTCATCATCAGCCGTACGACGCCCACTGCTGGGCATAGGCCTCCCCCAAGGATCTCCACGACGATCGGTCCTGCGCTGCGCGCATCCAGCGGCTTCCCGCGACCTTCACCAGATCGTCGGTCCACCTTGTAGCGGGCCTACCTACTGAGCGTCGTCCGACACGTGGTCGCCATTCCAGAACCTTTCCGCCCCATCGGCCATCGGTTCTCCTCGCTATGTGTCCTGCCCACTGCCACTTCAGCTTTGCAATTCTCCGAGCTATGTCGGTGACTTCAGTTCTCCTGCGGATCTCCTCATTTCTGATTCGATCGAGGAGGGAAATACCGAGCATAGCTCTCTCCATTGCCCGCTGAGCGACACCGAGCCTCCTCACGAGACCCATAGTAAGCGGCCACGTCTCACTGCCGTAGGTCATCACTGGCAACACGCACTGGTCAAAGACTTCCGTCTTGAGACACTGAAAGGTATTTTGGACGAGAAGATATTCCATTCCGCAGCTTCCCGAACGCTGCCCATCCGAGTTGGATCCGACGAGAGATCTCTTTCTCGAAGTTGGACTTACCTAACTGGATTATTTGTCCTAGGTAAATGTTCCCAACCTGAACTGGAGTTATAAAGTAGTTATATTTATCATCTTCTTACCATTATCCCATTTTTCGTGGCGTCCGCTTATTTTACCTAAAGATTGGATAGGTCCGGTTATTTACAATTTCCGGCCATGTAGTTTATACAACAAATATGCAGCCATATGCGGCAAATGTAAAAAAAAATAACGAACATATATCTCGAAAATATCTTTTTTCACGATGATTTCCTTCAACGTTGAGTACACATGAAATTAATACGAAAATCATTGGTTTAGGCTTGTGCTGTATTTGAGCTGCTTGACAGGCATTATATTATATAGATACTTAACATAAAACATAAACTGCCTATATACGTCCCACTGCTGGGTACAGGCCTCCCCTCAATCAACCGGAGGGGGTATGGAGCATACTCCACCACGCTGCTCCATTGCGGGTTGGTGGAGGTGTTTTTACGGCTAATAGCCGGGGCCAACGGCTTAACGTGCCCTCCGAAGCACGGAATCATCTTACTTTTTCGGACAATCAGGTGATATAGATACTTACCTAGCTATTAAATGGATGAATGTATTATGCGTGTGATAGCTATGGAATTCAAGGAAAACGAGGTACCTTTAGGTATGTTTTTTTAAATAAGACTGACACCTATTCCAACTGCGAAAGTAAATATTTTCAACATATATTTTTAACTTATGTAATGTTCAGAAGAACCAATTAAAAGCCTTCTAGCGTCTAAACTACCCGCAATCTGCGTCCCTATTCTGTTCGTGACCATTCAGCCCGAAGTTTACCTTTGGTTGCCGCAATCACTAGGCGTGGTCGACACATCGACCTATAGAGATGCCCTTTCTAAGGAATGCCTACTAGTTTATAAAACTAAGTAGTCATTGATCTGCTACTAAGTACTACATACTAGAAAAGTGTAACAGTTACCGAAATTATTTTAACACACATACACACACATATACATATATTTCAAATATGTACCTATGGGTGTAAAGGTGCCTTATTTAGTACTGAACACGGCTAGTGATCTTGAGTAGCATAATTACGAAATTTTAATTTGGTCGTACTAAATTTAATATACGTTGTTAAAAACGATTCAGTGTTTGTTTCTTCATTTTGTATACAATTTTCTTTCTTTTTCACCGGACATTTTAGATGAATTAACACACGATTCATGTAGGTATAGGTACAATAGATTCTGCCTAAATACGAGCGATCAGAAACCAGCCAAATGAGTAGTTAATTTCTTGAATTACGCTACATTCAAACTCGCACTGTACATTACACCTGCTATGACATCTTTTGCTCCATTGACTTCACATCGCGCATGCGTTGTGCACTAACAATAACTTCCGCCTCCTACCTGTCGCAATTCAGGAATGACGGGCCGTCCTGCAAGCACGGATTACCCGCATTAGAGTTCCACGTCACATTTGCATGGTGCAATGTTCCTGCCTGCTTACCGATACTAAATGTTGCATCATTATACACCTGTCTATGTTACCGGAACATTGAAAATGCTATACGGAGGCTTACTTTCAAACGTCAGTCGATTTCGCTGTTTATCATAGAGAAGTTTTTGTTGACTAGTGTTGAAGTCAGAGTTCCTACTCCTGTATAAGTCAAATAATTCCTGTAGTTATTAAATAACTTGTAATGATGTGTTGCTGTTGCAGTTTCTTGTCATTTCTTCTCCTCAGCTATAACACCTTGCGAAATGACGTAAATTCAAAGTTGTTATATTGACCTTCAACAAGTTTGTCCATGATAATGACGTTGAATAAATGATTCTGATTTCTAACATTCTCAAAGGTTTTTGACTTAATTATGAGTCAGCATTTTGCATTTCGATGCTCCGATGATTTGATCATCATCATCTCTTTATCATTATCACGTTTTCACGGGGTCCGTTTACCTAACCTGATGACTGCCTGTCTGACCTTCCAACCCGAAAGGAAAGCCAGCCCAATAAAGGTTAGGTCACATAGCTCCGAAACGTATACCGATGATTTGATGAGGGTAGACAAAAGAAATCCTAGTCTTCCGCTGGCTTAGAGGTTTCGGTCGATGTTTCATAGGGTATTTACTTAAAGGACGCTGTCAAAGAACTGTCATTCACGAGTACTAATATACATGTATACACTTTGAAACCATTTCACATTAACTTTTTTTAAAATTAAACCGTAAGTCTCATTAATTGTCAAATATAGTGCGACAGGGTTCTAAAGTGCATACATGACATTGCCCAACAAGGTACCTACGAGCGACGATTGTATATATATTTTTTTATGTTCTTTAACCTCAGTTACATCGATTGTCGATTTCCGTACCCTCTAATTTCCATAACTTATTAAAGTGAATAACAATTACGTACGAAGCAATCCATGTGAGAGAATTGAATAACTGATCTTATGCTGTCTTGATTGAATTCGCATAATTAATCCGATTAAAATGACAATCTTTTAGAGAGTGAAAGTTTTAGACCCGTTCTAGGCAAGTTATATAAATTCGCACCTTGAGTACTTGAATCAATGAAGGTTTATGTAAACGTTCATTTTAATGTTAGTTAGTTCAGCTAGTTGGGGTTGAAAATCTACATTGAAACAAGCAAATAAACAAATAGCAATATTGTTTTCTCATGTGAATTGCTTCAATACTTATACCTTTTTTAACCCCCCCCCCCCCACCGAAGATAAAGTTTCATGTACGATCACTGAAATGAAAAAAAGGTCCTTCCTTTTTATTATTTTGTCACCTGTGTGTCGCATGCTGCTTCTAACGACTTGTGACTCTGTTTATCCTGATAGCGATTAGGGATTCATTTTTTAAATGTACAGTACCTACGTTAGAAATATAAATTCTAGTGCCTTTAACATAATCATTGTAGAAGTAGAATAAGGTCGGTGCAACACTGCAACACCTAATGGCAAGTACTTTTGCATGACCGCACCTTCAAAGTGGGTCATGTCATGATCCTTAGCACTGAGGTTACGATTAGAGATTGGATATATCACACTAGGTATATTTATATACCTCTATAAACATTGTATATTTATATATCTCTATAAACATTGTAAGTTGGTTGGAAAATTATTTTTCCATTACTTTATAAATTTAACACCACTTTTAGGTAAGAGTTTTGTGAATAATCTATATAATCTAATCTATCTAATAAAGTAAATTAATTATCCAAACGAATTGATCGTGTCCGAAACACAACACTGCGTTCAAAAACTGGAATCGCTGATGTGGGAAGAAAAGCAGCCAGAATCAAATGGGATTGCGCCGGACATGTTTGTCGCATGCACCCTGAGCGGTGGGCATGGATCGTCACGCACGGGTGCAGGCGTCGTGGAAGACTTCGAAAGAGATGGCGTGACTATTTGGACGCTTGCCGGAGAAACTGGCCGGAGAACGAACAGGACCGCAAAAAATGGAAAGAGGAAGGCGAGGCCTTTGCCCAGCAGTGGGATCTTGTAGGCTAGATTAGATTAGAATTCATCATCATCAGCCGTACGACGCCCACTGCTGGGCATAGGCCTCCCCCAAGCATCTCCACGACGATCGGCCCTAGAGATTAGAATTATCCAAAATTTAATTTTCAATAGGTCACTCAAAGTACTCGCCCTTTATAAATTTCAATTAGAAAATCTTAACAAAACGGTGTGCCAAGTTGTAACATAAAGTGAAAACTTCTCAAAATTGTAAAGACAGTCGCATTTGCACCAGACGGTTTGGTTCCACTTGAAATTAATTAATGCCTTTCCCCCACTGTTCTCATTAAACACTGCCTTCATTGTACAAGCCGGTGAAAAAAAATGTAAATACTTTTCCTACTTTCCGCATTAACGAGGGTAACATTTTAATTTCGCTTTTGAAAAATTCTGAAGTGTTTCCCTTCAGAGACATTGTTAGACGTAATTATTTGTCACTCAGCTGGTGGCATCCTATTAGAAGTCTTACACAACATGTAAACAGCCTCTTGTATTATTTGTATCTCATGAAAATGTGTCTTAATTGAATTTTACCCTTTAGTAATCATGGAGGCATAGGAGTACTAAGCAGTAACGTAAAAACCAGATACTCGTATGTGTAGCTTGAACTCTAACCAGATGAGGAGGTGAGTATCTGCTATCCGAAGCCAATCTACAATAAGATACAAAAAATATTTGCGATTGATAATAATTAATACAACACTTTATTGCACACAAATTTACAGGATTCTCAGGTAGGCAAGGGCGGCCTTATCGCTAAGAGCGATCTCTGCCAGACAACCTTCGGCAGAGGATGTAGTAAGCTGCTTACTAAAGATGCAGTGTAGCGCGCAAAAAAGGTAAAAGTAAATAAAAAAAATGGATTATCGAATGTCTATATATTCTTATGATATATATCAAGAAATAATTGTTTAGTTCAGTTTTAAAGATAGCCAATGACTTCGAATGCCTGATATCAGAAGGAAAATCATTGCACAAGTGCGTGGACTTCACTGTGAAAGAATCTCTGTAGTATCCAGACCTTGAGACAGGAGTCTTCAACACATTGTCCGTCCGCGAACTAAGTTCACGACAATAGTCGCTACCTAAGAGCTGGAAACGTTCCTTTAAGTAGGGAAGGGATCGAGGGTCATACAGCACATTATGTAGCAGAACCAAGACAACCCGACACAAGCTCATCCCGCCGCGATCTAATCGGCAGCCATTTAAGCTTAATTATTACTAATTATCAATTGTGATATACATAATATAATATGCGGAAAATACCTCATACCAACCACGTAGTAATTCTTCTTTGATACCTTCCGGATTATAAATTTAATGATATATTCTATGCTATTATTAATGTCACTAATTATTTATAAACCATGTATTACGTCTCACCCCTTTCTCGTAAATCGGTATAAATGTACTGTGAATTTACTGCTAATAGGTTGAACTGTGTTAGCAAGTTGACGGTAGGTATATTACAAGTGTTATTAGACAATAATGTGTAGTCGCCGTTTAATAAAATAGCCTCAAATCACATTCATCAGTTATAAATAAGCCAAAGTATTATCTCTATGAAATCTATGATTCTCTTACTATGCTAGGATAAATGCCTGGTAGCTCTAGGATAAAAGCGCCGGCTATGGTTACTATGGCAACATGTTTACTAGAATTTAAAAACAACCATTATATTGGCCACTTTTAAAGATTCATGTACTTTATACTTGCATACAAAAATATACATTTATCTACTACGACTAGGAGTCGAAGTGGTCGCCATGGCCGAAATCGGTCGGAGAGATCATCATCATCATCATCATACATTTATCATATCGTCACTGGAAAGGCAAAATTACGTAAGCGCCAAAAGGCCATTTCGAGAAAAAGCCGTTTAAAGTTTCATTTTTTCGTTTTTTTATCATAACTTTTTACCCAATTATCCAATTTAGATGATGTCAAAGTAAGGTTACATTGTTTTTTAATTTTCTATGTCCAGCAATACATATTATAACTGTTGGATTGCTATTTTAGGATATAGTGGCGCTTACGTAAAAATGACTTCAGTTTACAGTAAAGCAAATTTACTTAACCGCCATCTGGTTAAAATATTATTTGGAAGCAAAATTACTTACAGCTCTTACGACAATGCATACGAGAACGACAATATTTCTTTAAATATAATAATACTGTAATGTTAGCGGAGTAAAAGTTACTGTAACGACTTTTACACATCTGCTCTCATTATGTAAAAATTGCCTACAAAGTGATCGATTGATTATGTCAGTTCACCAAAAATTCTTTAAAGTAAGTTTTTGTAATATCTTACATGGGTAAAAAGACGTAAGAGACAAATAATTATTCTTAATACCTCTTTAAACTACTTATTACTTCAATTGATTTATAAAAATGGCTATTAAAATACTGAAGTGCCAGAAATAAAGTTTCATAAAATATAAATAATAGCGTACAACCCGTTATCTGTTTGTAAAAGTTTCTTTTTAACACTTTTAAAGACAGAACGTATACGGACGTTCCGATTCCAAGGTGCCATACTACCTATTATGAACCACCAATGACCCATGGTCTCTGTCCGTGAAAGGGTTAAACGGTTTTATTTAGCTAAACCCGTACGGTATATTTGTATCAAAATTAGATATTGCAATTTAAGTACCTTCCTGTTGTCAGATTGATCTGAAATTTGGTACGCACCTTTAATTCCGATGTCAATACAATATAATAATGTTGCCCTTAATTTTGTCATTGTCATCCACCGTCCATAATATGCAGGGCAGCACAGTGGATCGCTGGGTGGGGTCGCTCCGCGAAGCCTGTGAAATCCCCAGGAGGCTTCTGAGCTTCTGGAAGGAGATAGGTTGGCTTACGTAGTCAACAATTACACGCATAATGGGCCACCTTAGAGTCTAAATGCGGAAAACAGAGCCCACTAACATAACATAACATATGCAGGGCAGCACAGTCGACCATGCAGTAGTATATTTGGGCTCAAAATTGTTTGAATTAGGACAAGCATACGTGGCTCTAAGTCGAGTCAAGTCTCTGGAAGGGTCAAGTCTTTTTAATTCCTCAATAATTCCCCTTATTGTTTTTAAGAGTGTTTACCACGAAGTTTAATACACTTTTCCATTCGCTCGAACCAGGTATTATTTAACATTTATTCCACTCCAAAGTAGAAGTGTTCAAAATGGCTGACTTGAAAGCGTTGGCCGCTTCTTCACCGCACTGGAACCTTTGACCGCGAAGAGTTTCTTTTTTAATTTTAGGAAATCTAAAGAAATCATTGGAGCTTAGGTCAGGACTGTATGGAGGATGGTCAAGAATTTCTACGTTTTCCTGCTTCAAATAATCGTTTGACGAGCGGTGTGTGAGCTTGCGTTGTCATGGTGCAGCATCCTGCACTCCTGCTAGGTTAGATTTTCTAAGTTCGGCGATGACTTGTGGTAAACAAATTGTGGTATACCAATCTGCATTAACCGTCCTACGATCTTCAAGTGCAATTGTCGCAACATGACCGATTTTCTCCACGAAGGTAGCCACCATCTTCTTTGAAGTGCTTCGAGAGCGAACAACTTTAGTCGGCTTTGACTCGTTTTGGAAGACCCAAACTGTGGATTGTTGTTTGGAATCAGGATAATAGCATAAATCCAAGATTCGTCACCACTGATGATGTCGTACACGTGATTTGACTCTCCTCGGTTGAACCTCTGAAGAGTTTTCTTACACCATCTGACGCGGGCTACCTTATGATCGTCAGAAAATGCGGGATGCAACGGCAAACTAGTTTTCTCACACCAAGTGCCTCATTCAATATCGTTTAAATGGTTGTCCCTGAAATGCCTAATAACGCCTCTATTCTCGGTATGTCACATGACGATTTTTGAGGATTAGTTGTCTCACAGCAACGATATTATCTTCAGTGAAGGCGGATATCCACGCTCGAATTCTAAATACCAGCGTTCGATGGCTCGCAGACATGGCACTTCATCGTGGAATAGAGATTTTAACTGTTTGAAACACTGAAGTCGCAGTAGGCCTCTTCGAAAGTTATAGAAAATTTTTCTTTGTAAGATTCATTTTCGGGCATGATCTGACAGATTCAAACCAACGCTGTGACTAAACAATTGCATTAATCCTAATGCTTTCAATTGTTTTGATATTCGAAATTCCAACAAATTTGAATTTAGAGTTCTCAATTCAAAATTGGCGCTAAATATGCAAACGACAGAACTTAAAAAGTATAACAAAGTCGCTTTTTCTGTCCCTATATCCCTATGTACGCTTAAATCTTTAAAATTGCGCAACGGATTTTGATGCAATTTTCTTTAGTAGATAGAGTGATTCAAGAGGAAAGTTTATTGGTATGTATAATAACATCCAATAAATAGTGTATAAATACTGTTATTTTTGAGGATTTTAATGTGATGTCGTAAATAATTTCATTTTTCCTCAGCATTGCATCCGAGCGAAGCCGGGTCGCTAATAAATTATAAAATCAATTCTAAAATAGTTTTACTTTTAGATCTATTGTTAAAAAATAACTTCCTGGGAAACTTACTGCTAGCCCACAAACTTGCTTAATAACAGCATAAAAATGCGAAGGCAAATTTACGTACACGCCTTACTTATTCTAAATACTGTAAGTCAAAATTACTTATTCGCCATTCACTGCATAAACATGCTAAGACATTTTTTTCTTATACGCCTTACTTATTTTAAAAGCTGTAAATAAAAATGACTTATACATAGTCTATTTATTATTTTCAGTAGTCCAAAATTACTAATAAAATGATACTTTTCAAACTATAGAATGCCAAATTTACTTAAAGTTAATATGTAGTTATTATATAGGACCACAATATTACTTATACACCAGTCACGAAAAAAACACCAAAATCTTGTCGTTTAAGAAACTGGAATTGAAAAAAGTCAACTATTTTCAAATTTACGTAAGCGCCAAAAAAGTGCTCGTATCGCAATGTTACCCAGACAGATCGACGCAGAATGAAACGCTGATTCCGAATATATAAAAAACCCAAAATACCTATTTTGGCGCTTACGTAATTTTGCCTTTCCAGTGACGATATATCGACAATTCGACACGTTTAAAATAGTTATCTTTGTAAGAGTAAAGTAAAGTAAAGTAAAGTAAAGTAAAGTAAAGTAGAGTAAAGTAGAGTAGAGTAGAGTAGAGTAGAGTAGAGTAGAGTAGAGTAGAGTAGAGTAGAGTAGAGTAGAGTAGAGTAGAGTAGAGTAGAGTAGAGTAGAGTAGAGTAGAGTAGAGTAGAGTAGAGTAGAGTAGAGTAGAGTAGAGTAGAGTAGAGTAGAGTAGAGTAGAGTAGAGTAGAGTAGAGTAGAGTAGAGTAGAGTATAGTAGAGTAGAGTAGAGTAGAGTAGAGTAGAGTAGAGTAGAGTAGAGTAGAGTAGAGTAGAGTAGAGTAGAGTAGAGTAGAGTAGAGTAGAGTAGAGTAGAGTAGAGTAGAGTAGAGTAGAGTAGAGTAGAGTAGAGTAGAGTAGAGTAGAGTAGAGTAGAGTAGAGTAGAGTAGAGTAGAGTAGAGTAGAGTAGAGTAGAGTAGAGTAGAGTAGAGTAGAGTAAAGTAGAGTAAAGTAAAGTAAAGTAAAGTAACCACAACAGCAGGGCTAACATGCGAAACGTGATAAGATTATCATCGATCGATTCAATAAATTTTCTCGAAATTGATAAGTTTATTTTTTTCACACGACACGTGATTTTGTTTGTATTTTGAATTCGTATTTTCAGAACAACATGACTTATTTGGGTTCACATATTAGCACCAATCAACAAAACAACATAATTATGTCAGCAGAATCGATAAATAGACCGTGACAAAATTTTATCACGCATAATGCTATCTTAGAGTCTAAATGCAGAAAACAGAGCCCACTAACTAAGATTTTATCACGATGCGCACGTTAGTCCTACAAGGCAATGATGATGGATCTAAATCGACATAATTACAAATTACAGTGCATTGCAGTGCTTATGCAGTGCAGAATTTAGTTACAAATTGTCAATAATTTGGAAGGAATGCACCTAGTTATCAAACAAGAACATTAAATACATGCAATAACATTCGCCAAGCGTATGAAACAAGCAAACGATATCATTACTTAGTACCAATAACACTGAGTGTCTGAGTGTTAGGCATGCGTGTCGGGAAATTACGAGATACTACTGCATTGTATATATTATAATACGGTATGTTAGCTTTAAAAAAATCTCCAGAATTCGACGCGTTTCTGCTTCCACAATACAGGTTAGCGTCCAATAGTTGTATTATACCTATTGTACCTATTACTGTGAACATGCTATATTTTATAATTGTACTCCTACTATATTGTTTCAACGCAATAAAAGAATAATTATATTTAAAAAAAAGAATTGATGTCATTTATGTCAAACCAAGAGCAAATTGAAAGTCAAAGAGTGTGTGCTTATTGGGCTTATTGTATCCATTTGAAACTGTCCTATATGTTCATTAACGTCGGAGTTAAAGCAGTCGCCATTGCCGAAATCGTCTGGATCACATTCTATGAAGAATTATTAATTGTATTATGCATAGTCATGTAGAAGAAGGCAGGTTTTACGCTGATAATAAATATGACGTTGTAATATTAGAATACTGATCTGAATATTTTACCAAAATCTTCATTTTTTAAATTAATTTTATTTTGTGTGAAAATTGAGGCCACCATTTTTAACCGTCCTATATGTTCATTAACGTCGGAGTTAAAGCAGTCGCCATTGCCGAAATCGTCTGGATCACATTCTATGAAGAATTATTAATTGTATTATGCATAGTCATGTAGAAGAAGGCAGGTTTTACGCTGATAATAAATATGACGTTGTAATATTAGAATACTGATCTGAATATTTTACCAAAATCTTCATTTTTTAAATTAATTTTATTTTGTGTGAAAATTGAGGCCACCATTTTTTACCTGGATCGGAACTAGCTTGTCCATGGCGAGGTTTTGTTAACAAAAAATATATCTGAAATTGATTTTTAAAAAGGCGCTTATTGGGTTTTAAGTATAAGGCAATGATTTGTGTTGAATCAAGCTGTGTTTCATAAAGCTGCTCTACCAATGTTGTATATCCGTTGTCACAATGTAGTGATGTGATGACACCGACATCGAAACTACACGCACTGTTACTTTGTACAGCAATTGCGGAATGTATAACTTCGCGATACACTGAATGTACGTATGCATGTACCAGTACCTACTTACAACTTCGGACAAAGTAACAGAATGTTGTATTCGAATTTCATTAATTGTAGATCGTATAATGATAACAGTTTATTGAATTTAATTAGCACAATGTTACTTAAGTATCGTAATGAATTACATACTTACTAGTTTATTAGATTAGTATTAGGAATCTGCTACTTGAGGCGACCAATTAGTTATATTATATTTTTTGTTTAATTTACTTAATATTGCAAATTAAGAATGAGGTAGTAACCTTTTATATTAAATTGATACACGAAGCTTGTGCGGATTTTATTATGTATGATTTGAATATGTTTTCCCTTATTATTTAATTATTTATTTTTTAATATGAATGTTGGTACTGACGAAGCCTGTGGTGGATTTACTTTCTGTATTGATAAGGATTCAATTGATACATGATTATTGTTCATTTTGTTAATGTTTTTGTTCGCAAGTGTACATAGTGCCTAAAAACAAGAAGATGACAGCAAAAAAGTTAATAAAGTATGATTGTTCTTGTGAATGTGTCGTCCGTGCCGATTACCAGGTGATTATAATCTGACGAGTCAATAAATACTTATTGACAACTCTATTTCGACATACGAATGAAATTGAGGTTTAATTTTAGCTAATTATACATTTGCATTTTTACTTTTTTAGATTATTTTACGCTGCGGATGATAATTACGTTGCGCGTAATTACTAAAAGCGCAATTAGGTACATTAGTACCATTTTGGTATGACTTAACAATGGATCTGTCCTTTATACAATACCATAGCATCTATGAATAAAACTGAAAATTCTGTTAGCAGTGCTCGTTTTAACAATAAGGAAAAATATAATGTAAATGTAGGTAAGTACATATGAACTAAGAGTTCTGCGGACTTGGAGGAATCTAATTAGGTACGGACATAATTGGGTCCTCGGAAAGAAAACTTGTCTACGTAACAATTTCAATGCACATTTTTTGTTATACCCCACGAGTTCGTGAGATGACATATAAAAGTTAAAATATTTATTGGAGACAAAATGAAAGAATTACAATGACAATACCGCTGGGTCGATCGTCGTTTTTCCTCCTTAGCACTTATCGCTATCGGCCCATTTTGGGCCGGTTCACCCCGAGGACACGTCAGACACCCCTAACTCCCCGGAGGTTTGCACCCACCTGGGTACCGCAAATAATTATTCTTTTAAGTTAAAATTATTTATGTTTGGTGGAATTATATTTCGCTTTTCGTGCGCTAGGGTTGTAGAGGTAAACAAGTGTAATTTGTATATCTACACATGTAATAAATTGCTTTTAGAAGTTGTCTACACTTGACAGATAGTAAGCGCGTGTGTTGTAATGCGGTTAGAGTGTAATATGTTCCCGTCACCACTTGTTACCCACTTTGGATAGTTCCAATCTGTTTGCAATTCATTAAAATGTTTGCCAACTAAGCAACTGTTTCAAAACTAAATATTTTAGCTGTATTTACTATCTCCAGAGGTACGATAGTAGTTTAGAAGGACGCGACATACGTTATGCTAGAAATGTTTTAGAATGAAATGGAAATCCGTTTCATCGATATTCGATTAGATTGTTATAATTTAAAACAAACTGAAGCATTTGGATAAAAAAATAGACCGACGCAGATATTATAACAATTAATTTTATTTAACTCGAACTGGAGCACCGTGATGGAGTATAATCCATACCCCCTCCGATTGAGGGGAGGCCTGTACCCAGCAGTGGCACGTGTATAGGCTATGTACGTTTTTATGTAATCTGTATTATATACTTCGCCAGCTCCGCGTTCGAAATACTTTTATTTCATAATGAATGGCAGAAATATAATTTTAAGAGCCTGTCGCATTAAATAGCAGCCACGACGGTAATTATGCCAATTTTCTCTTAACGCCGAGCTAGGTAAGTGGGTCAGACGGAACCGTAGAACCAGACCTTTCGCACCGAAAACAATTCTCCCAACCAGTGACCGTTATATACCCTGTATTAGTAGGTATGAAAGGACTATCCCTGAATTACGCAGACGTATTCAACTAGGTACAGCTAGATACTTAACACGTTTAGACCGGGACCATTAAAACTTTATTTTTTATTTATTCATTTAATAAACTGGAGCATGAATAGAATAAAAATGCCATGGCTTACTATTGCGGGGCAGTTTTGTCATATGGAGTTGCGGATTCAATTTCAGTCCATGTTAGACTTATTCGATTTTATTTTCTTTTGCAATTTTTCATATGACCACCGTAGTAAAATCACCTGCAGCTCCCCGCCATAAACCAGGTTTAGGCCGGCGTGCACCACCGGTGGGGCACGGGCTGCACGCTAATGTGCCAGGGTGTACCACCAGTGGGCATTATACATTACACTTTTTAATATACTAAGTATTTCCCTAGTTAAAATTTTAAGTTCTCAAACAACATACCTACTTCTTGTATAGAATCAGCTTTATCAACTTCTTAACAACATTGAAATATGCTCTACGTACATTAGACAACTTATGTAATGTGGATTGGGACAGTGACTGATTTTCAAATCTCAACGTCCACAGGAGTATATTACCTGCATCTAATATCTAGCAATACATTCTCAATGCTTTTAGTATAATTTTATCTTGTTTCCTAACCTAGCCTAAATGTATCGAGTAGTTACATAAATAAACATTGGCCATCCATTTTAAGCGGGTCAATGTTTCGTGAATATATATT
Organism: Pectinophora gossypiella; assembly: GCF_024362695.1. Lineage (NCBI taxonomy): Eukaryota > Metazoa > Arthropoda > Insecta > Lepidoptera > Gelechiidae > Pectinophora > Pectinophora gossypiella. The sequence goes on along the minus strand of NC_065405.1, from coordinate 10,392,044 downwards.
TTGTAGATACGCGAATCGGATACGACCAATCGTATATTTAGGACACATCTGATAAGTGATTGTAATTGGAACACTCGCTTGATTTGATTTAGTTTGTAAGGTAGTATTGTTAGTTGTATTAATTGGAGTGATGTTTGCGTAGGTGGGTGAATGTTTTACCCCGTAGGGAGGATGGAAATCTTATCAATTACCTACCTTGTTTAAGGGCGCATTATGAGTTAGTAATATGTATTCGTATATTATACAGTCAATGAGTAGTCCCTGAATAATATGATGTCTTGAAATTTGTATAGGTATAGGTATGAACTGTCTAATCTCGCATCTTAATGATATATTTTTGTAAGTATGTTTTACAGCAAAGTTTAATTTTAATCTTATACTTCTGCGGTTCTTTTGGAAACGAAACAAAGTCAACCACACCTTTAAAAGCCTAAAATACATTGTAATATTAAGAGATCTTTTTACCAGATATTTAACATACAAATTATAACTACCAAACGATTTACCAACAATCATCTACTGCAGCCAGTAATTTATTCTCATTTATACGCGTCAGACGTTACGCAATAAAATTGGCGTTGGGTAGAAGCAAAACTGCATAGTCATCTCCTGTATCAAGTCAAGTCACCCTATTTTTTGCTCCCCACGGCGTTTTGGGCGCTAAAACTGTTTGCGGCCAAGGTCAGGTTATTCGTGACGGAAATCACGTTGAAAGTAAACCTATAGAAACCTATATAGTTACCTATACTATCCTTCAGCATTCACGTTTGGACAAAGCTTCATATTTGCAGAATCGTGCTCTATTTCCTTTCGGGACGGGTGTTACCCCAATTATTGGTGTGCGAGTTCACATTCTTTGCGAGTATGTATTTTGTGACCTTTGAGAAGCATGTTTTAGGAATTTCTGTTATTTGGGTGAACATAACTTTAAGAGCGGACACGTGTCTGTTTAATTTACAAAAACATCTTCTTTGTTTCTTGTTAGTTGATACTTTTATCTAATGATTCTGCCCTATCTATCATATTTATTTAATTTAAATTGCTAGTAACTAAATAGTACCCAAGAAAATCCTTTTCGTGCATTTGAAATTGACTAGTCTCGCTCGATATAATGTTTACTTAAAAGGTTTTTATTAAGAAACTTCTACAATGTACCTACAAAACTCTAGGCTACTATCAAGCGAGGGGTGTCCCTTTTATTATAACGGCTAATGTCCCTAATGCGACACAATTTCCGCCGGTAGCCCTGACGACTTCCCCTGGCTGATGCATTAGTGTTCGCAAAAATATTGAAATAACCCTCAACGACCTTGCTTTATTACTAACGGGGAATCGAAGTGGTTTGCCATGTTTGCCGTTCTACGTAGATATTAAAGCAAAAAGTACTGTTTGCTGCAATAAGTATGATAAACAAGCAGTTTAAAGTCACCAGGAGTAAAATTCATACAAAATTTGGCAACGTTTTTCAAATAAATCTTGTTAAAGTGCTGCTTTTGTTATCGTATATTTGCAGTTTTTGGTGGTTGTAGTTTTCGTTCATTTCCTGTTTCGAATTTGTTATTATTTGCGCGCTGAATGATCGATTGTATGAAATTGATTGTGATAGAAAATAGGTTATTTACGGCGATTATTAAGACGTCGTTTTGGCACGAGTTTTCATATTTTGACGCCTAATATAATTGGATGGACTTATTAGCGTGGATATGACATATTTTAAGCTGAAAGCACATTAATATTCTTCCAAATTGTAAGCCAAGTCAAAATTTTCCGTTTAAAAGAATAAATAAGGCCGATTATTTTCATAATTCGGATGTCACCTAGGGTGCGGTGTCTGATATAACGCGCCATATTTCCAAAAAAATGCTGACAGAACGTAAAATTCAGAAGAATCTGTATGTATCTGTTTTCAACATTAGTGAATTCGAAATGAGGTTATTCTTTCTTTTATCTGATACATCTCCTGTAAGTACGTTTATTTGTTTACTTCAATTATATTATCCTCGTCTTATTCATGATAAACAATGAACAATCTACTGGATGAGAACATATATTATGTTATTATATTACTGGCCTAATTCCGCTGCCTTCCGAGAATTATCCCGATGAAAGGAATAAGTAGGTGAAACTGTTTGTGATTTCGCCACAAGGAGAGTAGGATTGTACAAGAATGTAATTTGAGTTTGCATATATTGATTACTCGTATTTATAGTCCGTCTTTATACACATTTTATACCGTAACTTCATATTATGCTCCATGGGGTGCAAATAATAAATGATCATTAAGTCATCAGAAAACTACTTTGCTACAGCTTTAGAGAAAAGCCTGAGTTTATGTATGTAATGTCCAAGATATTCATGGAATATTGTAAGTAATGCTCTCAATGGGAAATAGGCGTAATCGTATATGTATACTTAAAGGTATGCAGTTAATGTTATAAAATTCATGAGGTATTTGCGATAAAGCACAGAAAAAATACAAAAATCACGAACAAAAGTCAATACCACCGTTCGGGGTTCACACACAAGCGAGAGTAAAAAGTTTTTAATTATTTGTTTTTTTTTAATAAATAAAGTCTTTTTGGTGTGTTTCCCTTGGGTAACTAGGCTTATTACCCGAAATATAAAAGATAGAGCAAGTGGCTCAAACATCAGGGGGAAGTGGAAAGGTATCTTCTACCACGGGGCAAGGGTTTCATCGCTCACGGTTTCAGCACGGTGAGATGTGGGTACTTAGTTCATCATTTACGTGAACTTACGTAGTATTATTCCTTATTCTATGCTTACGTTATGTTATGTTTTATTGGGTTGGTCGATTCTTGGCTACGTCAGCGAGTCTCTACATCACCAGGGCATTGTGCTTGCGACAAAGCAGCGACAAATCGAGGCTTTGTTGTGAGTTGCTTGCGACATACGCGATGTGGGGCTATTCTACAACCGTATAGATGTTGGAGAACTAAGAACGCCATCACCATTAAAAAATATTGACTAAGAGAAAAGTACGTTCGACCAAATGACAATCGTTAAAAATAAAATTAAAATGTACTCATAGTATTCGTTTCTTTGTAACCCCTTATTAGTGGAAAGCTTTTTAACATTTTATTATTGGGTTAAACACAGTTTTATCAAGTTTTAAATGCTGCAAAGATTCGCGCGCTATGGCGGTACGTCAACAATTTTTTTCAGATTTTTTAAGGTTTGGGATAGATAAGCTGTAGGTTTATATAACAGGGTATTCAGATAAAAGTTGTTATAATACCTTCTGATTTTGCTACTTCTAATTCAATTGCACAGAAATTCATGGGGTGTTAATTTGACGCAACCTTTGGTAGGTACGTTAAAACTAATAGTAAGCATTTATTGTCTTTATTAAATTAATTTTGTATTTGTAAATCGGTTTTTTCATCGACGTTACATCCATAATGTCTCTTGAGCTACGCTTCAGTTAACTGCGTTTTCAGTCGTTAATATACATTCGATTCAATTACTGCTTTTTATTTTGTTGCAGCAAGTTTAATATGTAATTGATTACATTTCATAGGTACTTGGATATTTTAGTACTTATTTATCAGTATGTTAGTTTGGTAATATGTATTGTGTAAGTTTAAACAACTTTCTATACTTATTTTAGCAGGTATTCTTGTCTTGTTCTCTCTTAATTTTATAGATGCCGATAATTTTGGTTTCTTTTCGACTCATCATTATTTGGAAAATAATCATATTGTACGAAAACAACTTCGAATGATTAGAAAATAGTCCCCAAAAGCTTGAAGATTTCATTCATTGTTTGCAGCGTATGTGCTCTCTTACGAAACAGCGCTTCCTTCGAATGCTTAGGTTAACGTTTTGGTGACATTGTTCAACAATTTATTACAATAACACCGTTTTACTATGTTAAGTAACGTATGGGAAATAACAATCATGTTTTCAAGGATTACCTTTGTTACGGTCATAATTTTTACTGGTATGGTTACGTAAATTTGGTCTAGGTCATTTCAAAGAGTTAAAGTGATGAATGGAAGTAAAATGCCTTGCACTGCGGATGTAGAACATTAAAAACGATTACGATAAAGTTTTTTATTACATTATTAATATTTTATCCAAGATTTTATGAAATAATTACTTCTATGATAGACTGAGAGTGAATGGTGAGTTCTGCTCACAGAAATAATAATGTCATTCATTCAATTCAATTGTGTCTTCATTTTCATTTTTAACTGTTAGACCTAATCAGACCCTATCAGCTCATCAGGGGGTTGGTATATTTGCATAATGATGTCGCAACAATGATATTATTTTAATATAAGTAATGGAAAAGTGGCTGCCAGTTATTATCTGATAATTTCTGACTATTCCCGTCAAATTTGATTGTAATTTACGGTAAAAGTAGAGTCCTAATCTAGAGCTATATATTAGCGCTGCAGCTTGTGGTACAAGGCAAAGTTGCGCACAAAATTCTTCTCAGTGCGAAAGTAACATAAATCATAGCTTATATCAGAGCAGGGCCGGAAACTTCCCTCAAATAAGACCACCCAGGAAACTTTACGGCGTTTGTACGAAAATCCACTTTACGATTTCCCTTTTGTGACGAAAATTGTGCGAGGAAATTATAATTCGTGTTTTTCTTTCGTATTTGTTTCGGTGTTAAAATATATTTTCAAAGAAATTGTACTGAAAGGTTTTTTCCAAAGTATAATGATTATTTATTAAATAATTAAGATATTATGACCATTTGTGTGTATTTCGAAATAAAAATTACGATCCAAATTATCTCCTTTGACTGCTCCAGGAAGTACGTGAAAAATACTCCAAACAATGATTTGTGCGGGACGACACGCAGAGAAAATTCTCCTTCTGATGATGAAAAGAAAATATCTACTTATAGGAAAGTGAATATTACTGAAATTAAGTAAGTAAGTAATAAAGAAAGTCAAACAAAATTAATGAGATGGGAGAAAAAAAGTTATATTATCTCGAGCAAAATTGAGGTAAGTAATTTGACTATCTTGAAAATAGTCTTTCGTGAAATTGGCCCCAAAGAGGTCCCTTCCGAAACTTATGAAACGGGAGGGTCTGCCGACGGCCGCTATGGCTTATTTAGCCTCTATGGGAGTACTATAGAGGTTTATCCCTTCGGATTATACTCGGAAGTACGATATATGGACCTTCTTGTGTGTTCTTCATATAAATTATAAGTATATTTTGGTTAAAATTTTGAGATAAGGGATCTAGTGGTGTCGAAAACTAGCGCGTTTGTTTGCTCTTTAATATTTTTTTAGACTTATAATATAACATACGATTAGGACTATATCCCAATTGAGATAGCTAGAGCTATATCTATCGCAAGATAAACTAAGTACTTACCCACACCTCACCGACATTTATGTTAGACCAACGTGAAAGGTGGTGAGCCGTATCGCCGTCTATAATGACACAAGACTTTGTACACATATATCTACATATCTTAGCCTTATAATAAAATCCGCTTTTAACGTTTTTTGTAAATTTTTAGCCTCAATTTTTATCCGGATTGAAATTAATTGTTAGATATAGAAGTATCGTTGAAGAAAATCACATAAGAATGAGATTTTTCAGAAAGGCGGTTATATGGATTTCAATATTCTTAGGTATCTATATTACGTTACGATATAAAGTTACTTAAGAACATTTGTTTCCATGGCAACTGTCATGATTATAATTCTTATTAAAATAATACCCCTCGGGTTGATTGAGGGGAGGCCTAATGCACAGCAGTGTGACGTATATAACGCTGTTTATATTATATGTATAACACGTGAGTAGGTAACTAATTACTTGCTAAGTTTCAAACTATGTTATCTTATTAACTCTTATCGTAGTCCTTACTGGTTAACGACAAACTTGCGGTTGCAATTTCTCCGACTAAGTATGAAAAAAGTTATTTAAGTCGGTAATAGCAGAGGCGATTACGCATGCTTTTTCTTCTGGTGCATGAACTGTGATTAGGGTTGCCATACTTGTGTTTTATCTAGCTTAAACTTTACTTAATATAAAAGATGACTTAAGATTTATACGATTATACTATTGTAGGCAATGAATGTTGTTATTGTGGTGATGAATGTGGAGGAAGCAAGAGAAGTATCAGGATCGAAGCAAATGGAATTCCATAGTCTCTGCTTAGCCCGGTGGGAAAGAGGCGTGGGTTTATATATGTGTATGTATCTGTTGTATGCAAGTACAAACAAGTATTTTCGAACATTAAACTCTGAAATCGTGGAGGGCAATAACAAGACGTTCATGAGAAGTTTATCATTCAAAGTAGTTCATGTTCTCGGTCTCGGTTCAGGTCTCCTAGTATTTATTTAAATGCTTTTGTTATCCTTTACGTCAGGTGCACTCTAGAATTTACGAGTATCAAATATCAAAAATTTAATAGAAAAAAAGAAAAAAATTAAGAAGCTAGGTTTATTTATCTCTTGTAGGCTTAATATAAGTGAAAGATGGCACGAACTTGAGTTTCTGTCCGCCCGAATATTTTAGTCAAAAATATCTACTTAATTAGGACTGTACAGTCATGAGCAATATAATGTACCCACTTTAGGACTCTGTCGCACTAACATATTTGACATTTAGTGAGACTTACAGTTCAATTTGTTAAAAAAGTTAATGTGACATGGTACCAAAGTGTATACATATTAATGCTCGTGACCGTACCTGTTGTTATATCACTTTCAGATTCAGAACGACATCGCTCCTTATAAGTAGGTACATATATAGTGCCAGGCTTTAGACGCTCCATATTGAACCTGCGAAGTCAGGCAACCCTCATCATGATTAATATCCTGAAGGCACGCAGGCGCAGGACTGGTGGTTGGTTACGCGTCATTAGAGCCGGCTAGATCACTGTGCGTGCGCGCACATACCGTGCGTTTAAAATCTTAAATTTGCTCGCTATTTTAAAAAAGCTAGGAACTGTTCTTCGATACTTAACCAAATTGGTCCTTGATTGCTTTCATGGCAACGACCCTATTTACTTAAGATATCTTTAAGTAGAAATAATGAGTTCTATGTAAGTATCGCAGAAAAAACAAAGTACTTACGTATAAGTGACAAATAAAGCTTCTGCAAAAATAAGCTCCTAGAGCAGCTTTGGCTTACTTATAAAAATATAGTTTAAAACCACCTCCATCTACTCAAAATACCCAAACTAATCAAACTACTTGCTAAATGGGATTTCTCAGAAATTACCTAATTCGAAACCAAAGATTAGAGAAAATACTAGTCATAAAAATGTTCGCTTCAAAAGCTTTCTAGCTTTTATGTTTGCTTTGCGTTTTCGAATGACAATTGCGAACAATACTTAGCATATTGCGGCTACGGTTGAAGATTCAAAACACATAACCGGGTAGAGGTAAGTCAACACTGTATTTTCTTCATAGTGCGGTTTTTCCATAAACAGTTTTGTCTTCACAGTTTCCACTTGATGGGAACAAAAGTAAAAGCGTTTCCATGTCGTTCAGACGCATGAATGAACAAAGTAATTTTGCAGTAGAATCCCATGGGTTTCAATTTGCGCAAAGTTTTGCAATATTACTGTGTTTGTTGGAAGTGGGAGGTCTGAAGGGACTACCGCTGGATGTTAAATTAGTTAAAATGGCTAGGTGTGGCGTGCTCTATAAGGAATACGTAAATATTAATAGCTGGGCAGCATTATTGCATGCTGTATTATGATGATTAAACATTTCAAAGCAATATGTTTAAAGTAAAATAACTTCGCAAACAACGCGGTCAGCTGCTTATCACCACGGGCATGTTGTAAAAATCGACTAAAGTCGGACGCATGCTAGCATCACGACTTCACGAGGCAGTAGCTTGTATGACAGCTATTAGCACGTAGGACACTGTGGATATGTCGTGGACAGATCTTAGAATTGATCATTTTATGAAATAGCCAACTTAAGTTAACCATATCTTTGAAACGTCAACGTTTGATCATATTTCAATCCATGTTTGGTCATATCGTTAATGTAGGCGGTGTCCATGCTATATGGTATAATAAACATGTGAATAATCGATTAATTTCTTAGGTTCAAAAGATATATAAAATTGTACAATTACATTGATTCATTGAAAATAATATCAATCAAGTTTTAAATATATCGACATCAGTGCCACTACCGGTGAATAACGTTACTAATTTTACCTTAACAATATCATTGCTAACGTTTGGCCTGGCCATATTATGAAGTAATCATGCATAAACGTTAAACGTTTTGTGTTCATTGATCTGGCCAAACTAAATCATGTAGCCAACGAATGATGTTCTATTTCATGAAATATGTCCATGAATTGATTGAATACATCATGAAATGATCAATTCTAAGATCTGGCCACGACAGATACCTACATTTTCAAGCTTGTAACAGTGCGACCGAAAATGTTTTTTTTACGTGGCATAATGTAGATTTGCCGCAGATGACATTAACTACTTGGCCGGACAAATGGGGAGCGCTGAAGGTTCTCACCCGGTACCACGTTTAAGACAACAGGCGTGAGGGTGCCCAGTTGGACGCGAACCTCAAAAATCAAATGTAGTGATGCAATCTACTTGTATGCATGCCAGTTAACATACACACATGAAAATGGCTAGCATGTGCAAAGAGCTGGCATGCAAGTGTGCCATCAGTTACAAGCATATGTAACTGGCACACTTGCTTCCCGTTTTAAGGGATTTTGTCCTGTTGAACATCACGGACTATCAGCAGGGCGTTCTACATTTTCCTTTGTCCCAGATTACGAACGGGACGTGGGAAGAATATATTTGAGGCTCTGAAAATACTCGTAGCACAGTTAGGAAAGATCGCGGAATACGTTTCCTCAAGTAAAGGAATGCGTAAGGACTGATAATGTTAATGTGTTTTGCCTTTATATGATGTGTAGTATTATATTATATAATGTATAGGTATATACAGGGTGTTAGTGACATCGTAACAAAAACTTTGAGACATGATTCAAACCATGATTCTGAGTTAATATCAAGTGGAATTTTCCGTCGCAAAAGTATAGAATTGAAAATAATAAAAAATAACATGAATTTTGCGACGGAAAATTCCACTTGATATTAACTCAGAATCATCCCCCTCAGTATTCGTTACGATGTCACTAACATCCTGTATGTGAGATATGCTGTAAGTTTATTGTCTCATGATTTGTGCCTTTGTCAATCTCAGTAGAGAACGTGAGTGAGTTTAGAATTGAATGTAGATAGATATAGTTATTTTTTATAAAAATCTGCCGAAAATATGTTAGCTAAGATTAAACGATTTCCCAATAAAGAAAAAAGATAAAGAAAAGATCAGGGAAAATTGTGATTAATGGGATTAATTAATCTGTTCAGACTGTCTTGTGTTACTAATAAATTATTACCTTAGGAAAGTTCCGGAATAAAAGTAAACTCACGCTAATGGGGTGGACAGAGCCACAAGGAACCAGAAGACATTTGCAGCCACAATTGATACGAAGTCACAAGATGGATATGATTGCGCATGGTGACATATGTTTAATGAGTACATCGCCCATCAATTGATAGTCTTATCGAAACCCAGTTTAAAGTCGTAAGACCGAAGGTCCTTTTAAAGTCCAATTCTGGAAATCTTGGGCTTAGGAGGTTAAGGTAAGTACTATTTTATTAATTTACGGAATAACTTTTTATACTCTACATGAATCTGAACATTATCATCATTACTTACATCTCTTTTAGCGGTAAACTGTGTCTGCGATGTAATTTTACCTGAGCAACAAAGTAAGGTAAGGTAACCCGTGTTGTTGACATCGTTTCATCGGCTTATCTTCGGAACAAGGCGTTACGTCTTGTAGATAAAGCTCGTAGACATTATATAACGCAGGCCATTATCCTGGGTTATATTACCTCTGATTAAGGAGGAGTTTACGGGTTATTATTATGTGTTTATGCTGTAAAGCGTCGTGTGTATCTAATATGCATCAGAATAAAGTCGATAGACTTTATCTACCTAGCGCTATCCCATTTACACAGATTCTGCTTACTTAACCTGAAGATTTGACGGGTCCGGATTTTTACAGAAGCATTTAAGTAAGTAGTAATTTTGTTGAAATGCTTGGATTCGAAAGTCAGCTTAGAACATTTTTGCAGATTTCCTAAGATCTGTAATGCGTAGGAAATGAAATGACAAACAACACATAGAGAGCATCTACACACAAATAGAAGACTTTTCTTGTGATGATTTACGTAACAGCATTCGAAATGTCGATTTCTCACGTTTGGGAGTACTTAAAGTATAGATTACAGGTAACGAATTACACCTGGCTGCTCACAAAAAAGGAAAGTCGACAAAATAATATAGTCACGCAATGTCTTCTAGCTTCCGTACTCACCATGAATTGGCGATTGATAATAGCAACACGCTAGCCCTATTGTCTTTGCTCAACAGTGAAAGTTTCACAGCGCACACAATGGATTCAATCGATGGAAACGAAATGAAATTGAAAGAAAAAGTTGCAGGAAATTTAAAATTATACTTCTTACTGGAAGTGAGAATGCTGAGTGATAAATAATTCAGTATGACAGGAACTTGGCTGGACATACATATGACAGTTTTTAGGTGTATACCGATATTGGCAGTTGTTTTTTTTAAAACATAAAGAAAGAACCACCGTTTATTCAAGGGGTAGCCTGCCTAGTCTAGTAGTATGCAGACTAAAAGCACACTATCAATATTTATAAAGGCAGCGCCATCTATTGGTAAATTTTAGTAACTATAATAACTTATATTCCGTAGGTACTAATATGCGTAGCAAAATTGATGCTCTTCCAAAGCAGTTTCATCAAACAGTTTCCAGTGATGCTAATAGATGTCGCTGAAATGGATTTTCAAGGCTGTTCATAGGTGGCGCTGTTAAAAAAGCTTTGGTGCAAAAGCTTTGTTAGTACATTACTTTTTTACCTTTTTATAAGTTGGTTGATTGATACTTTTAAAAAATGTAATGAGTTTTCTATAGCACTATATTTTTCATAAAAAAGACATCAACGGGACATACTTCTAGCAATTTTACGCAAAATCAATTTTATAATTTTTAAGATTATATAATTATTCTTGTATTAATATAGGTCGCTAATTCATAAACTGTATATTGCCACCGAATTTAATGCAGGTGATGGGGTGAACGGTAATATCAACTCTATTTTTGCACAAATAAACGCGCGTATTTGCGCTTCAAGTAAATATTTACATACTTACAAAAACTAGCAATTTTCGATTTATTAGGCAAGAAAAATGAAATAAAAATCACTAATAATAAGCCTGATAAATAGCCAGATCATTATAGACAACTTTTATTTTCAAATAATGAATGTACACTCATAAAATTTTGATCAACAGTAATTCATATTGCACACACAATGTTCCGACATACAATAGTAATCGACAAGTTACAATAATGTATAATAATAACAATATTATAATATTTTTTCTGTTACGCTAATTTAATTGCTTATTACTGTTTATATTCGGTCATGTAGATTAAATAAATATTAATATATGTTTTTATTAATTTGATATTTTATTTTCTCCAATTGTTTTTAACAAAGCAAATTCATTTTATTGTTTCTATTACTATTATTTGTAAATTCAGTTTAAATTTAACGACCAATTGTGCAAAAAATTATGAATAGATCTAAAGCAGCAAAAGTCTATGTCACGTAATAGATAATATCTTCTAATATATTCTATCTAAAAAACTTATTTCACCATTAAAACTTACTATATTCATAGAAACAGCTAATTATAATGATAAAGAAGCATTTATCTTTGGGATTTGCAGTAAAATATCCACTACTTTTGAGCTTCGCTTATAAATGAGGGTAGAAAATAATTCAGGTACAACATAGAAAATAATTTTAGGTAGACAAACTGTTGTAATATCTATGTGCGATAGTTTCTGTGCAAACATTATGATGCTAAATGGCACTTCAAAGTACTATATCGAATTTACGAACAAGTTTTGCTGGCTTTTTTTTTGAAGTACGTATCGTAAAATATTGTAGCGCCAAAATTCCATGTAAAATACGTCAAGCAAATAAAAACAAGCAATATTGCAATTTGACATTTGCGTATATGAAAGTAAGTGCGCAATGTCAACTAATGTTAAATAGCAATATTGCTTTTTTAGATGACTTGCTTCAATGTGATCTTTTTAACCCTCCTGACCTCATGGCGTACTTGTTAAGTAATGTTGCGCTATTGGTACATTTTTTTGCTAACGATGGCTTTCAATTATTAGAAGTGCTCACGTTAAACCAGTTCGTAATTTCGATTCCTTAAAACACTGTTTCTTTTCTAAATACAACTGTGAACTATTGGTCCTATAACATCAAAGTTGTTTGTACCTCTATTAGCTCGTTATCTAAGGATATTGCATACGAAATTACATAGCTATCTGATAGCTTAAGATATAGATATTTCTTGCAACTTACGAAGACAATCGGATGTGGTTAGACATGTACAGTAAATTTTTCATACTAGTCTTATTTATATTTTGTCAAACAAGAACTTTCAAAATGTTACTTTGCTTTTTTTACCCATTGGGATTCGAGCCCAACGTGATAGGTGGTAAATATAAGACACGTATAAAAAAAGAGTATAGGTAGGCACATGCGTGTTGCGACAACCAACAACCGGTTGCAATCATGCGCAAGACTGCAAGAACTATACCTACAAGTCAATAATAAACATACAATTATATTTTAATTTACGAAGCATGCAGTCCATAAACTCTACATCGCGATATTACAAAATTCATTTTATTCTACAATAAACCGCAGTTCATTCATTCATCGTCATTGAGAAGATCTGTGCAGGACTTCGCTTTGGTAGATCTGAAAGAAAAAAAACGCATTTTATAATACTTGCAAACATACATGACGCTTGCATTCTTATTAGCTACAACAGGTGGATGGACCCACGAAACTTAGAATTCAATACTTTTATAAATATTAAACACAAAACAACATACAGTTATCTATAAATAGAAAACTCCTCCAAAGCATCACACCAAGGCAAAGTGCCCAAAAGACTGGCAGCATTTCCGATTTGAACAGCTAAACTAACCCTTTGACATAGTAGCTGCCAGCCCTCGGGTCGTGCGTTGCCTCGACGATACGCTTCGAAAGGTCCTACTACTTACTTACTACTGAACACTTTTTTTGATACTTTTATATACTATTAAACAGAACGACCAGTTCAGTAAAATTTGTGAGTATATTTCAATAAGGTCACATTTTATAACCGTCTCAATGCGCGGTAAGAATTAGACCTGTCAAAGTACGTAAGCTAGTGTTGTGACGTTCATTAGCAAAGTGATGTATTCAGCAGCAAGCAGTCGATATTAGGTCGATCGATTCTTTTCTATCTAACAATACATAGGTAGGTAAGTGGTGGCTAGTTTTGGGCGATAGACTGATCCCCTGTCACCATAAAGTTCACCATATCCATTTAAAACTTCGTGTCAAGAGTGGTTGCAAGTTGTCCTTGATTACTTGTGGCTGTCACCGCCCCTCTAGGGAAATTGAAGGTGAGTTAGTGTGTGTGTTGTGTATACATGAACATAGGTACCAATATACTACTTAAAGAAGCGACATAGTCAGCAACCAACAGCATGCAACCACTTTTGTTAGGTACTTTTAGATTAGGTAGGTAGATCAAAAGTTTTATAAGATTAGGTTTATGTAAAATCGTAGGACTAACCCATCGATGTATGATCCTTTCATACGAGTTCAACGACATATAAGAGGTTATTCCTAAGTATATCTCTTCAACCCAGACCACGCATAGAATTAATATTACTATGTGTGCCTGAAAAGGGTCTAAATAAATTTACCCACCACTCATCCGCAAATTCATGGGTCAAAGTTCATACCCAGCAAAAGGGTGGAATATTTCCCAATTTCCGTTGGTACACTTTGGAATTGAGTTTCTTCAAATAAGGAAATATAGGTATCCACTTACCTACATACTGTTTATTTTTGTATGCCATGATATTGGAGCTGATTCTAAACACTATGTTATTTTATTTTAAGTTACACTTGTCAACCAGAAGTGTGTCAGAATTGTGTGCGGATTGAGCCATGCCAGGACCTTTGGCGGTTCAATTTGGCGGCTCGACACAAGGGTGGATGAGGTTGGTACTCCACCTCACAACCCACACGATAAAAGAAAGGACTGAAGCAAATGGAATTTGGGAAATAGGCGTGAGTTTATGTACGTATAATATAACTACCATTTATTATCCTTCGAAAAGGAAAGAGACTGGTAATCAACAGGTATAAATTTATGGGGCATACGTCTATTTCAGTAAATTTTAACAAACCTATCAAAATTTTTATACTGGCCGTTAACACGACAGAGTTCAGTTGACAAAATAAGTTACGTAAAAAAAAACTACAACACACAAACTAAAACACTGCCCTATTTTTCAGCACAGGCCAAATGGGTTGCATACCAACGAGATGCTTATTTGATTCGCTCAGGTTAGGTATTCATTAATTCCCTCTTTCATTTTAAAATTAACTGCTGTCAATCGTCCTTTTCACCGGATGTGAAAATGACAGGAATAAATTAAACTAAAATTAGGAGGGGTCTGCAGGAATCAGAGCCAGGTAATATAAAACAGATATGCAGGGATAATATGAAAGGAGAATGATGTTGTATGGGAGTTGATTTACCTACTCAATACTTGCGCCTTGTGTTGTGAAGGAAGGGATTTTGTTTTTACGCACTCGTAAACGAGTGGAGTAGATAAATGGAAATAGGCGAAGATATAAGAGATAGTAGTGCAGATACTGACTGAGAATTCTTGACTCTCCGACAGACCCTGAGCTCGATGGCACCGCTCCTGACGGCTTTGAAGAGCCCCAAGGCCTCCACGTGAGCTAGTTCGTGGCACGCTTGCCCGTTTACTGCCAACACCTCGTCACCTGGAAAATGTATGGAACCCTATTTCATGATTCACATCAAAATATGAACAATTTATCAACACCAATCAGTTAGAAAAGGAACTCTGGTCCATGTACGTTTGGAGTAATACCGAGAAACGCTGAATGGTTTTTGTTCTTATAAGATGAAGTTACCCAAATCACTAGTTTACAATAAATTTATCTCTTGTGACTCATTTACAGCAGAATGTATCAAAATAAGCTTTAATAAATGAGTAAAAATGGGAAACCAGGTAGAAACGGTCTGTTCTCTGGATTTATCCTGTACCTATTATACTATTTGAACGAATAAGATTTATAGCAAAAAAAACAGTAGCATAATTATCTGTTCATTGACCTGTAAGTATATAAATAGTTGTCGAGTGGCAAAATTCACAGATGTGGCTGTCGTAGCGCAAAATAGTCCTTTATTAAATACCTACACTGATCTATCGTTACTTTTGTTTGTGTATTTAGTCGCATGAGTATCGATAAGTTAGTTATTTATTAATTAAATTATTGTAATTCTATACAAAAATAAAATTTTAGGACTAGAGCGACTTAATAATGGTTTTAAAATTAAAAATAACATTATGATTATGATATAATATACGTAATAAATATTATGTAATATTTTAATAAAAATAACAAACGACGCATTTAGTAAAAAGGATTTTAGTCGGCGGAATTTCCCCCATTGTCGTGCCGTCGAGCACGTACCTATTGTTTGTGTGTTTAATTCATAAGTGTATTATTGTAGGTACTTATTCATGTACGTGAAATGCGGTGGATAAAATAAATTCCTATTAATTTATAAAATAACAAATTGTAATATATTACAAAAAATATGTGAGAATAATATTTTAAAATATAAAAAGAATGGATTGTGCAAACCGATAAACTCTATTTCACAGTAAGCACACGAAAGGTATTACATTATTTATCTTATCTGTCATGATTATAAGAACTGTCCCTATTACAATGTCGAATGTCGATAGTCTGTGATAGTGATTGGTAAAATATGCCTGGTATGCCATTAATCATCCTTTTACACTATTATCTGTATTATTTGTACTCTCTGATACAGATTGCTTGAACGTGATAACCCACAAACTACAATATAAGCCTATCTTGTAGGCAAGCAATTGTTTTGTTTATTGACAAACTTTGGAAACAGAAATGGTTTGATATCTATATCTATTGGTCAAAAAAAACTAGTATTTGTTTAACAATATTATGTCACAGTTCCTCCAGTTGAATACGCAACGAAATGGTTGGAATACCTACATCAAACTGATTAAATATACTTAAGTACTCACTCAAAAATATTAATTCCATAAGTGTTTACGCTTATTTTGTATTAGAGATAAATATTAGAAAACCCTGAGGCTATTTACGTGTTTGCCAAGGTTATCGACGTTATGCGGGATAAAGGATAAACGAATGTCATCATCTATCTTCTATTTAAATACAGAAACGTAATTCATAAAATTTTAAACGACTCAATGATGAATTTCGAATGGAAATGGCATTGACTAAATCAAGCAATTTAGTGGAATTGAGTGTATTACATGTGTACATATTTGCATTATAATTATAATAACTTCGTTTCTAGATGACAATTCAAGTACTGTTGTCTCCAATCAAAGGTCTAGTAAATAAACAATAAATCGTCGGGACATAAACATTCGTATCGTGCGTGTTGTCCGATCCAATTCCAGTACAATAGCCAGCCAGTTGATATTATGCACTTCATTATTGCTTCGGCGAACCGACAATGTAGCTTCATTGGCTTCCTATTCTTATCAAATCGCATGTCTAACCATACAAACACACTCATGAATGTGTAAACTACTTAAATAATATTTAGTGAAATAATGTTTACATACCAGCTTTTAGTCTCCCGTCATCGATAGCTTGCCCTTGTGGAAGGATGCTTTTAATAAAGATGCCAAGTGGACCTCTGGGAGAATCGCGTCCTCCCACAATGGTGAAGCCGAGCGGTTTCTTCCCTTGTCCTTTCTCGAAGGTGATTGTGTGGTAAGTATGCGTCGGCGCTCGCGGTCTCCGGGGAAGCGTGCAGAAGTTTGCCGCGTTAGGCGTTTGTGTTTCACTTTCACTATCATTCCTATCTTTAGTCCGAGAGGCACTGTCGGGTACATCGATGTCGACGATGTCGCCCGTGCAACTGAGTACGATCGCGTCCTTGTTCGTGCCCCCGTAGCTGACGACCTGGCGGCGCAGCAGCTTGTTGTTCATGCTGCTGTAGCTCGCGTTCTGGCCCTTGAGGAAGTGTGTGTGCGAGCCGGCCGCGCCGCCGCCCGCGTCCGCCGCTGATAGCGCGCTGCGATTACACGCCGACTCGTCCTGCGAACGCTGACGGTCGAGTCTGACGTCATTTTTATCATTACGTTTTTCTTTTCCCAATATTACTGCGTTTTCGTAGTCCACTGAACTCTCGCGCATCATAAGCGGTGTACGTTCGCGCGGTTTTCCCTCAGAATTAGGTACTTCGCGTTGTCTGCAAATTACGATGTCGATTTCTGATATTCCAGATCTTAAAGCTTCCTTTGCTTCGGCCATTGTCAAATCCCGTAGCCTTCGACCATTGACATTGAGTAGTTCATCGCCTATGCGTAGCGTCCCTTCCCTGAAATACAAACAAACAATGCATGATTAATCTATACAACTCCAAACTAACAACGAACTAAATGTAAACAACAATAAAATATACTCACTTTTCTGCTAATCCTCCTGGGACCACATGGGCAACTAAGTATCCCACATGACCTTCGTCTGATAATTTAGTTTTAGCGATGAATATACCGAGCTCGTCGGAAGGATTTCGTTTTATTATTCTCACAACTTTGAATTCGCAAGGGGCTTTATCTGATTTGGAGGGTTTCCGGCACGGTGGTATTGGAGGAATGCCGGAGTCTTGACTGGCATCTCTTTGTCGCATTCTCTGTTTCTCAGTTAGTTGTAGATACTTTGGTTCCTCGTACTCATTGTTGTTTTTCGGCATACGTCTAAGTATTTCTTTGCGATCTAGAGAAAGTGCTCTTTGGTAGTTTCGCGGTCTAGGTTTAGGGCACTCCCTGTCCCTACTTAATCTACCAGAAGTTCTAGTCTTTTGATAGCCTTGATCACCAGATACGCTTCTGCCGTGGCAAGGAACTAAAGGGTTTGCATGAGAGGCAGAGCTGTCACAACGAGACGATATTCTGTCACTATCAAAAATCGAAGAAGCGGCTGACTCATTGACTAGAATACCTGAATCCGCGTCTTCACAGTCTTGTATCAAAACGTTTTCGTCGTCGCACGACACTTGATAAGGTTCATCATGAAACACTGATTGTTTTTGAAATTCATCGAGACCAGGCAGAGCTCCGTACGAAAAGCTGCGTAATTTAGCTTTGACTCCGCCTCTTTTTTTTCGGCTTTTACTAGATGCACTGGTTGACTTTAGAATGTTGTCGTTACTGTTAATTATTTCTTCTTCGTGTTCACCAGATGGTTTGTACAGTTTCGAAAGAAACTTGTTTGATGACTTCAGATATCTATCAGACATGGCTCTTAACTTGGCTGACAGGCATGAACTTGGTCCAATTGTATCTTTATCATCTTTATTCTTAAATTTATCAGTCTTTTTATGAGATTTTATTGAGAGTGGTTCATCATCATATGGTTCATAGTCGTCATTAAAAATTTGGTCACTAGATTTGGAAAGCTTCGTGACTGCTTTGGGTATCGCGTGGTAACGATCACACTCCGAGCCCGAGCTGTAGCATCTGGTACCTCGAGGAGTGAATGTTTTACCTTCCCTCCACTGGCTTTCAACTGGACTGGTCATGCTCTGCGCAAAGAAAACATCGTCGTCGTAGTTTTGCATTTTGACCCACGGGTTATGGTTTTCGAATTCTATGTGCGTTTCGGGATAGTTGGAGGCGTATCGACAGTGGGTTACATCGTCTACGTGTCCAAATCCGCTGCATTCACTGCCTGACGTGGATGCAGCGTCATCGCCGTGTCGCAAGGGACCGTTGGATTTGAAGCACGATAGTTTAGTGTTCTTAACTTTATCGAGTAACGGGTTGCGTTTCTCTCTGTACACCATGTATTCCTTCTCTAAAGATCCTCCTCGGTTTTTTCTACTGTTATAGGCATCGTGGGGCGTAGCGGGGCCATTTTGAAGAGATATGCGTCTAGTAACTGGAGTGTCTCCGCGGTGACATCGGTGCGGGGATTTCTCTACTATTATAATTTGATCGCTGAGATTGTAGAAATTGGTTTCCACAGAACTGCTGCTGCTTTTTCTGGCCGAATAGCGCACCGGGGACACATCTGTGAACAATAAAAAAGGCAAAGTTAGATTTGTTTTCCAAGACTAGTTTAGACGAGCCTAAGTTTCATCTTGATATTTATTCATGTGAGTTGAAAGAAACCTACTTAGAAATGTTGGAATTGAAAGTGATCTTTCTACTATGCCTAGAAGGAAATAGCAGGTTTTCTATTTATTCAAATGTACGGAAATAATAATGAAACTTTGTGTATGGGGAATACATAGGGAAAATATTAAATGCGTCACAACAACCATATAGTAAAAGGATACTTATTTGTATTGACGTCATAACGTCAATAATACCCCTAATTGTAATTATATAAAAAAAAATATTTCCTATGCGCTACGCTATTTCATTTGCTAGTATTATGTATTGTGTTTTCATTCAATCGTTACCTATTTATGTGTTTACTTAATGCTGCGATGTTATTATGTCTACGGATAACTATACGGTAATATAATGTCGATATTAATCGTCAATATATTGATATATGTAATAATGTGTTGTAATAATTATAAATTTATTTTATAACTTCGTTACCACATCGTACTAAAATTTCAAATAATTTATTACATTAATTTATTTTTAAATAGGAACCAAGATTACATACAGTAAATATAATTTCGAATTCGCTTATAATACAGGTAACATGTAGGTAATGTGGTTACCATTATGTCTTCAGGATAATAAAATTTATGGTCGAGTTTGAATTGTTTCTTTAAAATATATTTTATATTTTACATGCTGAAATCAATTGATAAATTATGTTATGAAATGATAATTATGTTCCTCCTAAGCTCGTTCCTAATACCTTCTTAAGCCTCTTCATTACATAATATTAGTGACAATGTTGACCAAGACTTGCATAACGCAAAGGCTAGTTGACCAGTAAGTAATTAACCACGACAAACACGACTTGGGTGCAGTAAGCGAAATGACATTTGAATGCAAATAAGCTACTTAAAATATTACTTAACTTGTAATAAAACAAGTAAGTAGGTACCTGCCTACTTTGTGAAAAACATGAGCAGGTAATGGCAAACATGAGAAGGTATAATTATCATAATGTTGCGGAACAATTTTCATGAATAGTCTTATTACTTCGATTAATTTAGAATGATTTAAATTTTTAAGATGAAGGTTACAAATATTGCGATTATAGTAATAAGTGTTTATTGTTTGTACGTTAAGTGTCATTAAAACTTACGACGGTAAAATGTGAAAGTTACATCCTACCAGAAAACGAATAACAACGACATCATTAGACGTCATTGCTCGTAATAATTGAACAGGCGCTCGTCAAACTTTACTTAACACGTTCTCTGCCGGTAGTATAAAAAATAAAAAAAACAAAAAAACTTTTTGGTGGAAATATAAGCGCTAGATCAATATATACATATATATATATATATATATATGAAGTGTTTTGATTCGACACTGGATTCCATAGATATTTAAAAAAAAAGTTGCGAGGTCATAATTGACCTACGCGGCGCTGTAATACTTATAAGTGAATATCCGTTATGCAGGCGCCGTGTAGTGCACGCCTCCGGTCACCCCACACCTAAGAGATTGAAACATGAATTGCTGAAAAAAGATGGACCTGTTGCTAAATTGAGACGTTTCTGCGTCGGTTGCTACAAAGAAAATGTTAAAATACATGGGTCAAAAGTCGCTCGGAATAAAACTAAAAAAGTAGTTACATACTGTAAGAACTGTCCTGGTACAGTATATTATTGCTTACAATGCTTCAATAAATCTCACCGTTATTTGTAGTTTGTTTTTTTAATAATTTAGTAGCGAACTGTGTAATAATTAATACAAATAAACATGATTTATAATGGATGCATTTGTTTTTTCCTAATTGCTTTGCAATTTCACCCATATAATTTTCATCTTTACGATTACTCAAACACCATACTAAAGGATTGGTCTACAGCGCCATTCCGGTCACCTGCTATAGAGAAATGTTCAGTAAACATGGCCTACGGCTCACAAATCAGTTTCAAACTTAGTCCTACCGTGAGGTCACTGATGCCCTACGCGGCGTCTCGATCTAGTTCAGTTGAGGTCACCGATGACCTACGCGGCAGAGAACGTGTTAATGTAATTTTTAAATCTGCCTAGCTATTGGTTTTATTTATTATAATGAAAATAATATGAAAACATTAGGCAATAAGAAATATAGGTACCTATACCTACCAAAATATAAATAAAATACGGGCCATGGGAAAACAGCATTGATGCCGGCAATATAAAAAAATAAACTTACGCAAGTCATAGAATAAGGAATATGTATGTACCTAACTTAAAAAAATATATGAAAATAAAACATCTTCTGCCATAGTTTCGATGAATTTAAGAACCGCATATGATCACAATTGCTCAATTTCCAAGATTCGCGCGTCACCTCTGCATGTCAAAGCATTACACTGTTTGCAATAAAAATGCATGAAAATTCTTAACATGTGGGACATTCTGCTTTTTACGTGAACTTTGTTTAATTGAGTCTGGAGTTTTTGCACAAGCGCACAAAATGAGATTATCAAAATTAGATCAATTTATGGGATTCTATAAGTTTTCCCAATCCTGAAATTGGGTACTAGTTTTCTGAACTGTGTATGTTCAATATGCCGGATGTAATCAATAATTATCTTGAGTCCAAAGGATGTGTGTTTTATCAGTATGTCATTTATCAAATGTCAATTGCAGTAAATAAACTAGTGATATGACGTAAATTTATTCTCATAGTATTGTCTTGAAGAGGCGGACACATAATATTTGTAGTATTACTGGGCAGTGACTGTGGTCCTGGGCTCCAATCGGGGAGCGCCGCCGGTTCGAAGCTGATTCAAAAGAGTTATGAATTTATCCGATGTAGGTACAGTTGTCACTAACACAGTTGGCTCGACCATTATAGACCGCGATACGACTTACTACCTATCACGTTGGTCTTACGAAAGCTCGGTGAAGTGTGCATACTTATTTCATCTTGTGATGGATGTATCTTTGACTATCTACTACTTGTAATCTTCTATAATATAAAAATGAATCGCAAAATGTGTTGGTAAGCGCATAACTCAACAACGCCTGGACCAATTTGGCTAAATCTTTTTTTTAAATGTTCGTTGAAGTTCAAGGATGGTTTTTACAGCGAGAAAAATTAGAATTATTGCTGGAAAAACCCTAAAAATAGCCCTTTTCTTTTTCCCATACAAATGAACGTAGTCAATTTGAGCTTTATTGCTATGGTATAAAGTTCATATTAAATTACAAGCACTCACTGTTGAGTAAGATATTGAAATAGATAATCGTTGGATTGTTCCATATTCACCCATTTTATCAAAGACATTCAAAGCACACATCAACGTTGAATCTTGCCATTCAGTGAAATCTATTAAATACATTTGCAAATATGTAACCAAAGGGAGTGATATGGCTGTGATTGGAATTGGTGCAGAGAATTCCAATGATGAAGTTACCCAATACCAAATGGGCCGTTATGTCAGTAGTAATGAAGCAGTTTGGCGAATATTTTCTTTTCCTATTCATGAGAGACACCCTTCTGTTGTTCACTTAGCTGTGCATTTAGAAAATGGACAAAGAGTGTATTTTACAGCACAGAACGCAGTACAAAGAGCTGCTCAGCCACGATCTACTACATTAACCAGTTTTTTTGAGACATGCCAAAACGATGATTTCGCACAAACATAGCTATATTCTGAAATGCTAAAATATTATACCTGGAATCAATCCTCAAGGAGATTTATACGACGGAAACAAGGAAAACCAGTTCCAGGATATACAGATGTATATTCCACCGATGCGATTGGCCGGATTTATTCAGTACATCCAAGCAATGATGAATGTTTTTATTTACGACTGCTATTAGTCAATGTACGTGGCCCAACATCATTCCAACAGTTACGAACTCTTGATGGTGAATTGTGTGGATCCTACAGAGAAGCCTGTCAATGTTTGCAATTGCTTGAAAATGACAAATTAAACCGTAAGTCTCATTAAATGTCAAGTATGATAGTGCGACAGGGTTCTAAAGTGGGTACATAATATTGCTTATGACTGTACCCCACCTCATCGGTGGATGCGACCTATCTATGACGTTGCAAATTGAAAACTTATTATATAGGCCTAGAATAAGCGATATACCGATGAGTCATTGCAGCGGTAATATTAAGCAACTATACTCAATGGAAAGTATAAAGGAGAAGATGTTCTCATACCGCGCATCCCAATGATTCCGACTGATGTGCCATTTGAGTTTAAACGACTACAGTTTCCAGTGCGCCTTGCTTTTGCTATGACTATAAACAAGTCCCAGGGGCAATCATTAAGTGTTAGTGGTATTAATCTAGAAAACCCATGTTTCTCACATGGTCAATTGTATGTTGCCTGTTCCCGTGTTGGAAAACCATCAGATTTGTTTATCTATGCGCCAGGTAATCAAACAAAAAACATCGTATACCAAAAAGCACTACAATGATAATAATAATAATTATGATGCACATGATTAACAATAAAGCGATTACTTACTTTTAAATCCTTATATATGTTTTATTTAATTATTTTTTATTCACAACGCCCTACCACCAGGGTGACGGTTCTGTTCAGGAGAATTTTTTAAAATACGTAGGCACAAAAACTGCCACATTACAAATCTTTTCTATATTCGTTTTCTACCTAATTAACGTTTTCACTTTACGTTCTAAAATTGAAAATTATTCTTCAATCTTGATTAAACAAGACACTGCTTCGTGAATATTGAATAATATTATTATTAGGTTTGGAGCCTTGATAAATAATAAAGTTGCCTGTTATAAGGTTAATAAATTGGAAACGGCTGTGCAAATTATTAAAGAAGTTTTGTCTTAGCTTTTATTGGTATATTTAATTTTAAAACAGTAAAAAACAAAGAACCGACATCAAACAAGACCTAGTCAAAAAGTCCTCCCAAGACAAATCAAACCATTTTCTACCAGACGTATTTTTTTGTTCTTGCATACTAATTTGGTCAAGATTTGTACATTAAGTTGGCGTCTAGTAAGACTGACATGTATTTTACCTATCCTTAGCATAGTCGTTAGTACGTAGTCGTTACATGAGACATGTTAGGTGCCTTTAGCGGCTCAATAACAACCTTGACACCAGGGTTGATGAGTCTAGTAATCCACCTCATAACCCACATGATGAAAGAAGACCTATCCTTAACGCATATTGTAGTCATCGGATGTCCCAAGCTTAAGCAACTGAAAAACACATCAAGCCCCTAATAAACTAGGTACAATTCCAATTCGAGAACAATAAGAATACAATTGGTAAAGGAAATAATGCAATCGTAAGCACACAGCAACTAATGTAGGAGGCAATGGAGACATTGCGCACGATTCATTTGCCGCCAACACAAACTACAGTTGTTAGTATGTGAAGTGGGCGACGGTCTAGTCATTGTCCTTTAGGAGATAGTGTTACTGAAGTGGGATTTGGAATATAGGCAGGCACAGTGACCGTCAATAAGGTAATACAATGCGTGAATATCCGATCGGGTAGTCGCTATCAACCTTCTTGTTCATAATCTTCTGCACTAATTCTTAATGACAAAGGATAAACTTTACTAAACTAACAAGAATTAAAGGGGGTCTATGGTGAAAGTAATGTGTATGCAACTTTATGTACTCGTAAAACATTTCATAATTGTTTCTGGTGGTGCGTAAGAGCAGTCTTTGTATATACGCAGCTTAGTTCGGACGTCTGCAGTTTCATGAACTGTTTCCGTCAAATCCTTCAGTCAACTTACCAATCCTGGACCTCCTGGCAGAGCGTGGTTCGTCTGGTGATGCGACGAGCAGCCGGGGCGGCTCGCCCTTTCTGAACCACCGCATCGCGACGTCACTCCATCGCGACAGTCAACAACCTGCAACAACAAAACTTCAAATTTTACACTTTCGAAGAAGCGCAATCGACGGCCTAAGTAATAGGTATTTTTTCAAGGCAACCCTTGGCTGAAATAACTTCCTATTGGTTATTCCCGACTGGGTAGGACGTATGAGAGGATTTTAACAGTTTTGTTTATTAAAGTAGTAATATTTTAACTCAACAACGTTATATTACGTAGGTGTTATAGGTCCTGGGTTCGATTCACACAAAAATTACATTGTGTGCCCTCGTTTGGTTAGGAGATTACAGGCTGATTATCTGATTGTCCGAAAGTAAGACGATCCGTGCTTCGGAAGGCACGTTAAGCCGTTGGTCCCGGTTATGACTTACTGATGTAAGTAAGTAGTCTTTAGTTACTGAAGTAAGTAGGCCTTTGGCGGCTCAATAGTAACCCTGACACCGGGCGGGCTGTCGGACGTGCGTGCGTGCGTGCGTGCGTGCGTGCGTGCGTGCGTGCGTGCGTGCGTGCGTGCGTGCGTGCGTGTGTGTGTGTGTGTGTGTGTGTGTGTGTGTGTGTGTGAGTCTAGGTATTTGTATTTATGGTTACTTCCGGAGAAGTTCTCAAGAAACAAAACTGGCTGCCGTTTCTACGAAGCTTTGCTCAATAGAATCACTACTTTCAAGTTTTGAATTAGTTTAAATGCGGTTTTTTATACTCTTCTTAAGTGCTATTCATAGTTTAGTGGGTAGACCATACGATGATGTACCTAAATAGTATTATTTACCTTCACTAGTATTTTTTTTATGATATTACTTATCGCGATAAAGTAGCAATGGATATGTTTATATTACAGTTGCTATATGTATAAATTATAGGTATTAAGTAGGTATATTTCATAAAACCAATAAGCATGAATCCTTCTCTCTTGTAGAATTTCTACCCGTATAAAACCTTTAATCAGACTTATCAAAACTATGATAAATTGTGACATAACGTTATCTTACCAACCTATACGGCTTATACATATTCCTTAACAGACTTTTGCGTTCCCGAGATGATAAGTTACATGAAACATATTTTTTGAAAACCAGATAAGTAAGTAGGTACAAAAGTGTCATTCTTGTACCGTTATAATTGCAGTCACATTAAAACGAAGGTCGTCGGTAACTTTATACCCAATGATGCAACGCGACTATTCAATGAACGATCACCTTACACAGTTTAAGTACTGGTTTCTTAACATAAGCATCTCCTTTTATGCTACCAGTGGTATTTGCAAATAAGAATTCTTGTTTAAAATCCGCTGGCCATTGCTGGCTTAAGATATGGATACTTTGGAAAAGATCTAGCATACCTTATAGTGGTGTAACGTCACAAAATCCTGCATGATTACGACGAAAAGCAATAATAGCAGACTTATGCTACTTATCAAACTCAACCTCAAAAATATCTTTATTCAGTAGGTAACATAGTTACACTTTGAATCGTTAATTTTTATATAAGTACTTATATATTTTTTTCTCGAACGCCTCAACCGTGTAAAACTACTGCACCTTCTCAACCTGTACGGTCACGAGCATTAATGTGTATACACTTTGGTACCATGTCACATTAACTTTTTTGACGAATTGAACTGTAAGTCTCACTAAATGTCAAATATGTTAGTGCGACAGAGTCCTAAAGTGGGTACATTATATTGCTCATGACTGTACAGTCCATGAAACAAATACGTCGTAAAGATCGACTGTCAATGTAACGTACTTACTTGTGCAGTCACGTGCATTAATACATACTTTAGTACCATGTCATATTAACTTACTTGTGAAATTTAACTGAAAGACTCGCTAAATGTTAAATATGTTAAAGCGACAGGGTTCTAAAGTGGATATATGTTATTGCTCATGACTGTATTGGTAACTATTGACACTATACGCATAAATATATTATAATCATGAGAGGGGAAGATAGTTTCCAAGTGAAAGTCAAACTCCGAAAAGCTTTTGAGGAATCACCTCTGTTTTACGAAGGAGTAATGGGGCGTAGATCAGACCGGATTTGGAGATCCCTATTAATATAGATGTACGTTTTATATACTTACCCGTAGTCACATACGCTTTTACTGAACATGTACGCTCTTAGAGAATGTTGAAAAAACTTGTAGCTTTCTATTGTTGCGTCATCGTCATCATCAATTTAAGAGTCACGCTCATGTCGGTGCAGCATTTCTATGCTACTTTTTTAGGGAAAAATAGGGCAGTGGTCCTCTTGCCTTCCGCCCCGCAGTACTCTGTCTGACGCAAATGGGATGGCGCCCAGAGTAGTCTATTACAAAGCCATACTAGGACTCCTGTCTTACGCCTCTGAATAGTACTGACAGTTACTGCTGCCCTCTGTCAGGTTCCAGGTTACAGTCCCTGTGACTTGCCCCTTCCGTCCTGCATTGCCGTACTGATGGCTCCTATCTTCGCCTCTGCAACCGTCGAGGTCTATTGTTGCGTGTAGGTTTTCAAATTTTATATAAGTAGTACAGATACAATCCGCCAATGAGGGATTTTCCAGGCTATGTTCCCCAAACAAAAGTATAGATGGCGCTGTAAAAAAATCCTTCAATTATCTAATTTCTAAAATTAGAAGGTCTTTTGCCTTTGTTTTTGGGTATAAATGATGACTCTTTTTATTACACCCAGGCACAATACAACTTCCACACATTATTACTTTGACCAAAATAGAGAAGCAATGTAGGTAGCAACATAATTATATACATAATCTGGATGCAAATATCGAGCAACATTTTTTTTATAATATACGTTTTTTATAATATAATATACGTGGATCGTAGCCTGGAAAGTACCTCATTATTTTAGATGGAACGGATATCAGTTTTACTTATAACCTGAAATTTTGTCACTTTTTTCAAGAATCATGTGTAGTTCAGTTTTACATTAGAATTTCAATTTGTCAAGGATGATATCCCACATCAAGAATTTCTAGTTTTAATTTCCTACATTCATTCAATTATTTTATGGTGGTTTGCAAATGTGACGTCACTGTTGGATATGAACCGACCACATGAAATCGGAACAAGGCTAGAAGAAGAAAAAAGACCGCAATCCTTGACTTGTCTTCAGAATGAACAAGGCGTGTCAGATTTAATTTACAAATGCTTGACAATGTTTAATTTATGTGTCACAAAAGAGTTCCAAAGTTTGATAGCCTTAGATTGCATCGTACTTACATCATGCTTATTCATTAGTTTGATGGTCACAACACAGTTACTGATCACTTAAAGATAAGACAAATCATCCGATTAATCATAATAACGAAAGAGATTGCATTAGATTCCTAGTAGGTAATTCTGTCGAGTAGGTACTTATCTAAAAACGAGGAAATAAAATTGTCTAGAGAAGTGTCTATCATAATCACACCATACATAATCAATTAGTTTATTTTAAGTGTGAATGGCGCCAACTTTATCACATCTGTCTCTTAAAATACAAACTCTCACAATAATAAATTCTTGTCCTATATTTTAATGAGCCTCGAGGTTATCTTTATGTCAATCAAGAGTTCATTGGCAGAATATAACTTATTTCATACAATATAATAAAATTATTATCTTTAATCAGTCAGTTGTCAGATATAATTCACGTCGAGAACTTTGAGGGATCGGCAGAGCCACAAAGTTATTTGGAGACAACGTGCGACATAGTATGTACTGAAGTGTCGAGAAGGATATCATTGAGGCGGACCCAAATAGTTGGCCACCTAGTTCCGCATACATGCAACAGATGGCGCCACATTTAATAATGCAGTCTTCAAGCAGTCGTGAAACGCGATATCGAAGTTTACACAGCAAGACGCCTATATACAACTTCCAACATAACACCGTTGGATGGTCGATCCCTAGTCACACTACCAACTTGTGGCTAGCGGGGTACTATGCTCAGTTCGGTACCCCGAAAACATCCTTTGGCGGCAGCACACCCTCGCCGCCAAATCATGAATATTATGAGAGGTATATTATAGGATCCTATCAAAAATATTTAGTCGCGGCTGGCGGACGCGATGAAGCGGATTCTGTAGCGGCGTACCGCGCGCGGATTTCCGCCTCGCCACGGTTTTCAATCAGTATAACATACTATACATTAGGGAATGCAATCACAATCTCGCGAGTTCTCACAGGGAGGACACGGGAGTGCGTCATCGTAGCGGACTTTTAGTTACAACTTTCCCGGGATGATAAGAACGCATTTACTGTCTCTTTTTAATTCCCATATCCCGTCCAGCAAACACTTTGTTAATAATTGGGTAGTTTCCTAGGTCAAAGAATTCTGATTACTAAATAAAGACAGATCTAAAGGTGACTAAAAAGTTGTCATTTTTCAATTTAACTTATATATGCATTTTGATAATGAAAAATGTAATAATAAGTGCGAAGTTTTGTCATGTTTTTCTACAACGTCACAGGTTGCTTTTTCATACAAATTCCAGAGTAATTTCCAGTTTTGACATTTAGTAAAAAGTAACTGATTTGACTAGTTCGGAACTACCTTATTATACTCCAAATATAAGTTGTAACTAGTTTTATTAGACAGATGATAGATAACATTGGAAAACATAATATTTTCCGAAAGGGCTTCATAATAAGATACACGTGAAGGAAAATGTGAAAGCTCACGTTTTCAACCTTTCTAGAGATGTGATAATAATATAAGGAAATCATAATAAATTGTAAGGTACGTCTTATTGGCCTTTTAAAAATAAATTAATCTTTTTTAATAATGTACCTACTTACTCTAGCAAAGGTAGGCGTATTTTGTATAATGCTTTTGTAGTAGTACAGAAAAACAAAGAACTTTTCTAATGTGTAATATACCTTCTAACTAATAACTAATACGAAGCTGACGCCGGAAAAATCCTATTGTTTCTTCTCCAAAATTACAAAAGTTTTCTTTTGAATGTAATAGTACCATAATATTAACGGTCCGGTAATAGAAACACGGCCACGGACAGAGGTGAAGAAATGAGAGTAAGATTACAGAGTACACCTTACAATCGAAACAAAACGCAGCAAAACCACTAGCCATTTATGGTCATAGAACAATGGGATACAGTTGATCTGATGGTCTTTGTTATACCGGAAAACCACATTACTCCAACTTTCTCATCAAACTTGATAATAACGTTACGCAAGTTATTCTGAGGGCAATTCAATAATGGAACTTGGCTAACCCCTTAGAATACTGCCCATTAGGCCTCTGTGTACATTGAGCTTAAAACTATCGGCGAGAAATTAATGTATCTGATGGGACATAACTTGTAACAGGAATTCCAAGTTGAAAAGTTCCTTAGGCTTTGCTGCCTGTTTCCTTCACAAGATTATTCCAAGGTACTAATACATGTTACTTAGATAAATCTGCTACTTATGCAAAGTTAATTCCTCATATCAAGGAGTTAAACTGAAGTGCCGCGGTCTACTCAGTACTAAATAAGTAAGTCGTATATCTTCCATAAAAATATATCCAGAAATATCTTCCGAAAAAAAAAAAAAAAACAACTTCGCTTACTTGTGAAGCAGGAAAACGAAAACCAAGGAAGTTACAATCAAATTATCCGCAAGGCGAGAATGAATGGGCATGTTTTGGACTTATATCAGTAGCAACTTTGTCTCATTTTGACTAAAACTCCGGGACTGCACAGATCCAGTACACGTACAGTCATGAGCTATATCATGTGTCCACTTTAGAATCCTGTCGCACTGTCATATTTGACATTTAATGAGACTTACGGTTTAATTCGCCAAAAAAGTTATTGTGACATGGTTTCAAAGTGTATACATATTAGTACTCGTGACCGTACAACATTGTAAAAGAAACTGCTTAATTGAATTTACTTACTTGTCAAATGGACATCATCTTGGCAGTGTCCAAAGGAAGTATGTAGAATGAGTCATCAACTCACAGTGATGTAAGGTGGATGACGTTTATATTTTCCTCCGGGTAAGGTACCAACTAGAGTTAAAATTCCGTGACGACCAACCTCAATGAGTCAGTATTGCAAATGATTTGACTAACCTTTGTTTTAGGTTGAAGTAAATTCGGCTTTTAGTTAATATATTGAGATACCTATTTAAATAATCGTAGGCAAAGTAAGCACCTAGTTCTTACGAGAAAGCCAAAAAAAGATATCTTACTAGTAATACCTATTGAGAATGAATAATTCATGATCGTAAGCCCTATGAAAAAAGTATATAAAGTAACTAAATGATATTATTCTGTTTTATTACTAACCAATTATTAGTCAAAAAAAACCGACATTTCGGGCGATACATTATTGTTAGAACATAGAAAATCTCGTAGAGACTGATAAATCAAAACGTTACTAATGTCAGTCAAAGTGATATGGGAAAGAAATCGTTTATCTTGCAATAGCTTTGTAACAATGGTGAACTGATTGATGAGTTAAAGCATAAACATTATCAGGGCGTAGACGTTTCTTGATTAAACTTCTCACGAGCTTTGTTTTGGTATGTATTGCGAAAACTATATTTTGTTGCGTAGTAAGTATTTGATATGTATGTATATTTGTGTATATCATGTGTGTCTCTCTTTAATTGAATGGGACATGGCGCTTACTCTAATATTCCTTGATGAAGGTTGCAGCTGTGTAACTGTTTCCAAGGTACTTGTCGTCGCGTATGATTTTCGTTAACAAAACCTCACAATAGACATGATAATTTCAATACAGGTAAAAAGTGGTCTCATTTTTTACTCGGATAGAAATTAATTGAAATAAATCGACTTTTTCTTGAAGAAAATCACAAAAGGGAGTGATTTTTCAAAAAAGCGCTCAAATGGTTTTACAATATAAGACGACCTTATGTAAAATATCAAATTGTAAGTTATTAAATTACCATTTACTTACATTTATTGAACGCGGCAGAGTTAGCTGAATACCTTTATCGATTGTTTCAAGTGCAAAAAGGTGCGTATCTACTATTAGCAGATATTATCAAGCATTCATCTTACTTCAAGTGAAAACGTTGTCTTTATTCCTTCCGCATACACAGAGAAAAGTCGAGAAAACTTGAATATCATGGAACAATGACATGACTCTTACCATTTGAAACATAACTATTTTTACATAACAGTATTAAACACGAGTTTTTATGCGTTTTTTTATGGAAAACCTTTCGATCTGAGGACGTGCGGAACTAATCTATTCAATTTACTTTTACTTTTTCTACAAGAAAGTAGTCAATATAGGCACCAAGTTTCTGGGAATATTGGACGGTGGTTACGACTTTGAACGAAAGCGAGTACTTATTAGATAATTTTATACGTGATGTGCTAAACACTGTTACATTAATTAGCTACTAAACAGTTGAGTAAACACATAAAATTTTTATTTTATGGTTTTTATGGTTTATGTCCTTTATATATGTTGTTGTGCAATAAAGTATTATTGATTGATTGATTGATTGATAAGGTGACGTTTATGTGCACAAGCAGAACGAAGCATTTATCACTTTCCCCAAGTTGTAAAACCATTACAACTGTTCTTCAGATTGATTGAGGTTGATTGGTAAAATTATATGTAATTTGCTTCAAAAACTTTGAATCTGTCAACAGATTATAATAATATACTATTTGTATGTCTATTGTTTGAAGTTAGGCATTATTTTGTCCTAGATAGGTTCTTAAAGCCGGTTTGATTATTATCTGTTAATTGCTTAACGTTTAGCGAAATAGTCGAACTGGGAGGTCCGTGTCTAATCAGATGGAGAATTCAATAAGTTCTTTGTCATAATTATTATAGATAAAGCAAGTAAATCAATCTTTTCGAAGCACGACCATTTTAGCTTAGAGTGTGTTTAAATCTTGACTATATTGTAATTAGCGTATGTTAATCCACTTTTGGGTATAAACCTTCCGTTTCGTTACACATTTATGGTTCCTTTGCATTATTCTTATGGATACTTTATAAGAAGATTTCTTTAAGCAGATATTCTCAATAAACTTCGAGATAGAGATATTGTGCAAAAGGAAGGTCGATTTCCAAATTTATTCAGATATTGCATGTAAGTATGATAAAAAATTCACAAAGATATATGTTTTATGTACAAAGATATATGTTTTATCAGTGAACGGGACGCTCAGCCAGACGCTTCTGTAACTTTAATTATCACTTTTTTTAAATGGGTTAAAATATGGATCTTTTTGACGTGACTAATTGTAGATTTGCTGCAGATGACATTAACTACTTGGCCCGACAAATGGGGAGCGCTGAGGGCTCTCACCCGGTACAAAATTGAAGACAATAGGTCTGAAGGTGCCCAGTTGGGCGCGAACCTCGGATCAGGGCGTTGTCTGAGAGGAAGAATATTTGGGTCCGAACCCACCAATCACAATTAATTGACCCTAGTGGGTCGATGGCGATAAGCGGTGAATGAGGGAAATAGTCGGCCACGCTGGCGGGGTCGGTCTCGGGAAAATATGGCTCTTACAAGTATGTCTGCTAATACTTATTTAACACACGTTTGAGAAAAAAAAAACTAGTTACAGACAGATAAAAAAATTACCTAAAAAAAGGTTACACTGCAGTAACAGCGTGCTGCGTTTACGATAGATTTTTTATCTCCGTCAACATAAATGTTAAGAATTTATGAGTATTAACTGTCATCGTCTGCGCGTGGGCAAGCGTCGTCGGCGGTCGAAGGAAGATCATTCGTCGATGACGTCATACACGCCTTCATGTGCAATCGTAAAATGTGAATGCATACTAATCATAAAAGGTTCTAAAAAGAAATTGTAAAGCTAATAGCTCATTTGTACGGTGCGGTGAGTCAACGCTATCTCGCTTATAAAATCGTATGCGTTTCTTTTATGGTTCTGTGGGTTAAGTCAATAAGGGCGCAATTTCGTATAATTTGGTCAAATTATAGCTCTGTTCTTCCGTCGTGTAGGTTTAGTTTATTAGTAAGTTTCTAGGTACTTTAATAAGGTAACAAAATGACAAATATTGCAGACGGATAACAAAACTTAACATGGTCATAATATATTTTGTTTTGTTTCTACAGAACCATTAAAAATCTTCAATACACTTCTTACTTGGGTTGATGGGGTTGGTAATCCACCTCACAACCCACACGATAGAAGAAGACGAATATACTTAAGTACACAAAAAGTGTGCGACTTACATTTATATCTTTTATAATTTTTTTCCGAAGCAGTAATAAGTAAGTGTCGTAATAACACGGTGTAAGAATGTTGTCTATCAGGTATGCTGACGACATTAATTGCCTCCGGATACAAATTTTGGATTACAACACTATAATTTATATGTGCTACAAATGTTACGAAGAAATGCTTTATAATCACTGTTTAACAGACGGCGAACTTAACTTGTTAATGACGGTTCCTATCTGTTTATTAATTTCATTTACAATTATACAACAATATACCTACCCATTTGTTTGAATTTTCCTTAATTTAAATGTTTGTGAGAAGATACTTGTTCGTTTTTCAAACGTGTTGAGTGCTATTTACCTAAATAAACTTTTTATTATTTTTTATTTTTTTAATATTTCATTATTTAGTCCAAAGTCCGATAATATCACGTTGGTCTAATAAGACTGTTAGGTGAAAACGCGAATATTTAGTTTATCGTAGGGATTATTGTAGAGTCTAGGTTATTAACGACTTCTGCATTTCGAAATAAGTAAGCATTAACTAAAGCGTAAGTTGAAAGTAAACGATTTTAATGTAATCAAGGTTTTATAGCACAGTTAAAAGCAAACTAATCTATATACTTGGCTTCTTAGAAGTTAGGAGTGCCAATCAGCCGGGTCTGCATGACAACCGCGCCGCGCGCGGCGCGAATTATATTGAGCGCTTCGACCAATAGCCGTTTGACGTCCATCTACGTAGATAGCATTCGTATCGTTTATTGGTTCAAGCGCTCGATATAATGCGCGCCGCGGCGCGGTTTTCATGCAGACCCGGCAGATGCCGTTATTTATCCGACCACTTGCTTGGTTGTGTATGATGTGGTCATCTTGGATTATACAAATAGTTTATGAATGAGTGGAATGTTGGAATATTTAATGCTAAAATATTAAATTAAAATTTATCAAAAGTTATTTTCAAAGTGAGTCCGTGGTGTAGATGTAGAGTCGTCTTAACACTATTGATTTTGTTTTGTGGTAGGGCACAAAATATTTTATACATAATTATATGTATGTAGTTATAATTGCCTCGGCTGTCAAAATAATCATAACATATAACTTTGAGAACAAAACTGACACACAGAACCATTATTTTGTAGACTATATTTCTATTTGACATTCTGCTGACATGAAGTGACATGGCACACTTACTTTTATATGCGCAAATGTCACATAACAATATTGCTTTTCAAATGAATTGCTTTAGTGTGGCCTTATTAGACCCCCGATTTGACATTATTCGTATTTTATAAGTAAATTAGTATACCCAGCTCATTTTTATTACGAACTTCATTATGTAAATATTCTTTACACGTGCATATTATGAACACAAGTGGGTATTCAGGGGAAACCAAACGTTACTTTGTTGTCGTATGTATATTTCGAGTTTCCTCATTCCAATTTCAATATACTTCCACATTATAAATTTTCTCACTAAACAAGCATTCGTCTATGCATTGTAAGGAAAACATTTCTCTTCGAGAAATAGCGAGACTATAAATTGTAAGAAAAAAGTATACTCGTAGAAATGTTTTCATGAAATAGGAAATACTTTCCTTGCTTTCCATAGTTAGATCTAAATAGATACCTAATAGTAGTCAGTTTCCTATTGTCCTACTTTGCGTGGATGACTACGAGAAGCAACTTCTTCTAATTTTTAGGCACACTGACATCGTTAACCAATAGCAATTCAACTGAAATTTAATCATTAGTAATCGAATTCAACTGTAATGCGGTTCTATTAAAGTCGGTTTGCAGTTTTGTAAACTGCTTTTGTAAAATGTTTTGTATGTAATAGTTCTAAATTCAAAATCCAGGCCTAACTTATTTTTTTTTTATTTTTTGCAAGCGATCTTTGGGCACATATTTAGAAAAATACTACCTTCGACATAGAATAAGGAATAATACTACGTATAGAACGGCAACTCTCCGCTCCCCACCAGCATCTGGGCTAGGTTTACCTCACCCTCTCGAACATAGTTTAGACTTGATTCTTATGGTGTCAGACGTCACACACACAGATGCGCGTGTACGATAACGTCAATGTGTAGTGTCTGTGTAAAACGAGGTTGTTTGTATGATGTATCCGGAGTGTGCCTTCGAGAAAAGCCTAGCTATTTCTAGGTGGCCTAGTATTGCCAATCTGTGTTTGCTATTTCTACCAACTGGTATTGATCTCGTATATCTGCTTTAGAATCATATCCTCTGGGTTCAGTTCTTGTTACTTGATTTATCTTTTGTTTGGGGGCAAAATTTATGAATATTGAAGTATTATTTGGCCATTATCCGTAAAAACCCCTCCACCAACAGTGGAGCAACGTGCTGAAATTAGCTCCATAACCCCTCCGGTTGAATGGGGAGAACTGTGCCCAGCAGTGGGACGTATTTTTTTTTATATGACAAAGCCCTGTAGATGTAGAGTTCGGGTATTGAGTGTGTGTGATACATGTTTGTATATAATAATTTCTATGAATATTTAACTGTTGTATGTCTGGTTATCAAGTACTGACTATATCATCAGTATGTCGGTAGATACCTACATAAGTTATCCATGTAACCGTGTTGTAAAAATAATAAATCTATTGGTTACATTTCCTAAGTAAGATATTTTATTCAATTTCAAAATAAATTAACTGCTAATATGAAGGGTTTTATTGCCCTGGTCGTAAATAACGCAACTTTCCTCAATAAAGAAATACGGGGCATTCCACTCCTTCTGTTAACATCTAATATTACCAATTTGGCTTCGAACCAAAGAATATTGCAGAAGCAAATCGTCTCTGACTTGTCATTTACAGAAAATATGGGACGTATCTAAGCAAGTAAGTAAATGAGTTTTTCTGTTTACGAATTCAAGTTCCGTACTTTGTGTATTCAGTAGAAGTTGCGAACACTGTTTACAGCCAATGAATGAATTTGTGGAAATGTTCTGTTTAACATTTGAAAATGTGTTTATACCACGACTAAAGTCGCGATTTTTGTTTTCTCACTTCTATTATTATTCATTATTGTAGTGAAAACAAAGGAAAATTAAAGAATTTTAATTTTTAAAAGCAAAGGTTATTGTTAAATATTATTTTATGATTTGAGCTTCCTTTACTTTAGCATTCATATGCTAAGACCTTTAGGTCATCAAGTTTTTGATCGAGCCTTCAGCGCTCTTCATTTGTCCGGCCAAGTAATTAATGCCATCTGCGGCAAATCTACAATAAAAAAAAAGATCAATGAAAGTTAGCTCCTCAGAAATATATTACTTTACCCAAAATTCACTTCTCCCGCTCACTCTACTATAAGTTTCAACAGACTGATACCTATTTGATCGAAGTTCTTTGCTTTCTCAGACTCTTTAGCATTTAATGTACAGGTTGAAGTGAAAACACTTATTCGGAGACACGTCCTAATCAGTATGGAGGTTACGACCACGATACTTCGATTACCAGCTACTCCTCGAATACAAAGCACCAGGGAAACGGTACGGATGTGATCAGCTGCAGGTGAATTGGCCACATCGATGGCTTTTGATACGAAGGAGAAAGGAATTGAGTAAGGAAAGTTTTGTGCTAAGAGTATTTATATTCAAGAGGTGGCACCTACTTTGGGTTTATCCACAGACTACGAATTTTTGTATAAACAAACGGTGGTTTAGATAAAATCGAACAGCTAATTTACGACCAAAAACTGTTACTGACACGGCATCTTGATTAGGCAAAAGAGTTATAAATCTGTACAACTCCTCAAAGCAAAGTGTATGATAAAATGTATAAATATTTAATATTCCTGTACCTATTTAATTCAAACTAAATGCTGAGGAAAGATCATAATATACTTACTTTAGGACATTGTACGAGATTTTAATAATCAATATTTGTAATGACTTGCTCTGTTCCTCCGATAGGGTTTACGAGTGTGTTATTTCTGTGTTAAAAAATAATAATAATAACTTAGACTGACATATGTTGCTTATTATTCCAGGTATAGCGGAGAAATCAGGCGTAATAGACAATAAAAGAAAAACATTTGTCTTCAAACAACGAGTATTTTCTGTTCTTTTTTTTGGGTTTTTTTAGGGTATCGGGATCGTAGCAAATGGAACTCCATGGTCTCTGCTTACCCCGTTGGGAAATAGGCGTGAGTTTATGTATGTATGTATGTATGTACCGAGATTATTCTTATCATTTGCGTCTTTGCCTACTGTACAAGTCTACTTATATTATATTAGTATTGGTGTATATTGGTAACAAATCGAAATGTATACAACATTTAGATATGCTCTTTTGTAGATAGAAGGGGAGATAGCAAAACTGATAATATTATCGACACTCTAGATACTACTTGTCCTAAATTCCTAACCTCAAGGACGTTTTAGGATTAGTAACAAGTGCATAAACACGTCAACATAATCATAAAACATAAATATGTCACACATGTTTAGTCATAATTAATGAAAGTGATGACTTTATCAACAAATTGTTACTAGTCACGAAATATTATCATTTCGGGTATAATTTTGTTGTACCACCTGCTATTCTTTAATGGATTATGTTCATATACTTTGAACATCAAAAGTATAGGTACCACAAGTGAGCATGTGTAAGGTTTTCTTTGTAGCTATTCATTCATTCTCCGATTTAATTATTTATATTGTTATATATCTATTTTGTATACGAATCAAAGTGAAATAGTACCAAATAATAGAAACCTATTCTATTCCTTTTGTCCATTAGAACCTTATCATATCGCTAAGGGTATTAGTAAACTAATCTCAGCTTCAAGACTACCCTCAAGATCATGTCAATGTGACAGTTCTTATACAGGGTGTTAGTGACATCGTAACGAAAACTTTGAGGGATGATTCAGACCATGATTCTGAGTTGATATCAAGTGGAATTTTCCGTCGCAAAAGTATGGAACGGAAAATAATCCTCAGTATTCGTTACGATGCCACTAACACCCTGTATAAAACAGGGACTTTAGATCATGATCTTGATGATCTTGAGGACAGTCTCAGCTGATTTTAGTTATTACTACCGACCGCACCTACTTTTAATGTTACGATTTTGAATGTTACTAGCAAAGAGTCGTGTAGGTATACAATATAATGGGCTTGCTCATTAAAATTCTTCATCACCATAATTATCACAGGTACAGGTTTACTGTCTACAGGTAATTAGAATAGATTAATTCCCTTACAATTGCAAAAGACGATCGTGGCTTAGATGAGTCAGGTAGGTTGAGGTCAAGGAGCGAATAAGTATTACCAGTGGCTAAGATTAGCGGTGACGCACTTGCACCATCACACACACACTCAAAACAATCACACACTCGATCACTACCCCAAGCCTAGCTAATGAATATCTACACCTAAAAACTAGGTACAGTCATGAGCAATATACTGTACCCACTGTAAGACTCTGTCGCACTAACATATTTGACATTTAGTGAGACTTACAGTTCAATTTGTCAAAAAAGTTAATGTGACATGGTACCAAAGTGTATACATTATTAATGCTCGTGACCGTACGTACTTAATTCTGTACGGAATCAGCGCACGTTGATTCACCCATTAGTTTGTTTGTTATCGTTTACCGTTTTCGATCAAAATGATGTCGGTGGCTGCAAATGGTAGGTAGTAAGTAATTTTAGTGATTGTACAGTTGAGTAGTCATCTAATTGATATACGCGTTTAGTCAAAACGATACAACAGGAAACTCAAGGCCAATTAAAACTCGCAATTTTCCTAAAAGTTGTAAACGTCACGATGAATAAATGTCACACCAGAAGTGTCTGATAAATGAGTAATTTGGGTTTCATGGAATTAAAAAAAGGTTTTTTTCCTTAAAGCTATTTACTTAAGCCACATTTTGTTTTATTAGGTACCTAAACAATCCGAATGTTATTTTGTTGCTTGTTCAGGGTGTTAAGATGATTCAAATCGGATTAGTGTCTGCAACTTGTTTTGGGTAGCCTCACTTAGTCCTTGTCTTACGAGTAAAACTTGATATCCAAACTTTTTAATTTTATCGTTATCAAAAAGAACAGTAATAAAGTTCCTGAGAGGCATTTTAAAGGCGCAATCGCTTTTAAAATTTCCTTTTCACTTTTTAAAACACGAGGAGATATTTTTCAATAGGATCTGTCGACACAGCCAGCTATTCTGTGGCTGCAAAGTCTGCCTTTACAACTGGCTTAGGCTTTCACGCGGCCGGAACACGCCTTCCTTTTTTCTCCACCCGCTTCATAGGGGCAATTCTATTGAACGTCGAGCCTGCACTACGCGGTTCAGACTTCAATGACCGCTTTTGATGAATTGAAATTGAGAGTTCGTACGTACCTATTTGATGACGGATAGAATTTCAATTTCACGAGAGTTACAAACCTTTTAAGCGTTAGTGTCAATATATATATATTTGTGTCAATGTATATATTTTCCGAAACAGGGTCGCTATGAAATAGCCGTAAAAGGAGAACTTCCAAGTTTTACGCCTCCAGCCAAATTGACTCCCTGGACTTAATTCTGCTTTACGACTTGTTCCCTTTTTTATGACGTGCAAAAGCCCTATTAAACTCTTGTTTTATTTGGTTTCAAAGTAAGTTAGTCTGTTCTTACACAGTTAAGTCTTCGGTCACGTAACAGGGAGACGCGGAGGAAAATTTCCGTTGTTTTATGGTTAGAAAATTCACGAGCCTTTTGTTTAGCTTGATTATATATTTGAAATTGTCGTGGCTCTGGGATCTTTTTGTGTTATTACGCAAACACGGCGCCGAAAGGAAAAGCATCAAGAGGGGAAAATTTAATTAGACCTTTTGCATTTGCTATTGTGTCGACACAATTGTATTTTTAAATGAGCGTTTAGTTGTGAGAAATTGCTCGGTGAACTTGTTTCTATGGGCATGTAAAAGTGTATGTTTAAAGCAATAGACTCACTTGAGTCTCCACCGGACTTCGTATTTTTAATCTTTACGCAAAAATTGTTATACCATAGGGCTACTGCGATACAGGGGAAACCCTAGTTCAGGGCCCGCTATTAACTTGTGTTAATTTTACTTTATTTGGTAAATAAATAATTTTTACTTTACTTTACTTTCAATGTACTTTAGGCTATATAATTTTCTATTAAACATTAAAGTAAATCTTTTACGTTCTTTGTTCCCGATGCTGGTATGTAGATGTTAGTTATAGTAGCTGTCTGTCGCAGCGTTTATTTAGTGTGGCAGTGTACCGATGAATATTCATTGACAAGTGCCCTTTGTTTAGGAAATATCTCTCAGTGAAACGTTTAAAACAAAACCATGAAATATTCACAAGATCCTTTGTCACTTACGCTGTGAAACTTGGCGTTAAACATGAAGTATTTACAATATAAAGGAGTTGGTACTAATGAAAATTTGTTTGCGGTGCAGCA
Source organism: Pectinophora gossypiella (assembly GCF_024362695.1). NCBI lineage: Eukaryota > Metazoa > Arthropoda > Insecta > Lepidoptera > Gelechiidae > Pectinophora > Pectinophora gossypiella. The sequence goes on along the minus strand of NC_065405.1, from coordinate 10,350,196 downwards.
GACAAGGGTCTTGCATCTTCAGTTTGAATGCTGGCATGAATAGTAAATGTTGAATGGATCAACCACTACCGGGAAGATAAAGTTTGTTCAACATTTACGCTCAAACAAATGGATTGTTTGAGATGTCAAATATCAAACGCACGCAATCTTTCGATAAACAGCAATTTAAATATCATGATTATTGGAAAATATTGGAGTGCAAATTAATTACTTATTATCCTTGAATACAGAATACAGAAGCGTGATTAATTGAGCTCCTATTAATTATTTTATCTTCTCGAGCATTATTATAACAATCGACAGAAGAATCGTGTCTCTTTAATTTTGCTCTTTTCTTTCAGGTTACCTGGAAGAAATTGCTATTTAGCAATAAGGCCGCCGACTGTTCTTCTCTTGTCACATTTGTAATTGTTTTTAGTGTTGTGTTTATATGTGCAATAAAGCGTTTTTGTATTTTATTGTATTTTTTACGTTTTTTTTTCCTTACTTGACAATTGTTAAATTTTGAAAAATTTACGTTACATCTACATAAAATATATATGAGGCCTATGAGGTAAACTGATGTATGACTCTATTTACTCTCTCATTAAAATCTGTTCGAATAGGTAGTTTTTACGTGAAAGAGCCACTAACACACAAAAGTATCTACTTACATCCTCACGAACTTTTGCATTCATAATATTATCAGGATTAATTCAAATAATTTCCGTGTTTGTCTAATGTAATTGACAGTTTTATCGGCATAGGAAGATGGAAGATGTAACCCTTGTCACAGATAACATATTACAACGAGTAACACTCGTAACTAATGAGGAATTCACTGCACTCAATGCCTAATAGGCCCATAATAAAATTTATCTGTTACATGGGAAATGTGCATTTAGAATTTAGTCTCTGAAAAATAACTAAAACATATGCTACGTTTTCAAAACTATGATTTGTAATAATATCTTTTAAAAATCACTTATTAACGTCTTCATTTGCTTGCATTTGTCTAGCAGCCACCGAAGTAAATTCTATTCAATCAGCCAATATCGTCCTACCGTTGCGTATTATAGGCCTAGGTCTCCTCTATATTTACCATCCTAGAAATTAATTTACCGGGAATTTATCTATACCAACGGTATGAACTGAAAAAATTGCAACATTCGATTACCATTATAATCTGCGTTCAAAAACGTAAGTATGAAAGACCTCTGAAAAGAAATCTAAAGCAGTAATAAAGTAGTACGCCATTGGATCCGGCACCTAGCTTTCCGTGCACAGAAAAGACGGAAAGTGCAGTCTGAAGAGCCCGGAAATTGACGTTCCATTATATTTTGTGTACGTGGAAACGTGGCCGGAATGTGTCTGTTGTAAATAAGGTACATTATTTGGAATTAAATAACGCACAAATATAGATTACCTATAGCCTTCGTTTGAGTGACAAGTTCGATTCGCAGTAGACCTAATATTTCTTAATCAAAATAAATGTAAAAATCAGCTCACAGCTGTAATAAATGAGACTATAAATTTAAAATGTTGAAGATTTCTTTTATGATAAGTACTTAAGTATTGATGAGATTTTTGAAAAATTTACCGACAATGAAATAAATTCCGTGTTACAAAAACTACATAAACATCTACATTGAAGCTTTTATTTTACGATTCTTTATTATTCCATTAAAATTTGAATTTCGGTAAATCGCGTAACGAGGCTACACTATTGTTAAGTAAATAGTAATTGCTATAATAGTCAATTTAAACATAATCCGTCAATAAATATGATTGACCCCAATTATAGTTACGGCCGTGCACTCGACGACTCGTGTCTCATTATTGACTACCTAAGTTAATAAACGCTTTATAGCCCTATATTGAAACTATATAGTATAATATCACCTCAAATATTCATTCGATTTCGGCCTATAATTTGTAACGAGATAGACATAACAACACAGCTTGTTAGAAGACAATTTGCAGTCTTTGTTGGTGTTAGTGTTCTAAGATAAAGAGGTAGATGTGTGTTACTGGCCGTTGATTAGTTTAAATGGTTTTATTATTTGAATTTTTATTTTTTATTCTCTCCGTTTTTATGCAAGGCTGGCCGGAGGAAGCACTGAAGAGAGAATCCTGGTTGAAACGAAGGGAGGCCCTTTTCCGGCAGTGGGACCCGTAGGCTAGATAAGAAAAAATGCCCAGCAGTGGGCGTCATACGGATGATGATATTATGAACCTTCAGTCAACTTCTTCGTATACTTTGAATATGTCCAAGATAATAGACGGCAGAAAATATTTCATATATTTTTTAAATTAATGTTCTTTATTAAATTAAATTTAACTTTTCCAGCCTTTCTCAAAATGTTTCCATTGCAAAAACTTTGCTTTTGCTTGTTTTGTTATCCCATTTATGTTAGATAGAATAAATTGTTATTTTGTTCCAGTCCCGTTAAACAATCTAGTATTCAAATAGTCCTAAAATTCTAGATCTCAAAAACTACTTACCTAAAAACAGCACATTGATTCTATTTAGTACTTAGTAAGTGAAATGTTTCATGTTTTAACATCTGTTCGGTAGTGCCTGAACACTTGTTTATAAAATGTGTTCGAAATCCCATTGAAATATAATTTGTTGGACTAACAGAACACGACATCTTTGAATTTATATTGAATTATGTAACAGTTTTGTGGTAGTTATGTCATATTTGGAAGTTGTTGAATGTGTTATAGGCTGTGAAATGTAAACCGTGTCTCTTAAGGTTATACAAGCTTTGATAATGTTGACACGTATAAAATACAAAATTATTCAAAACATGAATCATTAGTTTGTTTGTTATCGTTTACCTTAATCATTGATTATGATAATTTCCTTCCGTTAGGTTCCGTCAATATGGCAGTGAACGTGCGTGAGGCAAGGTTTGCGGGTTCGAATAACAGCAGGTTCATACTTTTGAGGAAGTGTACAAGCAAAGTAGGAACATATTATTATACATCAACGCTATCTGCGCCACAAATATGAACTAAGTACCCACACCTCACCGAGTCAAAGAAAATTATTTAGAATCGATCGAGCTCAACGTTGTTGAAGAAACTATAATGTCAAACCTTACATTTTTCGATCGTTTATCGATCAATTTAGTACCACTACTCAAAAAATATAGGTGAGCTGTTGAAATGTAATTCTAAGAAATTGGGGATGTTTTACATCTTGTCAAGACTAATTAAAAATAAATCGTCACTGGCATAAGAGATTCAACACCGTTCAGCATTAGCAGAGCAGCATCGTGGTAACACTAAATCATTTTAATTATTTCTGAAGAAAGTCTTTAACAATGTCAGATATTACGGTAAAAAACATGAGAGAGGAGGTATTTTTCTAGCAGTGACAAACGGACTAGCTAAGGGATGGAAAATACTATAGCGTAAATAAAAGAAGCCGTATCGTTTGCCTGACAAGGGTCTGATGTATTTTATTCTGTCTCGTCCACTGCATGATAAATTATGAAGTAAAGCGGGAAATGTTTTAGTGAAAGTAAACATTTTAAACTGACAAACCCAGATGACCAGTTCAGAAAGACGTATTTAAACGTGCCCATTATTCTATTAACTCCATATCGATAGTGATAAGAAATCTCTCCCATACACTATAACATTGCGTTTAATCTAAGGCGATTAGATATGGAGTTTCTGTAATACACTCGTCGTGACATAGTGAAAGTAAAACGATGTCGGATTACCTAGGTGATATCTTATTGATGAAATATGATGCTATCGACCCGTAATCCATTTCACTCGCTTTCCTTTCATGCTTATTGGGTTTCTGTCCACTAACTGCAGTCATCTGAGATGCACATAATAGAATGTTTTGCTATCACAATGAACTGTCCTGAGAAGAGAACTGAGAGCCACAACGTCGCAATGCACCGTGTGTCATGTCTTTGGGATCGTTGTCACCGTTCCGATATCGCAACGTACCCACAGCGCAGCGTGTGGACTTGCTCTTAGGGTATCTTGCTGTGCTACCGGAAGAAAGCCCTTAGCTTTCGGCCAAGTGAATATCGTATAAAAACGCGCGTGCGGAAAAATCTACTGGATCGATTTCGATATCAAACCGACTTCATTTTATGCAGATAAACCCACAGGGAGTTGAATAGCAAGTTAATGAAAATGTACAGACTAATATATCACAGATAGTATACGTTGAAACGTTGGAATATAAATTACGAATATCGGGCTTTCCTTGACGGTTACTTCTGTCTATTGAGATTTCAAAATTAAAACTGTATTTATTGAAAAGAATACCTATATATTTTATCTTCCAACACACTAATGGTACTCGAGTGAATGATAATCGTACTTAAAAATTAATATTAAAGCACTGCAGATCAGATGCTAAAATAAAATAAATAAATAAATATAATAAAGGGCGCATTTTTTATTATTTCAGGATATTTAATTTAATAATCAGTCACAGATAGTATTAAAACAAGACGAATCACGGTCACGGAATTAAAATACAATATTTGTATACATTACCGTAGTTTAGGTAAAAAGGTGCAATTAAAAATGATTTATGAGATCTCTGATGATACAGTGCTGTGCCTAAAAAATCTACGTCGTATGTAATCTGAAGTCACGTATGTAAATATCTTAAAATAAATCTGACGGCCAATGTCGCAAGGTCAGGATTATTAGCGATATAATACAATACAAAATAACAATAAATCGAAATATCGCCATGCATATAGATGTTTATGTATGATAATATAGGAGTCGTTGTTAGTAAATTCAATGCTGAGCTACAGAAATTGCATCGGAGCAATGCAATATATGCATTATTGGGAGCTTGCTCCAAAAATTTGTTGTATTCACGACTATATTACAATTAAGGTAGTCAGAGATACATCCATCGCAAGATAAACTAAAGCCACACCCTATCGAATTGCTTTCTGCTAGTGATAAGTGGTGACCCGTATCGCCGTCTATAATGGATGAGCCAACTTGACAAATTGTTTGTAACTGAATACCTCTGCAATGTTTTATACCCTTTCATAATTAAGGCTCCGTTCAGAGACTCGTGCGGTGCACAGGGCGTTGAGTGGCACCTCATCTCGTCGCGGCTTGTAATAGTTTCCTGCTCCAATATCTGCTTTCATAGAGATAAAGGAGTTTCCTTCAGTGACGTACTATATAATCCTCATTACTTCCCGTGCAAACATCCCACGCAACGCAGACTAGGAATTCCTGTCACTATGATGCCAAGAAAATTCCTAAAGAATCAGATGATTCAAACAGCGTTTCCGAGGCAGCTTTTAAAATGGCTGTAAGTCCGATGCGAGAGCGACTGAACTTAACAGACGTATACCAACGAACACGAGTACACCAGTGAATGCGTATATAAGTGAGAAGGTAGAAGTCTTCAGAAGACAACGCGGCTGTGCACTTGGTACCTATTGCCGTCCTGAGATAGATTTGATGATCACATATCGCCCTAGTCACCCATGATAGCCCAACAAAATGGAAAGGTCCGGATTATAAAATCAACAGTCGTAATATCGAAAGACCGCAATAGTGAACGTACTGAATATCGAAAAGGAATTCAACAGGCGAATAACCAAAATAATTGCATACGAGAAATGACATCAAGTAAAGTAAGTACTTAAGTAGGTAGGTAATAGGTGCTAACCACAAAATCCTATTAAGTAGATGGTCATATTCCACAGCACATTATTATCACATGTGCCACTTAACATAGTAGACACACTTAAGTACTCAGTCAGAATATGATGGCATATATGCTAATCATGCGTTAAATTGCGCATGCCTAGTTAAGGTGTCCTCTTTACATTCAAAATTAAAATTTTGCTAAAATTTTAGGTTAAGATTGTTTTCTGATTAGTGTTTTTATTATAAACTTAGATTCTAACTGTATTCGTAGTAAACATATACATTTTTTTTTCTGTTTGCAATGCCAGAACAACTACATAATTATATTGTAAAAATTTGAATCCAGAAGATAACTAATAAACTATTCAAGTTCTAACTCCATCGATAGTATTGAATTAATTAATTTTAAACTTTTGTATACAATTTGATTAATTGATTATTGATTTTCGCGAAAAACAATACAATATTACCTTGATATCCTTGACAAATCAACAAAATGCCTATACAGATCCGTATTGAGGTGATACATTGCAAAAGAATTTACGATAAAGTGCCAATCACCAATTTGTCATAGAATACTTTGTTAATTTCCTAGAAGTTACCTCCACCTATTAGTATTATCATTATCTTATGAAATAAACATGACGTCATGTTTGCCTTTTTATTATAAGTATAATTATTAGTTCTCTCTTTTCTAGGTTGATAAAAAAATCAATTGCTACGTAAAATATAACATTATAAGTATTGTGTTAGGTCCTATTATTGCTAATCTTAATATTTGTTTAAATTATTACTTAGATCTGGTTATATACTGAAGTCAGTATTAATTTCTTGAAATTATGTTAGAATTATGATAATCCACTAAATCGACTCCTCTTGTCATATTATTCATTATTATAATAGGATTACGCATTCGTTTCAAAGACTGTCGAGTAAAATTTATTTGTATTGTTTGTTATGATATCTTAATGAATTAATCTGCTAAATGCACTGCTTTATTGGGAAAATATCAACAAAGTTCAATTGCTTTACTGAATTGGCGTGATAATTAACTAAAGTAATTAAAAGTTATGACGTTAATTTCAGCTGTTGATGCACGATGTTGTCAGATAACTATGTGGTTCTAACGCATAGTAAACTGTAAGAAGTGCATTGGACAATTATAAATGTAACATATCGTAAGCTCACGATTATATCCAGATTGGGGTAGTTAGAGGTACATCCATCACGAGATGAACTATGTACCCGCCTCACCGAACTTTCTGTTAGACCAACGTGATAGATGGGTCCGTACTGCCGTCTACAATGGACAATTTTATACATATATGCTCAAAATTGCGTAATTGGAATATGTTTTCTATTCCTCTAGGCTCAAAACACTTCCATTAAACCATAGTGAAACAGTATAATTTAGTTGTAAAATTCGACTTGTAATTCTGGTTTGAACTCCAGTTGTAATACCGATACAATTTGAATTGTATTACAATTTTATTGTTATTGCATTGTATGAGTCATCTTACGGAATTCTGATGCATCTCGACCTTCAACTACAAACCGGAACACGCCTTATGTCTTTGAATCTTCACATCAAATTAATTCAAGTTCAGTTTAAAATAAAAAAAAATAGTTGCCGCATTTTTATTACGTTTTACACTAAAAAGGTGCGTCTAATGAGACATTATACCCATTTTTGAAACAGAATAAATTGTCATACAGATTTCTTACTCTTACCTATATAGACTTACAAAACTGGGTCTAGGTTTTATTATGTGGCATTTTAAATGAAAAAATATTTTAAAATGATGTTGCAATTTAGCACATGACATTAAGGTTTTATTTCGCAGGTAATTAATTTAAATAGAGATAAGCCGAAATAGTCGCGGAACAATTAATTTCATTCGATGTTTTGGGCTTTTTCAAATAGTTTTTTACTTAATTCTAACATTGACAAACGGGGCTACATAAAGATAGCGTTTTAATAGATATATATATATTTTTTTGTAGAAATTAATTATTTCAATAAATAACTTTAAATTATGGTAATTGTTTATCAATTTTGAATAAGGATTTAAAAGTTAACGTCTCGACAGTTACTTAAATAATAAATATAGGTATCTAACATTCCTCTTACTTAAATGTAGTAAATCTCACAAAGCTATGCATAACTTAAAATTTACAGTTCAAGTAAGAGCTTCAAAGTTTAGCAAAGAATTTCCGACATACCTTCAAAGTTCAATAAGGGTCGTTCCAAAACCAAACTAAAGATTCCAACGTCAATCACTGCACATAACTGAAAAATTCTCACAAATTTTGTGTCTTGTTTTTGAAAAAGGCTAATGTTTACTAAACAAATCACTTATCAGAAAACTATCATGTGATTGCAAGAAGGACTCGCGCGTTCGTTCACACCGCTAGGAACCTCGCACTCGACTAAGATATTTCGAAGCGGCTCGCAGCGGCTGGGTCGGTCATCACGATTCCACCCATTAGTAAAGGCAACCTCGCCTAACCCGGTCTCCAATGCTTCTTTATCATCATACCTCTAACATTCACTACACACACAACAAGCAATGTAACGTGTTTCAACAACATTGTCGAAGGAGGAAATGCTTTTGGTAAAGTAAACGCGATACGTTGTCAGGCGGGATTTCTCGCACGTGAACAAATTCGATTCAGGAATGAGATTATAATATCCCAGGTGAAATTGTCGACGGCAACGTTTCCCATAGTTACGTCCCGTATAAAATGTGGGAAATCATTTTTCAAATTCAATTTTTCTTTTCCGCCTGCAGGAGTAAATGCCGGAGCGTATTTCATACTTGCGGTATTTTTCACTTTAGCATACTTACATAAATATCATGGTCTTTGTATGGCGAAAAGCAATGAATTTTGACGTCGTTTAAGTGACTGTTGTGCCTAATTCGATACGAGTTTTTAGAGTAATCAATTGCATAATACGTAAAATTGTTTATACAACCATTTCATAGTAATAATAACATGCACATCGTAACACGACACATCATTATGCTAATTCGTCTCAACGTGGTTATGTTTGACACCTTGCATTGTGTTAGTACACCTACGTGTCCAGTTTCGTGAGAAAAATAACGTAGAACATTAAAAAGAAGCGTTGCAAATCGACCCAGACGCAACCTTGTGATTCTTTGTAATTTGAGCATACCATTTTGTATTCGCTTTTAAATAAGGTCCAAAAACGTCCAGCCACTTGTCATCAATTTGCAAGCTTTTACCTTCTGACTGGAAAGGGCATGGTAAATGACGTACCTACTGGTAATGTCGCAATGAATGGACATGAATGATTCAAGGCAACTTGTCGCCTCCCTTTTTTACTCAATGAAGTTGAATTTTAGTTTACGTCGCTTGTGTAATCATGTCGGTTGACGACGCATAGGAATATGGACGATTTATACACACGTCATACTTTCAAAATTAAGGAGATATACCGAAGTTGTGAGTAGTTCGGTGGCGCAGCGGTTAACGCGCTCGGTCTGCGATTGTTGAAGTAAAGCAACTTTCGCAAAGGCCGGTCATAGGATACCACAAAAAAAAGTTTTCATCTCGAGCTCCTCCGTGCTTCGGAAGGCACGTTAAGCCGTTGGTCCCAGCTGCATTAGCAGTCGTTAATAACCATCAATCCGCACTGGGCCCGCGTGATGGTTTAAGGCCCGATCTCCCTATCCATCCATAGGGAATGCCCGTGCCCCAGCAGTGGGGACGTTAATGGGCTGATGATGATGACCTAAGCTGTTACGCCTTCGGTTCCAGATTACCCGTAAAACACCCCCATCCCGCAGTGGAGAAACGTGGTGGAGTATCCTCCATACCCCCTCCGGTTGATTACGGGGGGCCTGTGTCCAACAATGGGAGGTATATGTTTCAAAATTATATAGGTACTTATTTATAGATAAAACAAGTGTTCGTGTTTAAATTCCAATCATGACCTATGCAGCGGGTGTCTTTGCTCAGGCGAGTCCCTCCCTAGTCTACCGCTTACAGGTGATACAAAATTGTTCTATGCGAAAAGCATAGGGAAATCCGTGGTTTCCACGCAGTGAAAATGTGCAGTTTGGTGTAGGTCTTTCGAGCTTTGCCCAATGGCTCAAATTAGCTTTTAAACGTTTCTTCGATTCTGCTCCGCACAACTTAAACCCCCTGATAGTTGCTTCTTACGAATACATCCCGCTTAGAGCGGTACCTATCTACTTAAAAAAATATTGGTACCCAAAGGATGTAATGTACGTACGATCCTGACGACCCGGTTATACTAGCCATGCAGGCTTCAAGACACCGATCCGCCGGCGTGGTCGTCGTTCAGCGCTTATAGCTATCGACCCGCAAAGGTCGATTGATTTAGAAATGCAATCCTCTGACGGCACCCTGGGCCGCGGTTCGCATCGGACTGGGCACCTTGATTTTAAACTGTATTGTTGTTTTAAAGTAGCCCATCTGAGGCAAATCTATAAAAAATGACAAACAAAACAAAGAACTAACTTGTTCCACATTGACTAACTAAACGTAACTAGTGCATTTGCGTCTAATCGTCCCTGCGAGAAATATGGAACACAGAGCAAGGGAAAATAAAGGCTTATTGAGTTCAGTCTTCCATTAAGTGGGGTCACTTCCTGTAGTGTCAGGGGAATGGCCAGCAATCCGATTACCTGTAATATCGATCGCCTCTTCCGTAGAGCTTTGTTCTATAAAACTTGCTTTGAAACAATGAACGTTGTTCACCTCCGATAATAGGTTAGATGTGCAGGTTCCCTTACTTTCTACTCATCACGCTGCCTCACAAAAACTTAACAATTTTAATGTACCAGGATGACTAGTACTTACTTAATATTCCACAAGAAAACTCGGTTCTACTTAAAGCGAATTGTGACTTTAAAACCGCAAGTGATAAAGTGACTTATAGGTAATAAGGAAATCGGTTTATAAAACGCAACAGGTATGACATGTAAGGAAAATCTTCCAAGGTTTTAGGTACTGTTGTTTGCATGGTAAAAACCTGTAGTGATAAAAAGCCGCGACTTGAAGTTTGATGATATTCACTTTAACACACTGTACACTACAAAAAAGGCCATAAAAAGATCATGTCGGGCATGAGAGGACGCCATTAAAACTACTATATTAGTCCGGAATAGTTTAGACACCTGTGAAACTTACGAGCGTCCCTTAATATATCTATACTATATTTATTTATGCTTTTAGGAATTACTGAGAGGATCCATAGCAACTCGAAGACAGTACTTAATCTCTCTGGATTGATTTACACGTCCATTTTGGGAGTACCTACAACGTCTTAAAGCTTTGTTGACTGGCGGTATTAAAAGATTTCGTGAGCAAAAGACATAAAGATCCTTCCAAATCTGAGTATCATCACGTTTTAGCATGAAACTTTATCACGGATTCGTTCCAGGCCTTGTCTGACCTTCAGTTTATGTTTATATTTTAATGGAATAGTATTTTTATGAATACCTACTTCACAAACAAGGTCTGTCTGGATCTTTGTAACAGCGAGCGCACTGTAGGCGCGATTTTGTTTATAAGATTGTGCTAAGTTTATTATAATTCTACTTTTTTATCGTATTTTTATTTAATTAACGATGTTGTGTTGCAATTTCCCAAAAACACCTAGATAAATTATAAATAATATAGCTCTTAATACTTAAAATGTAAAAATATTATAACATAAGCGCTTGTGATGCAAGAAACCAAAATAAGAGTTCGTTTTTTTGTGTGCGTATTTTATTAACATGATCGAAATTTAAATCTGTGATTACAATTTTTAAATATAGCTTACAGTGTTCGGCAAGCAATCATCGTATTTCCGAATACAAATTATAGAACAAACGATTCATAGATAGCCTATTTTCGGATATGCGATGATTGCCGAGGGACAAGGCACCGTACGTTGCATAATAAAAGCCATTTTTTTAAAGTGTACTTTAGATCCCAATCCATACAGTCTACCTAAGGCATGTACTTACTTAGGTATCTACAGCTCCTACAGGATCACATTCCATCAACTAATTTAATATTGAACGTGATGACACAAAACGAAGAGTGTCACACCTGGCGCAGAAACAAGTAGCACAGGATGCCAGAAGAAACCGCGGCATCGTTATGATAGACTAGCTAGGTTCCCTGACCTTCCAAGGTTGTCTGTCATTAAGGCTTGGCTTGCATTAGCTAGTATATTCTACTGGTTGGGCGTGGAGCTTTCATTTGCTTTGCTTTTAGCTATATTGTGAATTTTCATGAATGTAGTAAAATATATTTTAGAGACTGCATGAGCTTTTTGCGCGTCGTATTTGTCTTTTGAATGAGTAATATGTTTTTTGCATGTTCTACTAATAAGTATTATTTTTCGAAAAGAAGAAGAAGTGGAGAAGAGTAGATCGGAAAGTAATGGAGTGGAGAAGACTAGGCACAGAAACACAGAAAGTATAATGAACTAAATTGAACCCAGTTAGGTACCGTAGTAATATATTGTTAAATTGTTATACTTATCTGAAGTGACGCTGTATACATACATGAAAAATAAGTACCTATTTATTACTTGTAAGTAAATGCAAGAGATTATATAGATGTCAATTAGATTTTACACTCAAATCTACATGGTAAAATAAATACTAAATATATGTATTACCCGTAAATTCTGGTGTTTGTAAACTTGTACATATATTTTCTACCAAATATTAAAGTTAGTCATTTTAATGGACCACTTGAAACATTTTGGAACTTGTAAAACTTTACTGTATAAGGCTGACACGACTATCATTAGTATGACTAACACAGTTCATTTGTTTACATATCAGGATAATTAGGTGACTTACTTTAAAAGTAAAATTATAACCAATGCAAATAATAGCTACGCAATTCATGTGGATATTATAATATAACTTGATATGGATCTAGTGAACACAAGATGTAGATATTCAATGTGCGGGTACAAATACTATTATTTACGTATATTTACTAATATTTTGTATAATTGTATTATGTGTTTGTGCGAAAGACAGTATTGTCTGCTTCTACAGTAGGTTTATTCACGCCTATGCACCATCCAAACACTCGTACTCCACAATGCTCAATGTCACATTAATAAGCGTTACCGACGTATTATATTCAAATATAACAATTCATATTTGGACAGAAGAATGTTATTGTTGTACCATAATTAAAGCAGACAATCCAAATGTTTTAACCTCCATTTAAGACGTTCAGTTGTTCCCATAAACTGTTTTGAAATTTCAATTTTTGAAGATAACGATTGTAGTCTTGCAATGCTGTGCGATTCTTTAAATTCAAGGATTATATTCTTATTTTTAAATGATCTAGTTTCGAGTTACATGATTTTTATGTAATATATATGTTTTATAACATTATACAATTTTAATGTATATTTACATTTTCCTCGAAGCAATATTTAGCAAACTACAACTTTACTTTCATCTCTACTTTCAGTTCTCCGATTCGATTCTCATGTTTATAAACAACCACTAAGTATATTACTATAAAAATCCAAACGCTTTAGAAATAAATGTAGTAACGATGGTAATTGAAAACGTAATTACATAACTGCAAATCCCTAACAAATGCTCAGCTATGAATATGACATAACAGCTCTGCTCCAGCTTTATTTACTACATTTTTTATTAAATCTTGAGTAATTAGTGTGAGACCTCTAACGAGGGTCTGAGTGGTCCCACAATGGTCCTTGCAGGGTCGGCTTGCAGCTCCACATAATGGCCCTACAGCTCTAACGACGGCCATTTATTGTGGAAAGCTCTGCAATTACACCACGGCCTGTTTCCCTTACTATCTGAGGTGTGTGAGTGTAAGCTTTTCTTTGTTTCTGGTTTTGTACGTAGATATGTCGATTGTGACAGACTCTTGGAGGCAGAGTCACAAGCTACCAGAAGCCAACTTGACATTGATTTCCTTAAGATCGATCATTCTGACACCTAGGGCCTTAGTCAAATTGTAAACTATAACGAAAATGTATAAGATTGACATACATTTTATTCGATTACACTGTCGTTTTTCGTAATCGTTTATAATTTTACTAAGGCCCCTTGCATATTTGCAATCACTTTTTTTTTATTTATATCACCAATAAGCATCATCATCCTCATGCGTCTTCTGATGACTTATTAATAGTTAACGAAATGATCCACACTGTAATTTATTTAAATTTAGTTTTTAAGTGTGTATAACATAACTCGTACTCGTATCTTAAGTTTATGGGTTTATTCTGAGTAAAGGCCTTTCTAATGATGCTCTTCTTTGAATTAAGTCAAACGAGCAACTTCTTTAAGCACATAAATGGTAATTTTATTTTACTACCAGTGGGTTTTACTACATATGACGACTTATGGAAAAAAATATGTTTTAAAAACATAAAAATATTTATACGGGTATCAGTTAAACTTTAAACAAGAAATGTATCAACGCCGTGAAAAACTTCTCACCGCACAATGTCTTCCTGGTTGCCTTTCTTCTTTTAACACATACTTCCACGCTCAATAAATGGGACGAACCTTAATAACTGTGCTTTATATTGCTTGGTTCTTTACAATCGGGCCCGTTCCCAGCGCCCGCGCACGCACCTGCTCCCGGCCTATTATTATTATTAACCACAAACTGAATGGGCAAGAATGCCAGACTAGAATTACGATGACGTCCACAATTACTAGGCTTTATCGGGTTTGCAGCGCTTTTTGTTACGTTCCCTGTAAGTGGATTTCGTCTTTTTGTGCCCGCACATGCGCATTAACAACTAACTATATAGGCTCCTGGTAATCCGCTAATAACTTGCTAGGACAGGTTATAAGGACAACCTTGATGTTTTTTTCTTAACAAAAAATAAGTAATAATAAAATAAACTTAATATAATTTTTCCCTTTATTTTTAATCGAGAAAATAGCATTTTGTCAAGAGCAAAACATAAAACAACTCAACAAAAGAATATTCGGCGCCTTTATAAAAAAAATATCTACAAAAAACATAGGTAATTGACAAAAACAAAGATATATGTTGACATATGTCAAAATCTCACTGTAATCACAGCTCAAAATCACTGGCAATTAATTATTATAGTAGAACTAATTTGATAATTATCAAACCGGCTCTGTCAAGCGTCGGTTCGTCACGATGGAGTGTTCGTGACGATCGCATTTAAAAATAGTCACACGGATTGCTATAAAAGTCCAGTCACTCTCCAGGAATAGCCGAAACAAAATAAAGAAAAACTGTGCAGGCAAAGAATCAAGTCAAAAATGAAAAAAAAAAAGGTATCATTACTGTTGATGACGAATAAGGAGATTGTTGTGTCCAATATGATCAACATTATTTATATGCGAACACTCTACTACACTACAAACACTCTACTGAGGTACACTCTACTAACACTCTACTGAGGTTCTACTTATCCTAGGATTCAAGAAACTGAGTTTATTAGGTAAGTATGTTATTAAAAAAGGACAAACTCAATGAATTATCAGAATAATGAAGCAGCTAATGAACATCTCAAAAATACTCGCAACTCAAATATGATAAAAAGTTGTACAAATACAATTTTCGCTTGCTCATGATCTAGAATTATAAAGCAATCTCTGTCGTTATTACTTCGATGACTTGCTCAAACTGTTCATGATACAAATAATATTATATTTAAGTAAGTAAGTTGTTTGATATTCCAAGAATTATTTAATTCGCTTCACTAAGACTTGCGTAATTTGAATTTTATTACGCCTTCGTTTCTAGAAGTGACAATTAGAAGTTCCCATCATTTGCGTAAGGTGAATAATCTCATAGCTGGCATTAACTTTATAAAGAATAATAATGTGTGATAAGCACGTGATAGCTATCTCGATGCTACTTATGTACACGCTCGGAACTAATGGGTGTGTGAGTGAACCTCAGGTGTGGGGAAGACAACCTCGGAAGGCAACCGAGTTCAGTGCTCCTTTATTCTATGCTCTCATGACACCACTGACAAGCCAAAACACACTTTAATCGTTAAACGTTTCGATTGTTTTCACTTTGACCGCGTAGTCTCGGTATCCTGGCTAAATATTACGAATTGTGTAGATGTAGACCGCCGAACATAAGGCCACCATCAAAGTTCGAAGGGAGGGAATAAGGAGCGTAATTATGTTTCCTGGGAACCGTGAAGTGACACATATGGGATAAAATTATGCGGAGTTAATACATGTTTTGTTTTCTGAGTGAAATGACAAAGACAAATGAGACGTTAGAGGAAAAGAGGGCGACATTTCGCCGCGCTTACGTATTCAGTTTTACCAAGTAGTTGCGCCGCGTGTTGTAACCGACATAAATTTGACAGGTACCGGTCCTACCGAATGTCACCGCAACGTGTGACCAGTATTGCACGAGCCACCTGCGGCTACCGGCTGCCGACCCGGTTCGTATGACTGCAATACACGTAATTCCGAGGATTACACCCTCGCGGTGTCAATATCACTCACACGAACCTCGCAAACACGTTAACATAATGTATTAAATATTCATATAAAGTTATATTCGGTTTGAAACGCAAGGCAATCTGCATACTTAAAGCAATTTCAAAACATTGCATTAAAATTCCAATAATCAAAAATCATCAAAGATTTCTCGTGCAAATTTGCGTTGAAGCAGGTTTTACATTGAAAGTCTTCGACAAAACATTATCGTAATGGGTTTGTTCGGGAAAAATATTATTCTTGTGGAATAAAACGTTTTATTTGAGTAGAACCAAAAAAAACGGTCTTCATTCCTTTTTGTTTTTGTTCTCCGTGAAGCGTTCATAAAAGATTTTGCCTGTGATATTCCATTGAATATATAATTCATATGGCATTGAGTGCGGTATTGAAGAAATACTTCAGAAGTTGATTGTTTACACCATAACCACCTTATTTAACTATCGTACGAAGTGCAATGTTTAAACATGACCATGTAAGCAGACAAACTTCTTTGTTCTCATACAAGCGAAGCCATAAAGGATGTACGAACTACAACTACTAATAAAGTGGTACTGTGCTACCTTTAAGCACTTCAAGACATCAAAGACGAAAGTTTTTTTATAGTTTAGTTTATAAATATTTACTGAGTCCACGTATAATTGGCTGATATTCAACAAGCTATTATTTTGGGCTCGTTTGAGTTCCCTGTAGCAATGTACTGCAACCCGGTTACCGATAGCCAGTGGAACTAGAACTGCCAAAGTTATTAGTAGCCGTTAAAATTAGAGTTGTATTTATATCGGCCACCCCCGCATTTGGCCTCAGGTGTTTGTTCCCATTGGGCTTCGGATAAATAGGGTACTCAACTACCTTCTTCCGGTGGTACTACATAAACTGGATTGTTTGTAGAATTAGGGTTGTAATATGAAAATTAAAGCGATCCATTTAATCCAGATATTGCGTGTAATCAAAATCTGATTGGAAACCGTTTTATCGTTTGAAAATGATCGCTTTCTTCAATGGCTGGTTACGGAAATCATCTATTAAAATTGCAGATGCTCTGGGTACCTATTTAAACTATGTACTTGATCGGGTATAATCAAATGTCAATACATATTTACTTATTTTTTATTTATTTTTATTTTATTTGTTTGACGAAGCCTGTGGTGGATTTAATTATGTGAATTTATTATTTATTTTTATTGTGAAATTACGATAAATTATTAAATACATATTTTTGAAGTAAATCATAATTATTTTGTTCGGATAATAGGTACGTCAAAGGTGTCAAGCTTGGGCCATAACCTGGGGTCTTAGGCAAGTTGCAAACGATATTAAAAAATGATAGTTGTCATTCATCATCATCATCATCAGCCCATTAACGTCCCCACTGCTGGGGCACGGGCTTTCCCTATGGATGGATAGGGCCTTAAACCATCACGCGGGCCCAGTGCAGATTGATGGTTATTAACGACTACTAATACAGTCGGGACCAACGGCTTAACGTGCCTTTCGAAGCAAGGAGGAGCTCGAGATGATAACTTTTTTTTGTGGTCACCCATCCCATGACCGCCCTTTGCGAAAGTTGCTTAACTTCAACAATCGCAGACCGAGCGCGTTTACCGGTGCGCCACCGAGCTCCTCATAGTTGTATCGAATAAAAACGGGATTGACATGTTACCTTAATGTCAATCCTGTACATTTTTTATAAGACTGTCGGTTTTCGTAATCGTTTGCAATTTGACTAAGGCCCCGTTCCATGTCTTGAACGACCAAATGGGAGCGCTTATGGCTCACACCCCACTCAACCAAAGCAGGGTAAGAATTAAAACAAAATTTATCTAAGTGCTAACTTTGTCTTAAATTAATGATCTAAGAAAACGCTTACCAAGCATTCCGTTTCGCGAGCGTGTACTTTAGGGAAAGTAGCATAAATCAGCCCTTGTCTTTGTTTTACAGTTGCTCCTGACAAGGCAGTTTGTATTCCGCTTGCAAATGTGCGGGGGAGCGCGGGTTATATGGAGTATTTTGTTAATACTACCTCCCCTATGCAGATGTTCCTTCAACGGTCGCCGGCTCAAAACATAAATTTATAATTAGAGCCGTTCCGTTTTTTTTGTGAAAAAGTTCTTTTTAATACAGTGTGATAGTTGTAGTGAATTTAAAATAAACTTACAGAAAATAACTTTCGAAAAATTTAAATTAGACAGTGAAATAGGTACATTTTGGCTTTTATAATTAACTATAAGCAAAATATATTGTGAATAAAATTGAATACTATATTGCTAGCTTATAGGTATGAAAACCTGCTAAAAATAGGTACGTCCTCAAAAAAAAAAGTCAAAGTCAAACTCCAAATCTTTAGAGAAATAATTTCTAAACAACTCACCGTTTCTTTTAAGACCGAAATTCTTCCTGTTAGTCGTAATTATATAGAGAATAAACATTTTGCCGTAGAATCGCAGACCCTGAGCATGCATTAACCCATTTCCACAATATGAAGCTAAAAATAGCTAATGTATACCGGAAGGGTCAGAAATCTCCACGGCTCATAAAAAATGTACCTGCAGGCTGAAGACAAATGGATCTGAATATATTTTGTATGAAATTGCAGTTTTGCATCATATACGGGTACAAATTAAATCGGTATTTAATATGGATCCAAGACGTTGTGTTTTGTAGCAGGAATGTCTGTCATTCTGAGAAATGTCTGTTGAATTTTGAATTGCTCTTTAATATGCCAACATTAGATGAGTCTATCTCACCTCGAAAGCAGTCGTGGAGGAAGATCTTCCAAAATGCGAAACTATAGCCAGAGATGACCAAGGACTGGTATGCTCGACGGCATATAATTAGAAAGACCGATCCCGAGTAAACGATAATCAGCTAGAATAAAGAAAAATACACTATTTACATAAGTGATCGCGACAGTTCAAAACAATGTCAACTTACTATCACTATATTTAAGTTCCTACTTGTAAAAAATATAACGCAGGTTTGTCTTCTGGTCCTTTAGAGATCTCAAATATGAATTATTGGCGTGAATTATGTAAACCTATCTACATAACTATCCTTTTATTGTCGTAGGTAATCTCCATTCATTCGATGTTCCACTTCCCACTTATTCCCAATGCTTTGTTCTGAAATGTATTCAACAGTAAACTCTAACTGGTATTGTCCTTATCGAGTTTGCAGTTTATTGGAAGCTGCACTAACTTCTATCTAATATAGTTTTGCAGTTTACTGTTAGGTCATGTTACATTGCTAGTATTATATTGATAAGTTTATCCAGGTACGAAAAGAATCCGGTATAGTAGTTAATACCTTTTGTGCTGTCCTAAGTGCCCTAACACCTGCACTATTAAAGACCTTTACGAAGCCACTGACAATGCCGTAAGCGTGGCCAATTATTGGTCAGCAAAAATTTAGTATCGATCGCCATCGACTCGCAAAGAAGAGAAGAAGTTAATGCCATATGCTCCAAATCTACAATAAGTTACGTTATAAAAAAGTGTTTACGAAAATAAACGTTGAAAAGGTTGATTACTCGGAATATGTCGTAAAAGTTGACTGTCCGATAACTTTCATCAACAAAAAATGGCTCAAGGTGTGCGTTGTGGATACTAACGTATAGAGCATTTGGCGGCTCAATAGTAACCCTGACACCAGGGTTGATGAGGTTGGTAATTCACTTCACAACTCACACGATAGAAGAAGAGAAGAAGAACGCAGAAGAAAATGACTTTTTTCTTGAACTTTGACAATTGGAGTCTCTAACAACTCGCAGTGGAGCAATACAATGAAGTATAGTCCATATATTCCTGCTATCGATAACAGGCTACATGTACCAGTAGCGGTGCCTACAAAAGCGTACACTAGTACCTAATATAACAAGTAATACACATTGCAATTTCAATTCCCTTTTTAATAGCAAACTATAAGGTTTCGTTGGCAACATTAGCCGTTATCACAAGCCCGCATAAAGACTGTACCCTACAAGGGAAAGCGGCGGATGTGGTCCAGGACATTACCCTGGCTTATCACTCTTGTGCACTTAAGATACGAGGTAATTTGTCATGTTTATTAGTTCCTGGGCACAACGGGTAGCCAGAGGATACCAAGCGCACACATTATCGAGATACGTACGCACCAACGTGTTTATTAAGCATGTATGGATAAGCGTAATCAGTTTAGGGTTTGTAGAGAATTGTAAATATTGAAATTACCCAAACGTCCAGAAGCTTCAATCTTCATAAGCAAATTAAAACAGAATTCATCAATAACGACTTCCAAGTACGCATTATTCGGAATCAAAATTTATCAAGTATGTACGGTCAGTAGTTGACCACTCAAGACAATAGATTATCTATGCAATATAATGTTTTCTTTCCTATTTACATATAACCAAAATGTAGGGAAAGCAATCCCGACTCGATATTGCAAATTCGAGATCCCGCGCGATTTTGAAATTTTCGAGATCTCGTAAAAAAAATTGGATGGCTGAATACAATGAAAACTGCTTGTTTGTGATAGTGAAGTTAATTAAAACAAAATATTTTTAGAAAGAAAACAAAATTCTTTATTTTTCACCATACCTAGCAAAATAATTAAGTTTTCTTTGGAAATCAGCATAATCAAAACAAAAAGTATAACCCACGGAGATTCGTCCAATGGGATCTCGTCATATTATGCTTCGGGATTGATCCCGAAAAATTGGACGAGATATTGCGAGATTGGGATTGCATTCCCTATCAAAAAATCGTAAATTCTGTTATACACATTACAAAACATCAGTGACTATCGTCGAGTAAGTATTTGCCTTGTAACATTACGATTAAAGTCCCGTTAAAACACGAACCGAGCTGGATATGTTATCTTCTGTAATCTTAAGTAAATCCAGTCGCCGGTGAAGACAGAAAGTTAATTAATACAAGCGTCGACCGTCCGACCGGCAATTAATTCATGAGTCGAAGAATTTGAGTCTACTGGAAGAGAAAGACAGTTGGTACACTCCCAGCCAGCTGGTCCGACCACCTGGTTAAGATTAGTCGACTGTAGTTGAGAGCGAGAAGGAACTGGAAGGACTTCACTTCGTTTTTGAATCGCACATCCAGAATAACCTGCGAATAGATCTTACAAAATCTGGTGTATCCCTTATGACAAAACAAATTACATGTGCTTTTGACAAATGAAACAAAGAAGATCAAATTGGCTCAAGAAGTCACTCATCCAAATGACTGACCGCAGTCGATGCCCAACTTTACAGTGTGTACTACGGACTTATTATGTATTCTGTTTATGGTAACAAAAAAACTAAATTATAATAAATCCTCTGTGGTCTAATGGTTAGAGCGTTGGGCTTACGATCTAGAGGTCCGAGTTCGATTCCCGATGGAGACATTGTCGAAATCACTTTGTGAGACTGTCCCTTGTTTGTTAAGGATATTGCAGGCTTGAATCGCCTGATTGGCCGAAAAAGTAAGATGATTTAGTGCTTCGGACTCGTAAAAATACATACATTCACAAATCCGCAGTGGAGTAGTGTGGTGGAGTATGCTCTATCCCCGCTCCGGTCGATTGAGGGGAAGCCTGTGCCCAGCAGTGGGACGTATATAGACTGTTTATGCAAACATACATAGTTTTATTTACAGTTATATAAACAGTTATATTTAATATTTAAAATA
Organism: Pectinophora gossypiella; assembly: GCF_024362695.1. NCBI lineage: Eukaryota > Metazoa > Arthropoda > Insecta > Lepidoptera > Gelechiidae > Pectinophora > Pectinophora gossypiella. The sequence continues at coordinate 10,328,379 of NC_065405.1, read as the reverse complement.
CAACCAAGAACATTTACAATGATAATTATTACTTATCCTTTTTAGTGAAAACAGGTGTCCTAGTTTTACTTAACTTTATTTAACTTATAAATAAAATTTGTCGTCTACTTTCCTAGTTTTCAAACCTCTTGATTTCAAAATAGGTTTGAAAACTAGGAAAGTAGACGGCAAAATTTATTTTTAAGTTTTGGCCAGCCTTACTGCCTCTAAGTGAATAAATTAATAAAAGCTCTTGTACTAAATTAATTAAATATTTCAACTAGATGAAAGCCTAAGTTTCTTGACGTCATGCAATATAGAAAGCAACAAATATTACTAACCGCAATATTTGTCCAAGAAATTGTAAAGATCATAGATATTTCTTTTATTGCCGCTTCAATAGCTATTGCTGTAAGACATTAGATCACCGCTCCACCGCGCAGCGGCATCTAGTAAACATTATTTAGAATACTATTTACCTACCTAATAAACAACGGTTGCATGTTTCCGTACAGTTCATGAATAGATCAGTTATATATAGACTGTGCGCGAGTACAAAAATAATGCATACATCAGGATTTATTGAAGCAATACATCTTCTAGATTGTAAGATATCTGTGGCAGTCATCGGCGTAAGTCGGTAGTTCTATTTGGAATATAAGTACCAAGATTCCAGACCTTCGGGCAAAAAATAATAACAAACTATCATCTGGACTCAAACTGGTTCCCGGCTGGTCCGATAGACACAAACACGCAAAAGCAACCTTTTTATTGTCTGTAGGACCGGGATAAAGGAATGAATGATGGCCAGTGATCTAATGATAATGTTGGAGGCGAGGGAAAAGAAAATATTTAAAAGAAATGTTGAGATACGATTAAGACAAAGAGACATAAGGAATGTTTAGAAATAGCAGGTGAGAAAACAATGACGTCGTTAAACTTTACTAAGATAACTGAGATTACTTGTTTAAGTTCTAGTTAAACCATTGCAACGATGTTTTTAATTAAATATAAGTACTATAAACTAATACAACTTAAAACTAAATAAGTATGATTTGAAAAGAAGTGCTTACCTCAACAAACAGCAATTAGCGTACCGGCAGCCAAAGTAAACGAAGTCAACTTAGTCACAGTTAGTCTTGGAAACAGTGAAAGCGAAATCCGAAAAATGTGTGGAGAACTTTCAGCTGTAGATGTGTATTTTCAGTGCAATTTTTCACTCCACTTATCGTCACAAATGTGTGACGAGTAGGATAAGTTTAACGCGCGCGAACAGACGTGGAACGATGGTGACGCCTGCGTAAAGACTGGTCGCCCGAACGCCACACTGTGCGGCCCTAATGCTCAATGATGTAACTCTAAATTTCCGAATTTCGTACGGTCAATTTCGGGGCTTCATAAATCGGTGAGAAACAAAACAATTGGATGTATTGATATGGTGTGATTTTACGCTTCTTTTGTGTATTGTGAATGAAGATGCTGTGATTTTTTAATCCCCTTACTGGTCATTGCATAAGGTATTGACTGTAATATCGTATTGTTTGTAGAGACTGCTGTTATGTAATAAATAGCATCTATTCTGTATATATTTTTTTTATTTGACTTTACACACGTTCATATTCTGAGGTTTTTAAAGTATCTTTTTATTTGATATCGTCAACTTATTGTAATTATAGTTTTTATTCAAGCAGTACATGTGTACTAAATTTTTAATTACAATAAACTAACTATTGCATTACTTATGATCTTTTTAAATAGTAAATTTATTCTCAAAATAAGGCATCTTTGAGATACTCCACTTTTCTCTCGCACCCCTACACATGCATTTAGCTAAATGAGTAAATAAAACTCAAGGAAGTTTTATTTTTCTTTGCAAATATGTCTCTTGTCAGTATATTTGCATACCATTGCGTGTGGTAGGTATAGATGCACTTTCCTTGCGTCAATGATGCAAATATATCTTGCAGTAGTAAAAACAAACAACCCATTGGCGGCCATATGGGCAACGAATGTGAACTTGATTTATTTTGCATGAAAATACAATGTAGGAGACTTTTCAGTTACATTCACTGCAAAATCTCCTACTCTGCAAATAGAAGCTTTCGATTATTTATGAGTGTTGTGTCAATGTGTAAATCGGTATGAAAAAACTCGTATAAGCAATCGATTTAAATTCTAATATAGGAACAAAGAGCCGCCCCTTATTAAACTAAGGTAGTGTGAATGATACTTTATGTCGTTGCTTCATCATGGGTTTGATGTTTGATCTACATTTATGTTTGAATCCAATTTCAGATGTCATCAGCCACTCGAACGCCTGCGATTGATCTAATCCATTAGTATAGATTTCCGTACTTAGTGATAGTGGGAATGATTGGTCTATGTGGTCTTCAAATTATACAGGGTGTTAGTGACATCGTAACGAAAATTTTGAGGGATGTTTCACACCATGATCCTCAGTTAATCTCAAGTGGAATTTTTTGCCGCAAAAAAAAAATTGAATTGAAAGTAATTTAAACAAAAAAAAAAGAAAAAATCCACTTGATACTAACTCAGAATCACGGTCTGAATCGTTCCCCTCAGTATTCGTTACGATGTCACTAACACCCTGTATAATTGAGAATCACACAATAAGATATCGATATAAATGTTACTAAACTTAGGTACGAGAGGATCATTCGTTTTTTATCCGTCTCGCAACTATTTGTTTAATTATCAAGTTGCGTCAAGCTTAAACAGGCAAAGTTTTACTGAATCACACAAAACGGTTCGCGACTGATATTCAAAAATCGCCATCAGAAATTTACATAGGACCAAACGCCAAATACCCAGTGCAGACATTCAAAAATGCACGCTTTCGTCTCATTCATAACAGTTGAAAAACCTCGTTTAAAACTCTGAACCGCGTAGAACACACAAATAAGCAACTGTGAACTTTATGAAATCCAATATGGCAGACGTCCGAAATGAGTGATGGATCTTTACTCTTACATTAATGCTTAGCTTAATCCACTATGCCCTTATACTGTTAGCTATTGTGGCTCGGAATCCGAAAAGAATAAACAAAAGTCGTGGCCTACAATGGCCAACATCGCTGCAAACAATCGGTAGCCTTTATGATTCTTCAAACTTCATTGTTGATTTTTTCAATGGAAGTTTTAATTGCCGAAGACGATGCATTTGATTTTAATTAACGAAAAGCTCTGTCTTACGTAAGAAATTTTGTTAAAAGTATTAATGTATGGTGTGAAAGAAGACGACCGATAGAGATGAATAAAAGAAGAAGAAGGCAGGAAGATGATGATGAAGCAATTTTCACTCTGATTCTTTGACTGTTTTTAAAGGAATATACAGTATTGAACGTAACCGAACAGGACCGAACTCCGGTCAAGTAATCAAAAAGAAAATATATCCGAAAAGCATTACACGGAGAAGTAAATTTTATTTTGTACTTCACAAATTACGTCGCCATTTTAACGCTATTAACAAATACAAGCAATCATTTTGACAATGTTAATAATATTTCGCAAAGTTCACAATAAAGCTGTTAAGGTAATGACAGTGGGGCAGACAGGTGTAAAATCACTATTTGCTTTCGTAATACTATGTCGTGAGAACGACAAATATCTCGAGGCAAATTGTTTGATTCAGTAGTACGAGCCTCTAGACTATCATTTGGTTGTACCTATAAGTTGCTCTGTAACCGCGATATTAAAATTACAAATAAAATTAAATGTTTATGTCATACTTACATTGCCCACATTAAAAACAATTCTACGCGGCAAAAAGCATAATGGCTTGTTGTGGGCACATAATGTACGCAATGGTTGATTTTATAGAGTTGTCCTATTGAAACAAGACTTTAAGGAAGCTTGAATATGTCAAGGAGTAGGTTTCGTGCCGAAGAGTAAGTATACTAGTTAACCTCCACATCTAAGGACAATAGACAATATAGTTCGCCAAGAAAGGCGTCGGAACAAAAACACGGATGCACCACGCGATCAGTCGGGAATCATAAATAATTAGAGATTCTATCGGTGTTTTATTATAACTCATTTGCTTTGATTTCAAGTGCTCATTAAGCTTATATACCTTGGTATATAATGAGTGATACCTTGGTATCACGTGAGTAGATCTATTGCTACCACCTGATTCGCTTATTAGACAGAACAATAAGAAGTATTGTCGCGCCTGCATGTCACTTAGTGCATCGGTTTCTATTGTAAATAGAATATCATCGTTATCGGATACGAGACGTGGATAAATTGACTCGTCTACTTTCCACGCGTCGCCTACTAATTTTAATTCCATGGTCTATTAAATCCTATCTCGTTGCATAGCAATAACCGGCGATATCAACAGCGTCTGGCGTTGAATCGACAAGTGGGTCGTATTAATTGCAGCTAGAGAGATATCTCAATCTGGCAATTCGAATAGATGACTCGATGCATCGATGCAAATGGTAACAAATTAACTCGAGCACTCGTCCGAGGCTCGAGAGAACGCCATTCATGTGACTGGCATGAAAGAGTTGTCCGTACGTTATTATTGGCCTAGTTTCTGCAGCACGAGAAAATTAAATCTTAACATTTTTTTTTCTAGAAAATTCATCGTTGTTTCATGTTATGACCAATAGGGCTAATATGCGCAACATGATAAAATTTTATCACGGTCATTTGACGATGTCATTTCGTCGATTGGTGCTATTATGTGAAACCAAATAAGTTATGTCGTTCCGTCAAAATATGAACAAAACCACGGGGTACGCATGTTAGGGAAAAAAACAAACTTATCGATTTCCACAAAATTTATTGAATCATTCGATAATTTTATCACGTTGCGCATGTTAGCCCTTCAAGACCTACTTAAATTTTGTTTTTTATATATGGGCTAGGTACTTGACGAGGCAGAGCATTGAACGGCTATAGTCTAGTCTAGATTCTAGATCGTCGAGAAGATAAGTAAATTCTGGTAAGCCTCTGTTCTGTGTTAAGCGACATCGCGAGATACACGGTTATCAGGATGCATAAGAATTTGGCACACGATCATTCAGTTCAAAAAATAATAAACATGTGCTCAGCCGACGATGAAAAAAAAAAACATTAGTGGATAAAGCGTGATCGTCGTTCAGGCATGGAATGTTTACTTCATCAATATTATCACCCTCTCATCTTTACTACTATTCGCAATGTTATGCACATTTATAAAATACTTTACGATTATTGGTATTATTATGAGTATTTGTGAGTAATCAACTTCATATAATATTTACCCTAATTAGTTCTCAGGGCAGTATGAAGATAATATTTACTTTATTTATTATGAATGTTTGTTAACATATTCGAATGTTAATTATCACGTACACGTAATGTGGATGAACGTTTGGGTTTATATACCTATTCAATACAAATACAAAGAAATTAGTTGGTTTATTGGAAAACAAACAGACAAAATGTAAACCTATGACTTCAAGTCACGGAACAGAATGATCGCGATCGCGAATGCGTAATCGATTATCCTCACGACTATAATCTTCATTTCCTATTATTAATATCTTATAAAAAATATGTAATAATTTATCAAAGTAGATTATCCGTGCTACATTTTATAATAGAGAAACCTTTACTTACGAATTACGCACCCTGATTTATTCCGACTTCATTATGTTACGTTTCTACAACTTTCATGTTGTGGTAAAAAATTTGCCTAATAGTGGTCTATCACAAAAAACAAAGTTACAGATTTTGAATCACCTCTTCTAAAATATTTTCACGCTGAATTTTGGCTACTGTTTCTTAAATCAAGCGACATTTGAATGTTCTATCGTATCGCATTTAATCTCAATATGTACAATAAACCATTTTATACCACTTTAATATTACATGACCATAATTTATATATTCAATTTCAAAATTTTATTAGCGTGTAAGTCACTCAGACTTCAGTATTTTGCGACATTACTTACATCACTTTGAATTTATTGTGGTTTTGCCCACTTCTTATTGTGTAAGGAGCTTTCATTTAGAGGGTTCTGTGGTTTACGACGTCACGTAAAATGGTCATTAATTTTGTATTGTATTTCCGATCGGATCGTGACCGAAATAGGACAAACACACCGACACACGCACGTGCGAGTTCTACTATTAGATTAATAGCTGCTAAGGCCATTATGCCACTTTGCTTTCCTCAATCGATTTCTTTTGCAAATATTTGAGTTATACTCAACCTTGCATTTGAGTTCCGTGGCGGGGAAATCTCCAAGACACATAAGCAGCTGCAAATCTAGTTGTCAAATATGAGGTTTTATGTTGACCCTTTGATGTGTATAGTTATAATTTTAACTAAGATTAGGAATTTCCAAGTTGCAAACGATTAAATAATGGTCATAAGTTTGCAACTTGGCTAAGGACCCTATTCTTATCAAAAGGAATGATATACCTTTCAATTAGACCTTTTTGGTGTGACTTATTGATTTGCCGCAAATAGCATTAACTACTGGGCCGGACAACTGCGGAGCGCTGAGGGTTCTCACCCGGTACAACACTTAAGACAACAGGCCTGAGGGTGCCCAGTTGGGGGCGAACCTCGGCTCAGGGCGTCGTCGGAGAGGATGATATTTAAATCGACCCTAGTAGGTCAATAGCGATAAACGCTGAATGAGGGTAGTCGTCGACCACACCGGCGGGGCCGCTATCTATGGCTGCCTCTATGGCTAGAGTAATCGGGTAATTCAATTGACTGGTAATCGGCAACCGATACTGGTTGACCTTACTCTAAATTTGTGTAATGTTCACTGGCTTTTAGCGCTGACTATCTTTTCTTAGAACCAACAGAGAGATTGCTTTTCAAAGAACTTACAAATACGAAATCCATTAGCTAGGTACAATTAATAGCTAACCTCCAACGATAGCTATTACTGAAAGAATCTTGTTTATAATTGACAAGATGGAGCGTGTAATCGATATGCCACTAGTTTGATGGATGGCAACAGTTAATCTCTGAAAGAACAGCGATTAGCGAACGACGGAGAAGCAAAATTTAAGAGAGATCCGATCTTCAGACGGTCTTAAACTGGCTTATCGGATCTAAATTAATGCCAGGGTTGGGAAACAAATGGTCGTAGATCTTCTCTAATGATGATGTAAGGATGGATCGTTACCTTGTTTTCGACGAATAAGAAATAACAACGAACAAGGTTTTGTCTTAGTTTTATTATATATAGTATTGCTAATATCAATGGCCTGGGGCGCTAAGCAATTTGTGTTCCTTATTTTGTTGGCGGTTCGTTTGTGAGTCAATTTGAATTGATATGGATAATGATGTGATCGTGTAAATATTTGATAATTATATACTTAGATAAGATTTTAAAATATAAACTATATAAACTATTATTCCCTAATAAAGTAGCATGGAAAATGTTGCACCGACAAGAGCGTGGCTCTTAAATTGATGATGATGATGAAACTATTATTGTGTATGAAGCGATTGGTGAATGTGGAGGAAGCAAGAGTGTGTCAAGATCTAAGCAAATGGAATTCTATAGTCTCTGCTTACCCCGGTGGGAAATAGGCGGGAATTTATGTATGTATATATGTATGTTTTAAAATTTATGTGTGTATGTCTTATTGACAAGAACAGGAAAGCTACATGTACGTTGTATTTAGCACAAGCTCATCCATTTCTCCCATGACTCTAACATGTCATATAAGTTGATTGACAAGAGCAGCAGCACAGTAGACTCTATTCTTAGTTGACCCAAACCCAGTGCAATCTTGGAGAAATTAAACTATCTATTAAATAATATTATATCAAACGAGTTATGTAATCAAGATAAGACTACAGTCTTTAGACTAACTAAACATAATAGTTTCATATGCAACAATAGTTGAGAAACAGATTATTTATGAGCACGACCTTAAAGGTGGTCTGGTCTGCTATCAGCATACATAAGCTATGAGTCAAAGGTGGCCTAAATACAGTTCGATGCTTATAGAAAGTGATGGATCGTTGCAGCAGCCGTTATGCAACGAAGGCCTAAGTCTTAATATGACGTAAGAACAAAGCATCCACACACATGTTAATTAGATCAGAATTCAAGAACTGGGTTGCGAAATCTTGAGCCTGTTTGTAAACTTTTTGACTGGTTTACTTACCTACATCTACGTACATACAGTCATAGATAATTCTAAGTCGGTTATAACTGTAGAGGTAGATACAGATAAAAATCTTATTTAAAACAAATTGGACCTAGTCATAATAATGGTGCTAATTCCTGTAAACATCATCCAATATTAAGTTATACCTGTCATTTTCTTATCGGACATCGACAGGCATAAATCAAAAACAACCTTCTAAAAAATTTACTTTGGCCAATAATCCGATTGAATTAAGTTGACAGCACACGTCAAATGGTTTGCATACCAGCTAGATACCTATTTGATTCGCCCGGGGTATTCATTGATTTTAAAATTAACAGTTGTCAACCATCTGTCCCTTTCTTTTTCGACAGATAAGAAAATGACGGGTATAACTTAAAATTGGATGGTGTTTACAGGAATTAGCACCATTATTATATAATTATTAGAAGGTGTCTGCAGGAATCGGGGCCACCAGAACGACAAACTGTAGGTACTTGTACCTACCTTTATAGTCACTAGCTATTACCGTAATAACATAATTATTTAGATACCATCAAGGGAAGTTGGAGAAACATGGATCTATTATTTTCAATACAAAAAAAGTCTCATATAATATTCATTGCAATCTGCAACAAGCCCGACATGATAAGCATAAAGGTCTTTTCCACCTCTTTTTCATAAACGTGTTAGTGAAACAGAGCAGACTTAAGGTCAACGTCTCGCGTACATTTGGCAAAACGTTTGTTTATATTTGTTATGTCAATAATAGCGAGTGATTGTGAATTTCTATGATGAAATAGATTTGTAGAAATCATAATATTATTCAATTGATACTCGTAGTAGAGGACCAAGAGAGGTACGATAACCGTATTTTATTTTGGTCTGTAACAGGTGTTTGTGGGCGAAGATTTTTGTTTGACTGAGCTATGAAGGTATTGTTCAGACTTTTATCTTTGTTTGGTATTTTGCTAAGGAACTACTGAGTTAGGTAAACATGTAGAGGACTCGTTTATACGAATACTACCTATGTACTTAGATGTATCCTTGCATAATTGAATACGTAGGTTAGTCATAATGCATATTCTTAGTTTTCATTCTCACCAGGACATCATGGTATCGCGACCGTTGTCAAATGCTACATCACCTGGTGTTGGTTGCGTAATGCGAAACCAAGAAACACCACTACACAACACTAGGGGTGTTAGCCAACTTGCAAACTTTTGTGTATTTTTTGTCACTATCATTATAATTTTTCGTAATTGTTTGCAACTTGGCTAAGGCCTTTGGTGTCAATAGGAAACATTTTGCTGGTGACGCGAACGTGGTGGCGCCAGCAAGCCCTTATTCAAATATATTATATTCTAAATAAAATACTATCCTCTTAAAGCCCAGATTTCCAAACACATCAAACACGTTAAACATTGAGACTTACGACTCTGTATAATAAATAAAATATTTTGTGTTTGCACCATCCAACTACAGCGGTTAGCAACATCAAAAAACGCTAAAGAAAGAGTACGTTGTATTCGGGTATTTAACCCCAGTTGAGTCAACGCGGCATTCTCCGCATGAAACGTTTGAAGTTGAAGGCACTACAGCGCAAACAAATACCAGACCTCGTGGTGTGGCGGGGAGGTGAAACCCCGCACTTGTGTCAATATGTTCCCCAGCCCGCGTGCCTATGGCTTCAGGAAACTTTTAACTTATTCCTGTTTTAAAAATTTCTATCTTAGTTTAAAAATGTCTCCATTACTGGGATAAGATTCCAACATACCAAAAACCAAATCGATAGTTTTTAAAATTCAACTACTTCTGTTCTTGAGTGAGTAATTTTAGATTGTCAAACCAGAAACACGTAAAAAGCCCCGGTAATAAGTATTCCGCTGTGACATCATAATTATGTAAACATTATTCAAGAACACTTACCTCTTCAATGTATTACTACCCGTTAAATTATGTTAAATAAAACAGTAATTACACACGCAACAGATGATGCAAGAAAACTATAGATTTTAGTAATAACTGTCCAGTCAGTTTGAGAAGGAAAGGCCATTTATTAAACGGAGGCGTGTTATTTGCGTGTGGCTCAGCCGATTTCAGAGCGGAATCTGTGTACATACGTTCAGAGATTTACTGGCAGTAAACCACTATTTCCCGATCGCAACCCAATTCTGGCGAATACTGTTATTACACATAACAATATTAAGATACGGCTTCACAGATGAGACGATGCGGCTCTGAACCGTGTAATTTTCGGGGGCGTGTCCCAGACTTTTCCTCGGGCAGATGCAATCCGATCAATTTTCGGAGGTCATAAGATAGTGATCTCGAGTATATTATCGGGGGCATCTGTAATCGGTTGTCTTGACGTGACCCGTGTAAGGAATTTGGGTGTCCGTTACTTATGTTACGATTGTTGAGGAGTCGTGCGTGCCGACAGCGGTGGTGTGGTTACACTCGCCACTTACCAGCCATTACGGCCGGTTATGTAACCGAAGCTCAACATTATGGGTGAGTGGAGTAGGAATACGGGATAACAAATTATGTGGAAAACAAAGAATTGCCTTAATAGTTCCTGTGTTCTGTTCTTCTGAAAAATGAATTATTAATATAAGTACTTAATCACTAAGGTAAATGTAGAAGATGCGATATAGACAAAACTAGGAATTTATTTATTTATTTATTTATTTATATATTAAGTAATCTTTATTTAAAAATTACCATGTTTTGCAAAGCTATGTTTTGTTAATTTAATGTCACATGACAATGCTCAAGGTTTTAGGAATAATGGACGAGAAACCACCTAACAGTCAGTCATATTAGGAGGACAGTAGTGAACACAAAAAACATTTCATTCATTTACAAAGTCGTTCGTGCCGACATGCGGTTATAATTATTTTACCTTAAACTTGGCCATATGACTATAATTTTATTGTAACATAATATACTTACAGGTGGCTACAGATTATTTTAGTGTTGTAACGAATTCGAGTTATAACCATTATAATATTAATAAAATTAAGTCATTAATTATTTCATTATAATATTATTATTTTTATGGACTAAGTTTTCTTTAATAATTTTATTGTTTAATATTAATTTATTATTATTTTTATTTTATTATTTTGAAGACTCAAATAGGTTTTGTTTTTGATTTCAATTGATTTCTCTATAAATAAAAATAACTCAAAAAGACAAATGCGAGAGCAATCTGACTGTTGGTAGCTATAATATTTAAAACTTAATAAATAGTATTTTGTAAAAAAAATATACTATAAACTTGAAAGAATTAACCAAATGCCTAAATGAAAATTAAAAAAGAAAAGAAAAACACAATAAGTATACTAACTAACGCATCTGTAAAATAGTTCCATATATTTTAGGTAGGTATAAGAAACTCTGAACTATATTTTTTAAAGGTTTAAGTTCTATCGTATGACTTCAGTGTTCAGACCGGGTCTATTCCAACACTAGTCAATTTGCGTGATGCAGTAGGGTGCGTCGTCACGCGTCGACGATCGCACCATGTGATTTGAATCCGTTACACGCATGCGCCCGTATTTAGCAAAGGGACATGGACAGTGCAAACACGGTTCATACGAAGTTTATTGAAGTTTGACATAAGTAATAGGCTACTTGACAACCTTGTCAAATGAAACACTTTAAGAACCGTCAAAACAAAAGTTTTCGGTCAGTCAAATATCTTGTTTTATGTCGCCAATTGAAAAAAAACTTTTTGAATTGATTGTTCATACTTTTTTTGGAAATTTTCTAAATATTTTGTAAGTATCTAAACATCGAATGACAAAAATCGAAATTAGCCAGAAAGATTTCTATAACGGATATTATTATACTGTCCACTTTAAAAGTACACACGACTTTTGTCCATTAAACTTTATTTCGCACCCTAATATTACCTCATAATTTTGTTAAAGGCAACATTGTAGTCACCTACCTTTTGTTTAAACGTACCTGCCTAATCGCATAGAAGAATATTGTGTTTTCAGGCGGAAACTAAAGATAAACAGAATACATCAGGAAATTGGGTTGAAAAATTTTGGGACCTTTCGAACCCTAAACCCCACCTCATTAAGTATCCTTATCCCTTTCTAACTTAGGTTAAGTTTATGGTAGTTTAATTTACATAGAAAGAGATAGATGATGCTGTTTGTATGATCGGTATGCGGCGCATGCGATCAACCTTGATCAATGGATCGCATCGGACAGCTGATCGCGGTCACGATGCGAAGTAAGAAATGCGTTGGGCTCATTTGATTTGATCGGTAGGTAGTAAAATTAAGCAAAATTAAAAATTTTGGAAAAACCCACGACGGTAAAAATATCATCGTAAAAGAATAAAATAACTCAAAACCCCCGACTTAACCCAATTATTATGTAACGAAATATTATATTAGACTTAAAAATACTTTTTAAAAAAGAGTTGATATCTTGAGACATCGGTAATAGATATACTTAAGTACCTAAACAATGAATATGGCTGTTTACAGTTTTTTCCTAACGTGTCTGTTTCTCGAAGATATACTTAAATGTAGCGATAATAATTTTACCATAATACATAACCGAGGAATATCCGTCGGGGGCTGCCTTTTCTATATGAAATTTCAACAGAAATTTAATCATACTCATAAGTGTATTTTATGTCGTCGTTAAACATCTATAATTCTTCAATAATTGTATTCACGTCACTAGAAAAACTTTAGCTGGGTTAATGGCAGCCCCCGACGGATATTCCTCGGTTATGTATTATGGTAAAATTATTATCGCTACATTTAAGTATATCTTCGAGAAACAGACACGTTAGGAAAAAACTGTAAACAGCCATATTCATTGTTTAGGTACTTAAGTATATCTATTACCGATGTCTCAAGATATCAACTCTTTTTTAAAAAGTATTTTTAAGTCTAATATAATATTTCGTTACATAATAATTGGGTTAAGTCGGGGGTTTTGAGTTATTTTATTCTTTTACGATGATATTTTTACCGTCGTGGGTTTTTCCAAAATTTTTAATTTTGCTTAATTTTATTTCAGACTTTTTAGAGAGCATATACGAATTATAATCTATATAATGTGTAGGTAAGATCTCGCAAAACAATAAGTGTGATTCATCCTACCACATAATATTAAGTCCCTTATTATATATTATACAGTTGCTTTCTGTTTAAAGTTACCTCTATAACACTCATCTGAGAACATGCACCAATCACCCACGAACTCATTCCTGAAATCCGCATTGAAATCAGACAATACGTTTTAATTTTAATAATATTGCAATATAAACGTTTCACACTAATATAGCAGCGCCTCCTAGTGAGTTAATATCATAAGACTTATCTTAGACCATGCACCATTCAACTACGAACCCATTGCTGAAAACCGCATTGAAATTGGACAATTCGTTTTAATATTATTGCAATACTATTTTTCACTAATATTGTAGCACCCTCTAGAAAGACGTAATTTTTATATTATTTGGGAACATGCAATAAGCTACCACGTACACATTGCCGAAAACAGAATTTATTGTAATCGGACATTTCGTTTTGATTATATTGCAACATTGTTTTGCACTAATATTGTGGCACCCCCTAGTGAGTTACAGCCATGACACCTGTCTAAGAACATGAACTCATCAAACACAATCCCGTTATTGAAAACCGCCTCAAAATCGGATCATTAGTTTAAAAGATAGGTGGTAACATTACTTTGCACAAACGCACACACAAACATCTCTCACCCTAAACGCATATACCTGCTCCGTTCCGTCGTGGGTAATAAATGTAATTAAAATTATACTAACCGTAATTAACAACACTTTGCTTTACTTAATACATAACATACATAAACTGCCTATATACGTCCCACTGCTGGGCACAGGCCTCCCCTCAATCAACCGGAGGGGGTATGGAGCATACTCCACCACGCTGCTCCACTGCGGGTTGGTGGAGGTACTTTTACGGCTAATAGCCGGGACCAACGGCTTAACGTGCCCTCCGAAGCACGGAATCATCTTACTTTTTCGGACAATCAGGTGATTCAAGCCTGAAAAGTCCTTACCAAACAAAGGATAGTCTCACAAAGTGATTTCGACAATGTCCCCATCGGGAATCGAACCCGGACCACCAGATCGTGAGCCTAACGCTCTAACCACTAGACCACGGAGGCTGTTTACTTAATACTACCTGATTATTGAGTGATGGGTTCAAGTTTATGAATTAAATGAGGATTAATTGGATGAATTTGATTCAGTTGACCACACAATCCACGTGCCACTTATAGTCGATCTTGATTTTTCTTTAATCTTCGCCAATCACTTCGTATTATCTACAATTTATTGATTGTGATCTTCTCTGAAATCTGGCTCGAAGGACCATGAATATGCCTGATATGCCTTTTTACTGATTTTTAAGGGATTTAGGTAGCAATTAAACAGCACCGTGTTCGACGTAATTACGTGTAATCAATGGAACCGAAAAAAAAAAACGCCGTCAGAAACAATTAACTAATAAAAACTATTGCAAATAAATTGCTATTATAAATTGAAGAGGCGTTTCGAATAATATTGACTCTAAACTCTAATATTGTGGCGCCCCCTAGTGAGTTACAGACATGACACCTGTCTAATAACATGAACTCATCAAACACAAACCCGTTATTGAAAACCGCATCAAAATCGGATTATTAGTTTAGAAGATAATTAATAACATTTCTTTGCACAAACGCACACACAAACATCTCTCACCCTAAACGCATATACCTGCTCCGTTCCGTCGTGGGTAAAAAATTAGATTATGATAACAGCTTGAGGTATGTACTTACACTTAGTACAATGCTTAGAAATACATTTGTAACATCGATGGTTATAATTACGAAGTCCTTAAACGTAGCGATGCCTACTTCATTCGCTTTATAGACAACGTACGGCACTAGGGCAAAGAATATATTCACTACATGACTACAAATAGCTCTATCCGGCCAAGTGTGGCATATTAGATAATTATATATAATAAGTCACTTTGTGACAGACATTTCTAAAATGTATAACTGGATATAGCATAATACATAACTGAATATAGTAGAAACTGTTTTTGGTAATCGAATACATGCTCAAACTCTGAAACGACAAAAAACTCGATCATATCAATCCATAATGTTAATGTTTTGTACAACTCGAAAGTGTAGTTAACTATGTCATTAATACAGAAGAAGAAAGGGAACTCAAAGTGTGCTGTTAGAGACCCGGAAACAATAATCAAAATTCCTGAACGAAGCCGCAGTGGACCTATCAAAAGGTTTCTGAACATCGTTGGGCCTTCCCACGCCTTTGTTGTGTCTGTAATGAACATTCAAACATTCAAAACAACTCTTTAGGAAACTCTTCATGGACTTTGAAGGGTTACCGTTCGTTACTTTTGCTTTGTGTTCTTTGGTTCCTTTGGGTTTACGATTACTTTTATATAATATATTTCCGTAGGGTTAGAATGGCGGTTCAGTTAATATTATTAAACAAATTGAATACTCTGTTAATCACATTTGTTAATTGAATACCTTATTTACAATACTATTATTACCTCTTTTTTCACGACTTCATACTTTATGAAGGAATTTCTAGTGTGCGTCTGAGGATAATTTCGTAGATCAGGGGGTTTAAATGAACATATTCAAGCAATTCATCCAAATACAAATATTGCAATTTGAAAGTATATGTCAAATAGCAATATCGCACTATAGATGAATCGTATCAATGTGGCCCTTTTAACCCCGACAGAATTAAGTTGACAGCACACGTCAAATTATTTGGTTCGCCCGGATTATTCATTCGTTCACTCATTCTTTTTAAAATTAACATGTCAATTATCCGTCCCTTTTATAACTTGAAAATTGGATGGTGTTCACAGGAATTATTACCTAGGTATACATAATTTATGAATATAAGAAAATCACCTCAAAGGACATACAGAACTAAAAGTACCAAGGAGCCTTACAACTTAATCAAAGCCTACTAAAACTTTAAATTATTTCTGTCACTGAATGATATTCCAATTATAACTTAAAGTGACCTGTTTCCAGCTTCCCTTTCAGCTGAAAAGTTTGCACCGTCAGCATACAGCCTCCGTGCCTTATCAGCCTGTTATCGAGCCCCCCCCTTTTAGGCCGTGTTAACGACTTTTAAGAATTAAGATTTTCCGAATTTAGCTGTTTAACATTTTTGAATTTTCGTGAATTGACTTTGAAAACATACTTTTTGTTAAGGTTTAATTTTGAATAGGTCGTTATTACTTTGCCATTTTCACATGAAAGATATATTGCATTTAAATTCAGTAATGAATAGAGATAGGAATAATTGTTTAGAGATTTACCTGTACATTCTGTTGTTTTTTGAAGTATTAGTACGTACCTATGCTTGTCTTATAGGTAACGAACAATAAAAACAGCAGGCACGCGTAATCTGATTATGTTACGAGTGTTAGATAATATATTTATTGCATTCCTGATGTTATTTTATCTATCACGCATTGACATTATTAAATAAACAATATTTTCTTCTTCCATATAAAAATAGGGAAAATACTAAGGCAGGTATGTGAAAAGGTTCTCATGGTATTGTTACTACGGGAAATAAATCCCAGTCAGTAATAAATAAGTTATTGTTTCACAATCTTGATTTCTTATCCGTTATCACATTGATAACGAAGTAGGTCAATGACCGAGAGTGACATCTCTACATATTGTATAATTTCTTATTGTTTATATGTTTGTTTTCATAACATTTTTTTTCACCTGTGGTCTTTAGGGGAGAAAAAATAAATAGAAATGTTAGATTTGTACTGGCTTATTCAGTTTACCTACTTGGCTGGAATAATGGGGTGATGAAATTCTTTCAAATATTTTTCCTAAGACGACGCCCTGAGCCGAGGTTCGCGCCCAACTGGGCACCCTCAGGCCTGTAATCTTAAACGTTGTACCGGGTGAGAGCCTTCAGCGCTCCCAATTTGTCCGGCCAAGTAGTTAAAGCCATCTGCAAATGTACAATAAGTCACGTCAAAAAAAGGGGTGATGAAATACCACATAGGCCACGTAGATGACATTCATTTATTAACATTTGGAACATCCCAAAAATGATTTTTCAAAATAACAGATTTTACAATAACAGCAATGCAATATCAAGTTTGTGGCCACAAAAAAAGAGGATAAGTAGGAACATCCATAGACAACTGTTGATAGAAAGGGCAGAAACAGTATCCGTCACGACGGTCACCTGATATGGAGTTAATGAGGACGTGACTGCATCCGGTCTCATTGTCCGAAGAGTGGTTCGGGGTGAAGTGGATACCGAAGTTCTCGAGACGGGAATGTGTGGGTACGGTCACGAGCATTAATATGTATGTACACTTTGGTACCATGTCACATTATCTTTTTTGACAAATTGCACTGTAAGTCTCACTAACTGTCAAATATGTTAGTGCGACAGAGTCCTAAAGTGGGTACATTATTGTGGGTATATTGCTCATGACTGTACATAACCTACTATTAATATTTACACTTTTAATACTTGTTGCTTTATAATTGTTGTCTTTTGATTAACAAACAAAGAAGAACTTAGAGGACTTTAGAAGAGGCAAAATGATAATAGGCACAATGATGTTGCCACCTACAAGGCACACTTAGTTATTATACTTATTTCTTTTTGCAGAACAAAATTGATTTTGTAGCAAACCTAATGTAATCTCGTTCCAGTGTGCTAGAAACGAATTTATTAAGGAAGCTTTAAACCTATTGAACATTATTCTTAATTACTTTCCTCCTCCTCCAATGAAACTCATTCTCAATGAAATGTAAATAAATATTAAAGAGGAAATCTTTTTGAAACTTCACAGAGATAAATTATTGAAATTATTTTCTTGCTTAAATTAAATTATCTAAATGAAAGACTTTTTTAAAATTTTCTTTTTTATCTTAGGATTTATGAGCAAGGAAATGAGCAAGAGTCATACACAGGCGTTCCTCCCTGTGTAAAATGCAGATATGTTTACTTACCTACGTAAAGGTAAGTTTTCATTCTATTTCTATTCTATTCTAGTATGGGAGCGGCTTGTCTCGACATTTTGCACGTCAATACCGCAAACTGCGTAGCGAACAAACCGCTAAAAACGCAACTCTTTCAACCTTGCTCGTGTATGGTCAAGGTCTGTGACGTTACCAGCCCAAATATTTCATCAACTAATGTACTTCAGACATGAAAAGAAATTGTTAATTCCACGCGTGGTCAGGTTAAGGGTACTCCGCAGTTAATCATGTTAAATTATTTCTTTATTGATACTTAGCAGATTTTTTTAGGTATATCGAAAACGATTTCTGTGGTTATAAAATCCGAATTAATTTACTCACGACAACTAAATACGACAAGTTTTTTGTAACCTAAAACTTAAAATTTGAACAATTTTATGTCAATATCAACGATTTCGTGGCCTGATTCTAGACACAACATGTATGGAACCAAATCGTCGTAGTCAAAGGTAGGTACAACACTTGGATGAGTTAGGTAAAGAGAGAGTATTACAATTTGTTATTTTTGTGAATCAAATCTATTATGTAGAGTGATTTCGAATAATTATCCCCAAGAGAGATATTTTCTTTATTGTACGTTGGTCTTGGTAAACTTGTTAGAAAATGTGGACAGAACTAGATCTGACGAGAAAACCCAAAGAATAAGAGCTTTGTAAGAGTTTTGTCTAGGTAGTAAAAAAAAACGAAATAAAGAATGTAATGTGGTTGTGTGGTTGTGGTGGAATGTGGTTGCCTGGAAGAGATTGCTACTTAGCAATAAGGCCGCCTATTGTACTAATTCTATTTCTCTTTTGTTTTGTTTTTTGTTTTTTCCTGTTTGTGCAATAAAGTATTTGTTATGTTATGTTATGTTATGTAGTGCAAAAACAAAGCAACTCTATGACTTTGAAGTTTTTAATTTTTCTAAATATACCTGTAAGTACCTAGTAACTAACAAAGTATAATCATTACTATTACTTATTGAACGTAGATGACCTATTTTTGCCACATCCAATTTGGGAATACCTTGAAATGTGTCAGTATTTTAATCACCGTAGAAAGGTAATTACTTGTACGAGTTTGCCTTGAAGACAGTTTTACTTTTCATTCAATTTACTTGGTCCGTCTACCTAATTAGTAGGAGCAACGATAAATTCGAACATGTTCTCAAGGTAAAGTTGACAGTTTCGTTAAAATTAGAAGTAATATTGATTGATTGCTTCCACTATTGCATACATGATTACCTAGCTAAAAACCACATGGAAAGAAATGAAAAGAGTACAATACCGGGTGTTAGTGACATCGTAACGAATACTGAAAGGGATGATTCAGACCATGATTCTGAGTTAATATCTAGTGGAATTTTCCGTCGCAAAATTCATGAAATTTTGAGTTTTGTTTTTAATTATTTTCAATTCCATATTGTGCTTTTAGCTGCATAGAACCCAAATTTCAATAAAAAAAACAATAATGACAAATTATCGAAAATTTTCGATGTAATGGAGACAACAGCTGCTCGAACGGGTCAACGGCCACACGCACCGCGCCGCGCGCCCCGCTCCGCACGCCCCGCTCCGCGCGCCCCGCGCCGCACGCCGGCGGCGCGGCGGCGGCGCGGCGGCGGCGCGGCGGCGGCGCGGCGGCGGCGCGGCCTACAAAGTAGGCACTACGAACCGATCCTATTTCTTTCTCTGTCTATCGTAAATTATAAATTTATTTTATTCTTATTCTTAAATGGACGGATAATCAACAGGCATAAAATTTATGGAATACACGTCAATTTTAAGCAGAAATCTAAAACAACCGACAGAATTAAGTTACCAGCGAGATACCTTTTTGATTCGACCGGGTTATTCATTCATTTACTCATAGGAATCAGGGCCATTATCTACCTAAAACAGTTGAAACAGTAAATAATTGTATTCTTTGTTGTCATTAGAATAACTAACAACCAACTAACACAACCACCACAGATTAGGTAATTAGTTACCTACTATGTCAACCATCCACCAACTTAGTATGTAAGTACCTACGCAAAACCTCGCTACACAAAAATGGAAAATAAATAAATCTTTTAGATCAATACCCATTATTGTTACAAAGCAAGACCTATCGGTACTATCGCTAGTATCGATCTAAATGTACTATCACTACTTTCGATAGTTTAGACAATTTTCAAGTTCAACAATTGATAATCTACCTATCGATAGTTCGGCAACTCCGCCGCGTAGGCAATGTCGGCATGTTCAAAGAAAAAAATTGTCCGAGAGGAGAGTGATCTTATTTTTCTTGTTACATGTTGGTACCGTACCGAGGTACTAAGTACTAAGTTATTCGTAGTTTTAAATCTCATTGTTAAATCATCAGTAAAGAACTAATTAAACCTATCCTGTTCTGTGTACAATATTCATGTAACGGCTACGTGCTTACATAAGTACCTAGTAGACGGGAGCAACGACTTAACGTACCTTCCGAAGCACGGATCATTTTACTTTCGGACAATCAGGTGATCAGCCTGTAACGTCCCAACCAAAGGCCTTATAAACAGATTTTTGTGATATGTCCCCACCGGAATACGAACCCGGACCCTCCGCATCCCATCGCTCAACCACTGGACCACATAGGCCAAGAAGGTTCTAAGACATAATTAAAGGATCCTGGGACGCAAGACCTCCGAGTTAGGGCTTGTTTGATCTGTCTTGATGGATACTCGGACGTGAATAGCCTCACGGATCAAGGGCAACGCGCGCCAATAAAGTAGGCATTACGAACAGATACTAGGTATTTCTTTGAGTTGATAGGTATCAAGTGAAGTTTCCTGTCGCCAAATTCATAAAAATAATAGATTTTTTCAGTCCCATATTGTGTTTTAAGCTGCATAGAACGCACATTTAAAATAAACAAATAAAAATTACTAATTATTAAATTTTATCAATGTCATCAATAATAATAATAACGTATCTACAACTTCAGCTATGCGCAGGTGAATAGCCGGCGCACGGGTCAAGGGCAACGCTCGCCAATAAAGTAGGCATACGAACAGATACTATTTCTTTCTCTGTCACTTGCACCATAAACATACTTCTCTCTCTCTCTCTAGTCGTCGGCTCGACGCGGCCGCGGCCGGTGCGTCGTCGGCGCCCTTAGTCGGCGCCTTTGATGCTTTGCGCTAACGCCGCCGCGCGCTTCCGCTCAGTCGAATACTAAGCTTGACCCGAATCGCGTGATGTTTTTCGAATTTTTTTCGTGTTTGTGAGTGTTTGTTTCATTCTGTAAATGAGTAGTGTCGACTATGATGATAGATCATAGACCATTTACTGCGCAAAAGTATGGAAGATTGTTGATGTTTATTAAAGAGCAAGGTGTTGTGTTTGTGAGTGCGTGTGATACCTACCTACCGCGGAGGAAACGCGATGTTGCATACCTACGTGACGTGACATGTTCTAGGGTACCTACCTAGGTACTTCATCCGAAGGAATAACAATTAAGGTAAGGCAAGAGTAGGGTTTTTATTGTTAATAAGTTAGGAACGTTTTAATAACTGGTAGGTAGGTACCGTGCGTGAAAAATCGTGGCAGTAGGTGTTCTACTTCAACAAACAACATTTTTAAACGTTGAACCACTACTAAGCATCTAAATACAAGAGAATGAAAACTCCTACCTAGATATCAACATCGTATCTCACACGCGTAACGTAGCCGCGCGTAAGTTTAGCGTCTGTGTGGCGCGTTGTTCGACTTACATTGCGGCACAGTAAAAATTGAAAATCTTAATTAAACATTTGCGACAAGAAAAACACCCACCATCGTTTTTAGTACAATAAAATAGGCGTTCCATTTTTTTTTTCGTTACGATGTCACTAACACCCTGTATATACGGCGAAAATAACAGATTTGATAAAATTGTGTGTGGATTGATTACTTTCACCACTCGTAGACTGTATATAGTAAAGAAACGCTGATTGTTTTGCCACTTTCCATATAATTCACTTGGTTACAAACACGACAATAAGAGATAGATCGATGAATATAAAATTAATTAAAAAAGTAAACAATTAATATTTTTATAACCTTTTTTTTAAAGGTATTTTTGTGTTGCAATTGTTAACAAGATTATTTTAATAATTATAAATCAACGCGAGGGCGATAGCTGGCGAATGACGATGCTACATTAAGTTTATCATCGCGTGTTTAAAAGGCAACGGGCGGGGACCGCGAATGTTCAAAGTAAAGTTGTAACTAAGTAAATAATTATACTTTCGAAGTGTAAGTTTAAAACTAAAACACGATTACGACAAATCACGCTCTAAAAAGTATGAAAGAAGAAAAAAGGTATGTTTCTCTGAAATTCTTCCGAATAGTGATAGTTAGAAGATAGCCGTGGTCCTATGCCGTGGTTAGCAAACTCTTAGGTCTTAGGACAGATTGGCATGCGGCACACATACATAGCGGTCAAACACATAACTCTCCTTTTCGCTTCGCCGCAGTCGGGTAAAAATGTAGCTGCACATATTTTTGCTTAACTTTACTCCTCTGACACATAGTTAAAACTAGTACAAGTTCTCTGCTTTTTACAACAGCTGTTAAAAATTACGCTCAGGAAGTAACGGTAAGGAATGGAGGAAATTGTAAGGGTGCCACGGGAGCCTGCATCCTTTAAACACTAGGTTTTTATTTAAATTCTTTTCACATTGCAGCAGCTGTATCCTAAATGTTTTATGCGGCTTCGCTTGTCATTTTAATTTAAAAATGAGTAATAACATAATAACTACAATTTCCAGGACTTGGATAATTGTTAATTTGCCTATTATTTGTTATATTACTCGCTAACTAAAATACCTAACAATGGATTACTTTGAATCAGAATATCTTTATTGTAAAACATAAATTAGGTATCTGTTAAAATTCATTATATAAATGATTCTCTAGAGCCTCGTGTCTATAAGAGTTAGGCGTCTACATTTTTGTGACATGCTTTTAAAATATTTACTTATAATATTATATTTATATTAAAATTTTCTATTATTTATTAAACTTGTTAAACCTACACAAGAAACATTACAGCACAATTGGTCTACATTATCATTACAATACTATATTCAATACTGGAATCAACATAGAATCATAAAATCTTAAATATTAGAATCAATTCGACTCTAAGAGACCCACCACACTAGCGTCTTCTAAGCGTCGTCGTCGTTTACGCGACGTCTACGCAACGTCAGCGCCGCGCACGCTCGGCGTTCGGTAGTCGGCCGCTGACGTCACGTCGCCGCGGCGTCGACGTCGCGCTGACGCTGGCACGACGACGACGCTCGAAAGACGCCAGTGTGGGGGGTCTCTTAAACTCTATCGTCGACTGGAGACGTAAAAAGCTTTTTGTTTCACTGTATCGAATCGCATATCGGGTTTTTCTACTTGACCGAACAGAAATGGGGAGCGTTGGAGGCTCTCGCCCGGAAATACGGGGCATGCTTCACCACATTCGGTGGATGTAATGACAGATGTTAATGCGCTTGCCACAATTTCGAAGCTGAGTATAAGAGTCTCATGAGTGTCTTGGGTGGGACTCGTGAGGTAATGTAGCGTATGTTATGTTGTGTGTAAGAATTTAATAGGAGTCCAGGAGTTTCAGAGTACAATTCACGTTGCATTCACTTTTATGACGAGAAAGAGATGTAATAATTCAAAACCAAGCGGACCTTCTCAAGGGAACTGCTTTAAAAGTAGACAATAGCTTGAATAGAGAAAATGTGTGTGTCCAGGGTCGAGCGTTGTCGGCCTCAATCTCCTGCAAAAACAAATGATGTCTTCTCAAATAAATCAAAAAACAAAAATTCAAATGAACCGACCATACACTAACAGACACGGCGGCTTGAGGGTAACTCTGTCTGTCTGGTTAGACCTTTTCACGGCTAGGTACATAATCTCTCACACTTCGACCTGACTTGATGTTGAACTTGGAACATTGACACATTTTTCTGTACTTAATTTTGCCTTACGATTTGTAAGTCATTTAGCAAAATCAATACTCAGCACTCAAATCAGTAAAGACCTTTCTGTATTTACTTCGCTTTTTAAGATAAACGAGTTCTTTTGAGGCACAGCGGAGGGGAAATTCAATTAGTAGAGTCTGGACACAAAGAATGACCACGGCCGACCTTTAAGAGAAATCTAATGGGAAAAAATCTAATCAACTTTGTGACAATAATACAATACATCTATAGGTACCCATTTGTCGCGGTTATGTTGCAGTTGAGTGTTTTCTGATTTCTTTATAAAAATCCGTTATATTTGCTGGTGGGTATTTTATTAGTTCTAAAATTGAATAAATAAAAAAGTATCTAAGTAAGTAATATATATTACCTATTTAGGTACCTTGTAACGAAGCATTTCGGACCAACGAGCCTACGGACCTAGATATATTAACTTTTTTTATTAGTTTTTAAGTAGTTGTTTAGAAAATGACACTGACTAAAGCGAGTAGGTAGGTACCAATCTATCACTAAACATGAAATGTTGTAGGTACAAGATCGCAAAAGGACTAAATTAACACTAGCTTTTAGGTACTTTCCAAGGAAAATATACTTATTTTGTATTACAAATTTTCAGCACTATACTTACTTGCCTAGTTCCATAATTAATCCCGTAAGTAAGGGTTAATTAGAAGACCTGGTTGCTAGGACACGCACGACCTTACCCTCTTGTTATTTACTCCACCGTTATCTTCATAGCTCAAATGTCTACTTAGGTACCCACCTAACCTAAATACCTATTTTAAAAGGTCTAGGTAGGTACTTATCTATACCTATCATACTTTAAAATTTATCTACGTTAAGAAATATTTTTGTGTGGATGTGCGAGAAATTACAATAATATTTTTTTAATCACAAAAACTTAAAACAGCGCCATCTCTTAAAATAATGAAATAATGCTATGTTAACTTGTCAGTCCTAACTTCTAGCGCCATCTGTGTATTTAAGTTAGTAACTGATTATGTTGACAAGGTTTCGTCTGCCATCCTACTCAACGTTTTCTAAGCCGAATGCTAGAGAGCGCCACTATATTTTTAGGAGCAAAGTACCTATTATGACAACTGTAAATGACTAAGTAATACACAAATACATAGGCAAAGTATAGAAATGAAAGTATTTTTTACAAGTATCAGGTAATTTTAGTCTCTTGCTAGGCAGGTTTTGTTTTCTTTCCTATCTGAACTATAAACAGAGCACCACGCCTGTATCCTCGTAGGGGTAGGCAGAGGTGTAAAAGTATATTAGTACAGTCATGAGCAATATCATATACCCACTTTAGAACCTGTCGTACTAATATATTTGACATTTAATGTGACTTACGGGTCAATTTGTCAAAAAAGTTAATGTGACATGGTATCAAAATGTATACATATATACGTGACCGTACACCTACTTCTCGCCAGTTATGTTTAACACCCAAGAAACGCTAAGAACCGCCCAACAATGACAAATACCTAGGTAGGTAGTCAAAAAGAAAAAGTAAAATCTTTAATCCTCATTCCACTAGTACTTTCGGAAATCGCGGGCGATATCCATAAAGCAATTCCTGGTGCGCTTAGAGATGAGAAAAATAACGGCAATTTTTCGCGTCATTGGCATTCGGTCCGGAGTCTAGGCGGGGTACTCTGCGTTCTTGTCCATTTATCACGGTGGAAACGTGAAAAAAAATCACGGGTTTACTGACCCGTTACTTTTCCATTTACACAGTGCTCGCTTATCTCGCCCGTGTAATGCTCTAACCTCATCCGAGCAGACAGCGACGTCTAATAGTTTACGAGATATGAACACTCCTGTCATTCCTTCGTCGACATGTTTTCATATCCTTGCGATAAGCACTGTAGTGTTGCCTTTGTCTTTTATTAAGTCAGTAAGTACATCCAAATAAGTTGTGCTATATAGTTGAGTTGAACTTTCTAGCATCGTGCATCGGTGTAGTTGTTAGTGTAGTTCAGTCTGTTAGTTTAGTGACATCAAGGACTTCTAGTAGGTTCTAGTCGAGCTATTTGACTAAATCAAGTCTGGGTGATGTCTTTTCTCGTGTTTGCATTAAGTAAGTATATGATCAGATGTTCATCGTGATTTTTGGTCATAGACTATTTCATTCATTCATCATCAGCCGTACGACGCCCACTGCTGGGCATAGACTATTTATAATCAAACCAATAACACAAACATACACCTTAAATATAATCCGTTATGCAACATACGTATAATTGCTGGGTACATACTTTCCTCGTCGAACGAGGGGATGAGTAGGTACCATCACATTTCAACACGCTGTTCTATGTTAGTAGAGAACACACAGACCCATCATACATACCTACTGTAACACATTCAATGAAACGGCATTTGCATTTTTATCAATGATATTTTGACATGACATAAAACCATAAGTAAAAACATAGATATACCACAGGTCTCCCCCCCCCTAAATCTTGTAGTTAGCTTCTATTGGTTGTTACTGAGGTCTGCAGTATCTGATCTGGTCGACGTGCCTCTTGCAGGTCTCACCATCATCCGTTCTCACCAGATAGTGCACCGGCCCCAGTACTCTCACAACCATAAGTAAAAACATAGATATACACACATACATACATAAACTCCCGCTTATTTCCCACCGGGGTAAGCAGATACTATGGAATTCCACATTTGCTTCGATGCTGACACACTTCTCTTGCTTCCTCCACATTCATCAATCGTTTCATACACGCACTTGGGGCAGAGTAAATCATAGTAAACTTTTTCTAAGGACATCTCCACTTTGGTCAATGTACGTCCTTTTAGGTCTTCCTCTGCCAGCTAACACCAACCTACGCTTTTTATACCTATCGCTTTCGCTTATTTACTATCTTATTTACAGAACCAACACAATTTTTAAAACTTCGTTTACTACACCAATATTGCGTCGATATTGTATACACATACCGAGACAACGTGTTCCTTATAAGCAGTTTCGTAGATTTAGAACTAAATTATCACAAAGGAAACAAGGCAAGCCATTAGCAAGTTATAAACAAACTGGTTAATCAAGTAAGGAATTACATCACCGCGTCTGTTTCCCAGAAAGTTTCGAACTTAATTTGCTATTTCATGGGGAGTAATTTTTAGATGGATTTTGAGTTGTTCCTTAGATACCCCG
Source organism: Pectinophora gossypiella (assembly GCF_024362695.1). Lineage (NCBI taxonomy): Eukaryota > Metazoa > Arthropoda > Insecta > Lepidoptera > Gelechiidae > Pectinophora > Pectinophora gossypiella. Next base: position 10,301,021 of record NC_065405.1, on the reverse strand, counting down.
GGGACATTCCGAGGTTTAATGCGGTAACAAAAGAAAGTAACATTTTGAAGGAAGCTGCGGTGATAATCCAATTTTGCAGCAGGGCAAAGACTACGGTCGCAAACACAAATAGCTCTACAACGGAACAGTCTGCATTACCTTTATTTTTCTTTGAAATGAACAAGCGTATTGTCTTGTCTTGTTTTGTTTACAAAAGACTTTGCTGTTGTTGAAAAGTCTTTGCAGTTTTTTCGGAACCGATAAATGATAATATTATTAAATAATGAAGTCGGAAAGTTGCTTTGTATCTAAATATATTTGTAGTAATATATATTTTTTGAGTTGCTATAAATAAGAATTACATATTCGCTAATAACCTGTAAAATAAATATAGGTAGATTAAAAATTAAATACAACAGATAACAAACAGGCACAAAAAACGTAGTTTCGTGAAATCTGGTCTTCGTTTCAGACAGAACTTGAATCTTTTCTATGAGAAAGAAAATAATCTTAAAGTGAAGCCAAAGTAAGTACCTACTTTATAGTCCACAGTTGGCAGCCACAAATATTCCAAATGGTTCAGCTGAAAGGCGAGCTTTTAGATATATATATATATATTTAGGTAAATATTCGTAGAAATATTGAAAAAGGCTTTCATATAACTTTATAAGATAAGGTATTATTATATTATTAGGTTTTGCGCCCCTCATGTGAGGTGGAATAAATATTATCAAAAGTCAGGTCGCGTAGAACTGAAATCCAATTTATAATCTGCGTGAACCCCTATCAGCGAGCGCATATGGCTCCACCGCCATGTAATACTGAATAAATATGTATTAAAAATTACGAACAGCTCACGCCATACTAGACTTCCTTATATGTATTAAATAGCATTACCTACGTACATAAACTCACGACCATGTTAACAGATCTACGAGTAAAGTAACAGACTTGAAAAAATATCTTAGTAACTAACTGACAGTGATTCGTAGGTACATATTCACACAATACCGAAATTATGTTATATAAAAGGTCTCTTGGTGAATGATGATAAGCAGCATGGTGCTTTTAAAACCGACTTCAGTTTGTTTTATTGATACACTATTGAAGTGTCATTAGTGTGTGTGTGTGTCTCATGACGGGTACGGTCGGGCATTAATTATGTATACACTTTGGTACCATGTCACATTAACTTTTTTGACAAATTGAACTATAAGTCTCACTATTTGTCAAATATGTTACTGCGTTACTGCGTCAGCGTTCTAAAGTGGGTACAGGATTTTGGTCATGACTGTACAGGCGTTGTGGTAGACCTCGAAAGGAATGGCGTAACGACTTGGACGCCTGCCGGAGGGACTGGCTGGAGTACGCACAGGATCGCGAAAAATGGAAAGAGGAAGAGGGAGGCCTTTGCCCAGCAGTGGGATCTTGTAGGCTAGATTAGATTAGATTTAAAACCCAGTTGGCAATATTCCCAACAAATTATTATTGTTAATTTGTTTTCTATAATAATTAGTAACTAATGACAAATAGTGACTAGTGATTAGTGTTTGGTAATTAGTGACTAATTATTTTATTGAAAAGAAAATCAAAGAATACAATTTACCAAGCAATAATTGAATCTTGAACCAATTTTATGGTAACGAATCAATCTCAAATCAATTTGAAGATGTTGTAAGGCTATTTTATTTACACTACAACTCTACTGTTCTTTATTTGAATTGACAACATAAAAGTAAGTATTAAACTTACAGCACGTCTATAAGTACCTATATAAGAAGTAAAACAAAATTACATTCTGTACCAGTCACAGTGACCCACTCAACATTCACAAACAGAACTGGTAACCTGCTACTGTTAGTGTCACTTCGCATTTGCCGTAATGTCCTGAATCTTAAGGAGAAGGGAAGACATCGTTTCGGATAAGCACCTCTAGGAATCCCTCCGTGCGTGCAGTCTCATATAGCCCTGTGGAAAGATTCCCTATTTCAGACGAGCGTAAAGAAAATATTTCATTTGCCGAGCCAGTAAAGCTTTCACTGATCCCTTTTATGAGTTTGTGTTCCTATAGGGGCAATGAATGTGTCACTTATCTCTTATAGCTTATCGTACAAAGCCCTTGTCTAGTCCACTTTTTTATGAACTGTCAACTCGGATTTTGCACCACTTTTAACGAATGTATGCAATGCAACCAACTCTATTTACAAATTTACATTTCCCTTTACAATATTCATATCAAAGTTCGCTGGTGAAATTTGAAAGAAGCATAAAAATTACTCCATTCACACAATAAAAATGAAGCAGTTAGAATTTATGAATAAAACACAAACTCCGTACACCAACTTCTTCGGTAGTACTGCTCATACATACATACATAAAACATTGGCTTGAAATTTTCATATAAAAATACTTGCTTTGAGAAAGTGAAAAGGCGTGTTGGATATCGAAAATATTGTTTTAGGTACATGTCTCAAGACTAAGGTATGATATCAGGATAACACCACTTTTGCTCATGCTACACGGACCGGAGGGGAGTGCCATAGCGTTAGCTGTTGTCAATACAATATTTTCTACCATTTTTCGCGGGACGGGAAGGATGATACGTCACATTGTGGTCGTACCAATTGTAGATAAAAGGACTATCGATAAATTCAAAAATTCGTTCAGGGAAATGAGATTTAAAATATGATATAAAAGTGGCAGAAATGGAGTGGAGGTAAAACAAGTAAAAGTGGCAGTTTTAATACTAAGATTTTGTATTAACTGTACGCTACGACTTTATATTCAAAGTCGCTATGAGCAACTGCGGCTTTCGACCCCAATCGAACTACATAATGTACTTAGGTAAAAACTCGGACCACATACTCTGACCTGGATTAAAACGAGCTTGTCTGTTGCGAGGTTTTGTTCACAAAAATCACGTCTGAATATGATTTTAATAAATGGCGCTTTGGGGTTTTACTATAAGGCAACGATATGTAGTCTATATGTAGTAGACTCCTTTTTCTTTGTCATTTCTATCGATAACTATGTACAAACCGGTAAATCACTAGCGTTCGATGATAGGAACAACTATGATCTCCATGACAACTAGAAAACTATCGCTCATAAGTAGTCGCTTGACTGATCCTCAAATAATGTATGACTCATGTTGCTCGACAAATCCGTAAACAACAAGACGGTTATCATTAATATTTTTATTTTTTACGAAAAGTAAATAGAAATAATGTGATATACAATTAGTAAAATGTGAAGCCAACGCCCTCATTTTGTAAATTTCACCACCCGGATTGCTTTTTGCAACAAAAACCGTACAATTGGGCATTTTTCAAGGACGTCATTTCACCCACGCATCTAGATTCTGTCTTGCACTCTGTGAGTCCAGCAGCAGGCCGACTGCAACTAGTTTTTTATAGAACTACCTGTCCCGAAAGACATATAGGTTCGCAGAGGGGAATGCCTGCGTATCTCTACTACTTTCCCGTGTTGCTCTTTGCTTTTGCTATTTTGTAATTGTTTTGTTGCCTTTTTTTAGTGTGTGGCTGCTTTTTATTTTTAAATTTCTGTTCTATTCTATATCTATGTTATTATCCCTATAGCATTTATCTTCAGAGGCCAATAATAAAATTGTGATCCCTAGTTTAGTAAGGACATTACAGGCTGATCACCTGATTGTCCAAAAGTAAGATGATTCGTACTTCGGAAAGCACGTTAAGCCGCTGGTCCCGGTTATTACTTACTGATGCAAGTACGTAGTCGTTACATGAGTTATGTCAGGAGCCTATGGCGACTCAATAATAACCCTGACACCAGGGTTGATGGGGTTGGTAATCCACCTCACAACCCACACGATAGAAGATTTATTATATCTACTTTCACCCCACATTATATATAAGTAATCACATTTTCCTACTCATATGTACATATTTTACGAAGACGTGTAATTTTCCACATGAAGAACCTTCTAAGCCAATACCGCACTGGATAAAGCTACTTTGCATAAAGTTGGCAAACTAAAAGCTTCTTGATCGGCCTTACAAGACTATTTAATGTATGAATTGTTTTTCGTACAATAATTCAATTTTAACTTTCCTTACCTACCAAATAGATACAATTTTCGTGTGTTAGGTAGGTGAGTACTTAATATCCCTGATTTTAACGCGGTAAAAACCCGGTAGTATGTGTTTTATAGTGAATTAATGTATATTTATAAGCCTCCAACTGCTATTTAATTTTACTCTCATTTGTTATACTTTTCACGATCAATATAAAATGAATCACTGACGTAATAAAGCGTAATATACGCAGTGATCGATAATAAACGTAATTAACTTGGTATTATTTGCTCCGGAAAACACTACGCTTAAACAAAAAGGCTGTCTCATTAATTTCTATCACTTTCCGCTGGTTTTCCGTTGAATTGGTAATACACCGGCAACTTCACACACATAGGTACATACATAGATCGAAGGGGTTAAAAAGGCCACATCGAAAAAATTCATCTTAACAGTATTGAAATTTGACATTTGTTTGCATTGCGCACCTACTTTTATATACGCAAATAGCAATATTGCTTCTTTAGATGACTTCGATGTGGTCCCTCAGGTCAAAATCTATAAAATCCTAATTTTCAAAAGTCCCAGAAGAAAAAAAAACAAGTCAGAATGCTACATGGGGCCTGTTTAATAAACTTTATAAGTGCAAAATGTAATTACCTACCTTTTGATGTTCATTGCGGAGTGCGTGTGTAGCTTGATCGAAAACATTTTGTGACTTTCTGTAATGAACATCCAAATGAATGATGCAATTGTAATGTTTATTAAACAGGTCCCTGCAGCCACATTTGATAATCGGTTGGACACACACGTCTTTATGAAGTTACCTAATACATTATTAAACTACAGATAAAGTGAAGGAACATAGCTCAAAATTAAATCAGCGGATAACACTTAAAATAGTAGTCAAACACATAACCCTCCTTTTTGCTTCGCCGCAGTCAGGTAAAACTATAGGACTTACGCGGTGCGCGTGCATGTTCTTTGTTTGTAGGTGCTGTGTGGGTATTTAAACAGAATTTACTGGCAACTAGACAATAATGAGCCCGCTAGGAGTCCCTATACCCGCTGAAATCTCAATAAGTTGGGTCCACGAGTAATGAGGGAGTTTTCAGACTATGTTCCCTCAAAAAAAAAAGATGGAGCTGTAGAGATTTGATGTAATAAATACCTATTTTCTCAGTTTTCGGGTACATAATCTTATTCAAAAATAACAGAGGGCAGATTTTTTTTTGACGTTACTTTTTGTAGATTTGCCGCAGATGGCATTAACTACTGGGCCGGACAAATGGGGAGCGCTGAAGGTTCTCTCTCACCCGGTACAACTTTTAAGACAACAGGCCTGTGTGTCCCCAGTTGGGCGCGAACCTCGGCTCAGGGCGTCGTCTGAGAGGAAAAATATTTGAAAGAATTAATCGACCCTAGTGGGTCGACAGCGATAAGCGCTGATTGAGGGAAATCGTCGACCACGCCGGCGGGGTCGGTATCGGGGTCCTGAAGTGTTTGGTGTCGCGAGCTGATTGGCTGCCTCTATGGAAGCAGAGGGGCAGAGGCATATATAAAAATATATGGTTTAGAATTATGTTGCTACTTATATTTCTCCTATTTATTTAAATCAGAATAATAATGGGTCGTCTTTTTATAGGTACTCAAAAAACAAGGATAAAATATGTATATATCTGTTATTTATGAAATTAGTAGGTTAAACAACGCCAAATTTGTACAGCGCCATCTATTTTTTTTGCGAACGTAGACTGGAAACTCCTCTCATTGTAAGTTGTGACTCCATTACTGTTCATTTCTTCCTGCATTTCGGAAGAAGCTTTACTTTTTCTGGTTGCCTTATTCAGTGAATACTTTTATTTAAACGGTTTGTAATTGATATTACTTGTCATTATAGTAAAAATGAATCACCACTGTCATCCCAGGATGTTACAGTATCATTTCGCAGCTTGAAATCTAAAGAAGTAGCAGAGCAGTTTTTTTATAGTGAACTGTGATTTGAAAACGTTCAAAGATTTATGTAGTACATGACAAAAGCTTACGACTATATCTCTATTAAGGTACTTTGTTTTCTTCTTCTTCTTGTGGTGTTAGTGAAAACTGGACTTAAAATAAATTAATAAATCATTGGTGCAAGTCCGGTACCGGAGTTCGAACTAGCGTTCCTCATCTGAGAAGCAAGCCCGTGAGCCACATCTAATAAGTTGTTACTGATTCTTAAAAAAAAATCGGACACAAATACGCATTCCTCGACTTCCTTCCGCAAACACTGGCCACGGGGTGACCACTTCACATCTGCGTCATAATTTTACGACAATCCCGTCATCAGTGTCTCGAGGGTATCCGTAAGTTGTTCATTATTAGCCCAGGAATTAGGCATTACGACCACCGGCTCTCACGCCCCAATAAAACGGGCCCTTTTTATTACTTAGACCCAATCCTTCTTTATTGTACTATTAATTTCACACGCCAATATTTGCGTGACCTTTGATCAGTAAACCGTGAGCCAATGAGGTACAATCCGAGTTCATCGTACTTATATATACAGGGTGTTAGTGACATCGTAAAATACTCAGGGGGATGATTCAGACCACGATTCTGAGTTAATATCAAGTGGAATTTTCCGTCGCAAAAGTCAGGTTTTTAAAAAAAAAAATTAATATTTTCAATTCTATTCCACTTGATATCGACTCAGAATAATGAGCTCAATCATCCCTGTTACTAAGAGGTAATTTAACTGAATTTTCATTATAAACTATAAACTTATCATCATCATCAGCCGTACGACGCCCACTGCTGGGTATAGGCCTCCCCCCAAGGATCTCCACGACGATCGAATTTAAGTATAATATGAACTTATATTATACTTAAATTAATTAAACATTGTAGACAAGGTGGACCGACGATCTGGTGAAGGTCGCAGGAAGCCGCTGGATGCGGGCAGCGCAGGACCGATCGTCGTGGAGATCCTTGGGGGAGGCCTATGCCCAGCAGTGGGCGTCGTACGGCTGATGATGAATTAAACATTAATTGAAAAATATTTCAGTTTCAGTAGAGTAGGTACATCTCTATACATACACCACTGAAACTTAAACTGAATCAGTGTTGTGAAATTGTGTGCTTAGATTTAAGTCGTGGTTCAATTACGATATCACTTTTACCCGACAAAAAGGAAGGTTATCTGTTTGACTGCTATGTATGTTGTATGTATGTATGTACGTTTGATCCAACCTAACTTGTGAACCTACTTTCAGAATTGAACAAATATGTTTTTTATGCATATTACTGGACATTCATATGAAGTTTATATTAACGTCCTTGTTATTGATTTTAAAACAAAATATACCCTCTAAATAGTGAACTTATTCAAAAATAATTTGACAGGGCTTGATAAATAGTCATATTATGACTATATGAGTGATATGGGTCCAGGGAATGATCAAAGGCTGTCAGAAAGGGAGTGGGTGGGCAGTCAGGTCACTGACCTTAAAGAAGTCAAAACCTGAATGATATAAGAAAAAAAATTGTTAAAAAGGTGGAGTTTATCCATTCATAGAATGTATTTCTATCATCTATTTATAACATAGATCTGATTCCGCCGCCAGTACTACTCAATTGATAAGAATCATTAGCACAGAAGAAATTGGGAAATCATAATAAAATTATATAAGTAATATTTCCCGGTTATTTCAAATTCCAACAACTGCGAAGCATGTGCTGTTTCGCCAATATTCTCTTTTTGACACCAATTTTTAGCTAAGTGGGAAGTAAATTTATAAGTTTTAACTTTTCTGATTCTATGAAGAGGTCAATTTTAAACACATTAAAAGTGATAAACGAACACAGAACGAGTTTGTAATTCCTCGTAAGTCCCATGTTGGGCGCCACTCTAGAAGCCTCTAGTAGTTTCTAGTACCTCAATAACATGTTTTGGCGGCGAGGGTGTGCTGCCGCTAAAGAATGGTTTCCGGGGTACCAAACTGAGCACAGTACCACGCTAGCCCCAAGTTGGTAGTGTGACTAGGGATCGACGATCCAACGGTATCATGTTGGTAGTTGTATATATATTCGTCTCGCTGTGTAAACTTCGATATCGCGTTTCACGACTGCATTATGTGGCGCCATCTGTTACATGTGGGCGGAACTAGCTGGCCAACTAGCTGACCAGCTAGTTGGATGCGCCACAATGTAAAAACTGCACCAGATCAGGTACAATAACAGAATCAAAAACAACGTCACAGACAAACAATAAACTTTCTAATTAATAAACAAACTAATTTTCTTCATGAAAGGTAATATTAACTTAGGTTAGCACGGGTGCAGTTCAGCGATAAAATTATTCAGTAGGGATGAGTAAACATAGCCCTTGTAACGACGACCATGGCCTGTCGCGACCCTTTCTAAATGTTGACATTTTTTTAAATACTTTCTCATTCCCTACTCCATAATTTACTTCGCAACAATATCCTTTACAAATTCTTTTATTTCCGTCATTATCCTTTTGTTTTCTTTTTAAAATGTACAATTTGACGGAAAATCAGAAAATGTTATTATTTTTTCTCTTATTCCCTTGACCGATTTTAATATAGGCAGGTAGGATTGAATTAATTACGCTGAGATAATGAATGTCGAGTGGAAAATAATTGGTCTTAAGTAAGTATTCGTAATTATAAAAATCATAAAATTATAATTACGTTAAAGGGTCATTACTTGCAAGTACTAATTAATAACTTAATTAATATTAAGTAAGCTTCTGTATTAATATTAAGTATATTAAATTTACTAATAATATTAATTTAATATTAAGAATATTAAATTTGAATTAGTAGTGAGCCGTGATAGCCCAGTTGAAAGAACGCTTGACTCGCACCGTGAGTTCGCAGGTTCGAATCATCACGGGCCGAAACCAATGTTTTTCAAATTCATATTTTCATCATAAATCATTATCATGACATGTGTTGTGCTCAGGGGTGAAGAAAAACATCGCGAGGAAACCCACATTCCGCGTTTAGGAGGTATGTGACCTATAAGTATTGGACTGCTTTTCCCTTCGCGGGTAGGAATTGAGACAGGCAGTCGCTTCTGTAAAATACTAGTCCTGTCAAATATGATTAAGTGAAAACAGGATAACGCTAGAAAGATGATGATAACAGTTAGTATTATGTACCTCATAATACAAATGTACAAGAATAATAAATTGACAAATACAGAAAAATCGCCCATTACCAAAATACCTAATCTTGAAGTAATTGAAAAACAGATCAAGTATACGTATAAGAAAACAAAGAAATAAACGTTTCTGAATCTAAGCTAAATAAAGATAGATAGGTTTTCCATTACCCGCAGCTCTTAAGTGGAGTAAGCGGCTAATTCGCTTAGCGTATAGCTATCAATATTGAGGCTTTAGTTGTTTAGACGTTAGTTACAGAGCGAGCTTAACTTTTATCCCTTAGGTAGAGAAATGAAATAACTTCCTAAACTTCAGTAATATTATACGACTCGCCGAGAGTGGATGAAATTAAACTTCCACTCAACAATTTTTCCGAAATGTTTTCCGAAGTATTCCAATAAGCTGATAGAAAAAAGTTTGCACGTTTTTTTGCTGACGTTAGTTACCGATTTTTGCGTTGGCACCAAAAGTATCTTTAATTTTAATTAATCGACACAGTTAGGAAAGTTAGTGAATTAACTTTATCTGCTTGAAATCTATGAGATTTTGTACTGTGAGTTATAAAGTTACAAAGTGTGCAAATATATTTTTTACAGGTTATTACGTGAAGGTAATCTGTTTACCAAATATAACGTGGTATTAAAAAAGTAAATGATACCAACAAAGTTGAATAGTTTTCAATGCGATCTAAATATTAATTGTTGATTTGAAGACGATATTATTATAATCCCAGGCTCAGTTAGAACCAATGTATGATTCAAGTTTTTGGTTGCCATACCTAATCAAACTAAAATATACTTAGTACCTTACATTTTGTGTTTGCTGTGTATAATTAAAAACAAAGTAAATTTCGTTTGGCCAAAAATCTTTTATAATTAATGTGATATACAGACAGCTAACACAATTCGTGATTTTGTTTTGTTTCGGGTTTGTGATGTACCTCGATGACGTCAGGCAACGCGTTATCACGCATAAAACCTTAAAAGAAATTCTTTTAAACTGCATAATACAAATGTTTTAAACTCCAGCTAATCTCTTGAAAATCTCATTAGAAGTGACTGTTTTACTTTTTACTAAAGTTCTGTTCCAGGAAGCGAACGCTTAGTTAAAACACTAAAAAGTTTTTAGTATGCTCCCAGGAAAATCTCAAGTTGTTAGTTAAATTCAAATTGGGAAAGTTTTAAAATTTATGTGCACAATTTTAAGGCACCTATTATGTCTTTGCTTCACGCGTTAGAGAAGTTTTTCCGCCGCCACGGGCGAGCAGTAAATGTGAATAAGATAAGCGAGATACTACAGAAATATCTAGGTAGGTACGTATAACAATGCTGTCCAACGAGAAAGAGCTATTTTATTTTCCCCTCGAACTTTGGTTTAAGAAATATGGCTTGCAATGGTTTTTGAAACTTCCGAGCACACGGGTAATATCTAGCATAAGATAATAGTATTTTTCATAATCATCTCCCTAGAATTATCCCGTTTTTTACAGGGTTCGCTTACCAAACATGAAGATTTGATAGGTCCGGAAATAAATAACATAATCTAATAATAATAGATGATAGTGTTGTAGTAGTAGTCTAATAGTAATAATAGATAAAAGTGTCTTTATTAATGTACTTACAGGGTGTTACATCGTAACGAAAACTTTGAGGGATGATTCAGACCATGATTCTGATTTAATATCAAGTGGAATTTCAATTTCTTATCTATGATTAAAAAGTATGTACGAGTATTACGTGTTTTGATTTTACGCATGGTATTATATGATTTAAATCATATGCTTGTAAATAAATATTTAGAATAGTTTAGCTCCAAGTTTCTGGCGGCTTGTGGACTGAGTAGATATGCGTGAGTAAATAAGTACATTTTATAAAAGATTTACATTTCCACAACGTTAGTTGTATAATAAAATACACATATTTCAAGTACTTTAACAGTCTGAAAGAGACTTTCTGTATTTGAATGATCTAAATATTATTAGATTGATAAATAAAATAGAAAGATAGTTATACTTTTTCCAAAGTTGTATTTATAAACATGTTTCTGCTAGATACCAGAGAAAGTTTACACAACATCTCTTTTTTAAATCAAAAAGAGGTTTAGTTTTCTTTTGTAACTATTCGTAACTATGTACGTTACAGGAATTTGAAGAAAATGATCGTCATTTTTTCTTCCTTTAGATTTTTGTGATCCAAAAGTATAGGTAACTAAATTAAATAAGTTTAGCCAAGTCGTCGGGATTCACATCCTCGAATCTTTAGAAACTCTTGTACTTTGCCTTAAAATACATTATGCTATCGCACTTTTTCAAAGTTGACGGAAGAAAAGTGTTCTATTTGCTGTTTTTATCTATTTTGTTTGGGATTCGAAAAAATAACAAGTAGGTATTTGGAAGTATTCTGTGTAACGTTAGTGTGTGTATGTATTTTAATTAGTACTAGCCGCCTGGTAGAAATTCATTTCCTTTTTCATATCATTCATTACCTTATTGACTAAAATAGAAATAAAAAAGTAATTTACTTAAATATTTTTGCACCTATCGTAACATGTGCATTTCCAACAATGTTAGATACATAAGGTGTGTACAGGTCAAATTGATAACCTCCTTCTTGTGTAGTCTGTTAAAAAAAATGTTTATTACTCTCACATCAACACGATAATTGGTAATTAACAATAAAACTAGATTAAGATGCAGTTGTTGGTGAGAGAGACTGGGGTCTGTGAGAAGCGTTAGCTTGTAGTACAGAACCCCAGGCTCCCCCCTCGGATGATTAGTGTCTATAGCTACTTATATTATGTATATATAACACAAATTAGAAGCGATGAGATTTGATGATACATAAGACAAAAAAATTAAAAACATAAGAGATATTGTATATGCGTGTTTGTGTGCGAGTGTTTGTGTGTGTGTGTGTGCGTGTGTGTGTATTTGCGTGGAAAAAAAACCCTTTATCTAGAATGAGCTTTCCTTTTCCTAGTAGGAAAATAGAAGATAAGACAAGCAAAAATATATTTATTCTATATTTATTTTCTTCATGCGATCTTGCGATAATAAAGGAACATTAATAATGTAGGTACTGAGCAATAATAAGGCTATTTACTTCACCCCGACAGTTACCAAGCAAGGAAGATCGTTGTTTTATTCTTAGGAAATCTCATTAAATGAAAGTAAGCACTCGTAAATTTATAATGGGATCTCCGAACAACCTTACCGGTTCTGTTAATTAATCCGTAATCTGGTCCCGAATGAGGAGTTACAAGATTTTTCCAAGTACTTATAAATACAACCACACACTCTACTTTTTTAATTGAATGGCAAACTCCATCCAATACAGTAGTTCAGTAAGTTTTGAAAATAGTGTTCTTCGACTTGCATACTTTTTGTTAGTAATTTATAATGTAAATAGAATAATGTCTATTATGTATTTGACATCTCTCTCTCTCTTTATTCAAGAGCTGCACTCTTGTCGGTGGAGTAATCGCCTTCATTACTCCATAGATAGGGCGTGTAGAACGGTGGTTGCCCCAATCGTTTTCCGTTCCGCAGTACAACGACCAATTTCTCAATCGGTGATGTTCTAGCTAGAGCCCTACCAGAATCCATTTTCATATATTTGACATACAAATAAAATAATATAGGCGGACAAGCGACTTTTAAATAGTAAATAGTTACTTATTTACCTATCAATTTTACTCTTTTAGATGGGATTCTATTTTTAAACTTGTCTTGTTTAACTGTTTTTATCTAATTGTAATCTTATCAAATCTGTGCTGCATAAGGTAATGTTTTTATAGTGTGTTGTGATGTAAGTAATTTTAATTTTTATACAGGGTGTATAAATTACGGGAAGGTGTTGGACTTGCATACTTTTTGTTTTAATTTATTACACTGGCCGGTAATGTAAATAGAATAACGTATATATGTATTGGATGTCAATTGTCTAAACGAATAAAACAATATAGGCGGACATGCGACTTTTAATATATAGTAAACAGTTACTTATTATCGACCTACATACATAGTCCATTGGTTGATCGTTGGGCTCACGATCCGGAGGTCCTGGGTTCGAATCCCGGTGGGGACATATCACAAAAATCACTTTGGGATCCCTAGTTTGGTTAGAACATTACAGGCTGATCACCTGATAGTCCGAAGGTAAGACGATCCGTACTTCGAAAGGCATGTTAAGCCGTTGGTCCCGGTTACTACTTACTGATGTAAATACGTAGTCATTACACGAGTCATGTCAGGGCCTTTGGCGGCTCAATAGTAACCCTGACACCAGGGTTGTTGAGGTTGGAAATCCACAAAATAAAGCACAACACAAGTATTTAATAACTTCTTTACAAATTGTGAATGAAAACATAGGTTACAAGTTTTTGAGCATTTATTATAATTTAAAATACGAGTAGAAGCATTCATTAGGTAAGATAAAACAAAGCAAGAACTACCAAACAAATTCAGAATTACCCACTCTTTTTCAGGTTTCATTTCATTAGTGCGCGTCGAGTGATAAAACCCTCCTAATTTCCATTCCTACTTTCCATTGTTGACCTGATCCTCTTTACATTGCGCTTATTCACTAACGATGTGACAAAAGAGGGTAAAAGGGCCTATTAAATACCGTTTTAATATAAAACACGGGAATATAAAATTCCGTTTTGCGGTAAAAGCGTTGTAGTATTAGGTGTGAGAGATATTTTAAAATGAAGAGTGCTCGCAACAGCCCGAGATAATGTCTCGGTTAATGGACTGGCGCTGGTGCAGCTATGTCGCGCTAAGCGACTTCCACCATTACGGATTTGTAAACGCGAAAATGAAGGATTTCGCATCGAACGAGGGGTTTTAATCGAACTCTTTTTGAGGACCCTAAGAGCTTTGATGGAGCGCTCTCTTTTGAGCGTATGCTTTATTTTGTATGTCTTTCGTATACGTATTTCACCCCGCAAAGCCGATCACTGACGCACATTAAACAGCTCTGCTATTATATATATAAATCCATTGCAGTAAGGAAAATACATAAAGTTTCCAGTTATAAACTGTTATCGAATCAATCAATAACGCTATTGCTTCGAGCTTAGAATAACATTTTTCTATGAATAACCACAGATCACATAATTAAATGGTGCATAGTTCCCTCTTCGCTTTCTAAAACATTCACAGACCATCGCCAAAAGTTGTACCTTATTTTCAATTTCGCTTCTCGAATATGTGTTTCTTACTAACTTTATCAACTTTTATTTATTGAAGTATTTGACATAAGTAGGTGCTTACTTTATAAACGAAAACGTTTCATACCAAAAGCAATAATAATGAATGCTATCAATCTGACAGATTGTACACTTTCGCTAATGCTCAATATAGCACAAAATATACAAAAAATGCAAGATTCTCGCTCGTGTATCAACGTAGATTTACGTCGACAACCAACACGGACCATTAAAGGTTTTAGTGCGTTTTTAGTGTTACGCATAGAGATAACGTAATCCATTCGCAGTCGTCTTTACAGTTGTTTTAACAATAGTTCCTTATCTTTGGAGAAATGTTTCGGACGAAGACGATAAGTCACCGTTTGAAAAGATTATTTCGTGGCTGACTTTGCTAACTGACGTATCTGTATTTTTTTGTTAAACTGATTTGTGTCTTATTGACAATTGCAAAAGGCGCAAATCAGTTTTGCCAAAAATTGCAGTTACATCAGTTCGCGACATGCGGTTTGTAAGTATTTTGAATATAAGTTATTTAATTTTGGAATACAAAAAAAGCAATAATAGCGTAATTTGTTATACACATAGAAGACTTTCGCTTTGTAAATTTTGCAATTGATTATATTTATGAATCTCACTTGATACATGTTAGACACGACACCACGCATGCCTGTCATCCGACTTTGGGTGGGTAAGACAAGTCATTTGAAACCGACTTGCAACTACATTTAGTATTGAAATTGCTGTTAATTTGGGCATCCTCCTCCTCCATCTTGAGCTTAATTTGACAGAACTAAAACTAGCTCTATGACTTTCTTGTACCAATGATAAGTGAAGAACAGCACTAGTTTATAGGGCTTTCAAACTAAAATTAGGTTAAGCTTGTGTGCGCGCGATTAGGTTGTTAGATCAATGTGATGAGCTAGTATGGTGATTGGCATATAGAAAGAAAGAAAGAAAGAACTTCTGTGGTGTACTTCCGGACACCACAGACACAGACAGACAGGTACATTACATTTAACACAGGACAGAAACCAGACGGAAATCAATAAGTAGGTACTTACACAGAAAAAAAATTCAAAACACAAAAAGAAAAAAACCTAAATCATAAAAACAATAATAATAAATTCCTTTACCTAGTTAGAGACATTATGTAAATTAGGAATTATTTGAATTTAGCGATCAATAGGTACCTGAACGACTACCGATTCATATGATCGGATAATTCATTGATTTTTTCAATTTTTACTTTTTAGCTTGTTCTGTATTCTGTGTGCAGAACCCTTCTTACATACACTGTACAGGGCTTGACAAATTTCTAATGTGGCGTATGCTAAAATTGTGTTTTTAAGGGCCATAAGAAGACGTTACCGCAGGGCCGTCGCACCGCCATAATTTACGATTGCGAACAACCCTAGGTACGTTCCACTTCGGTCCAGAAACGAAAAAATTCTAATTTACTTATCAAAGGAAACCATACCTACGTCGGTAAAAACTCGTTTGAATCAATTGAAATTGTTTATTCAAAACAAAGAATATGTATCTAAATCAAAGTATTAAGGAAGCAAAACAAACGATGGCTAAGTGTGTTATTTTAGGGCATCTGATAGGGTTCTGGAACTTTTAGGCAATTCGTACTTTACAGCTTTAATTTTTATTCTTATAAATACTTTATTTACTTAACAAATAGAATAAAAATACGTCGTGCAGGCATTACTTATTATTCTTTAAATTGTTAATAAATAAATAATATGAATCTAAAAATATTTATGTTCTTTAATAATTCAACATCATTATGCAACTTTTTATTAGATCGATTAGCCGGAAAAACAGATAGAGAAACACATTTGATTAACGAAGTTTAGTTAGTACCTGAGTTAATATCTGAACGTCACCAGAGGATCAAAACCACTGGCGTTGTAAAACATAATGTACCTACGCCAGACATTTTAGTTACAGGACCCTGAAAGGTATAACGCCTCAAGGTAAAAACAAACAACGTTTCATTTTTAGAAATAAAGTATATTTAATTTGTTTCAAAGTATTTCTGTACAAAACTAAACAATAAAAGAAGAAGCGCTTTGATAGTATCAAAATCATCACGTTTCAGTAGCGATAACAATTCTCAAGAGAGATTGGGAGGTTGTAAAAGGAACAGACTTGTTTTTATCCTATCTAAAATAAGAACGAAATCTGGCGGAGTACTCCTCCGATTTTATTCTATCTCGAGCGATAGCGGAACACAATGGAATTTCAATTCAACATTACGGCAAACAACATTAACATGGACATTACGTTGGATTTCGACTGCTTAATTTTTTTATTAATTTGAAAACACTAAAACATAAATTTATGACAGAAGAATAATATTCCTACAACGGATTATCTAATCACACTCCTACTTGAACTTATTTCGATACCTTTTTTCTAACTTACTTTATTTTTGAAATCTTCCATTGCTTCGTGAATAAAAGCTGTGGCAGACCAGACTTTTTAATTCATCTGTCGAATCGTCAAAGGAAAAGCATTCAGATCTCCACGATAAACTCAAAAAGACCGAAAGAACTGGCTCTTTTGCGAAATTATTAGAGATTAAAAACGAAAATGAAAAGAGCATGGTAATCTTATTCTCATATGGGAACACAGAGATGGAAATAGGGCAATGATCATATTTAGGACGGTGTAGGATCTCACTAGGTTTTAACTAAGCCCCTTTGAGCAGACATTGTCGAAGCCACAAGAGACCCCAGCTCAACAGCTTAGGTCAAAGCAAACAGGTAGGATTATTGTACCTTCCGACATAATACTGCTACGTTAGAAGTAAATATTGAACTAAAAATAACAAAATGCCAAAATTCACGACCTTATGAAATAGTGAGCCGAAGTGTGACGCGAATACCAATGAACTCTTTATCGCAAAATGTCACTGGGCTCGGCCGCACCTAGTAGCTCAATTGAATCCAGTTTCGGAAGAGAGAGGTTGAATTTCTGAAAACATGACTCTTAAGCCGTATAATGTCTAGTTCTTCGTGATAGCATTTTTTCGCCACATTTCCTAGAATGTTTTAGGTAAAAAATTTGAAAATGTTCGCTTGAAACTGATCGATCATTTTTTCGTAGCAAATGTAGACAGTTCGTAGCATAGCATACGTAGCGAATATACGTGGAGTTCGGTTTATTCGCTTCAAACGCTGCGGGCTACGGGTCCGAATCGAAAAACGACTACGACGGAGACTAGGTTTGCAAAAAGACTTAAAAATATATGATCAGGTTTTCACTTTTCCGTTATCTAGTTATAGAGCATTTCAAGTAATTCCAAACTTTAGAAATAATAGCACAAGCCACCAGTTATTTAAAAGAGATTTAAGTACCTACTTTTATTTTTAATTGTACTTTTCCTTTAAACGACCACGTGTCGTTTAAATAAAATGAAAGCCACATTACTAAGGGACTTGAGTTGTGCTTGGACTGAAACCATTCTAGGAAAGGAGTTCAGGCACTATTTGTAGTAATTTATGTAGCACCACTTGTCTCTCTTGCCAATCACTACATCAGAGGTAAGATTATGGTAGAAGGTAGATTTCTATTAAAAAATATTGTAATAATGTTGACAGCCAGCATAATTGCCACTGAAATGAAAGTTTCTCAAAATGTGGTAGACGACGATAAATACTCAAAGTTCCAACATAATTTTTCCTCGTTCACTTTTAACCGGAGTCGCTACAATGCGAAAATGAATGTTTTGTTTGCGCGTTAAAATCTGACGCGCGAGCGCCGGCCTATTTAGTGAAGAGGTTAGCAAATATACGCGTCGGCGAACCTTTTGTTTATGTGGAAATGAATGACGTATTGTGAAGCCGGTGAACTGTAGGGATGACTCGTATTACCTCATTTTATTTTCCTTTCCCATCCCAAACGATATTCTCGTGTAGATAACAAAGTCGAAAACAGTTTATAGAAGAAACAATGGTCTCCCAGCGCCGCGGCGTTCAGACTTCAAAGAAAATTCCACATAACACATTTTCCATGTAAAGTCAGTGTGGCGTGACGTAGTTGGACGTGTGCGGGTGTGTCGTGATCATATTCCGAGGACGCTAGTTTCAAAGCGATGCCTGCTGGGACAGATAACGTTGTAAATGTCAATCTCAGTAGGTCTGTTCCATTTTGAGGGGATCAAAGTTGTGGACGGGGATTATAAGGGTCTAAGATAAGCTTATTTTATAAAGCCTAAATTTGTATCTACCTAATTCCATTGTCGAGACGTCGACTGCTTTTTATTTTCATAAGTGTATCATTATACCCATTTTGTAAATTAGTTTTCACTAGGTTATAAAATGACACATTTTTTGGAGTGGCTTGTCACTAGGCTTAATAAAATGAATCCCGTCGGCGAAAAAATAATCATATTTACGAAAATATGAACTAATTGCTTCGTAACACAATTACTGTGACGAGGGTCAAAAAGACATAAAAGCGTTGTGCTCTAACCGAAACCTTTTAACAAGCGCGTTAACGAAAGTGTGGGTAAGAGTAATTTTTGACGTGTTGTAATGCTTTTTAACACAGCACAAGCATACAATGAAAAATTCATTCGTAAAACCGGCTAAAAGCTCCTCAAAATTATCCTTTTAGCGGTGGACGTTCATAAAAGAAACATAATATTTATGTATCTTCCCTTTGTCCTTTTCGTGGATTCTATTGATCAAAACTTTTAGAAGATTTCGCAAAACTCGAAAAAGATACCCTAAGAACATTTGCGGTGAGGAAAAGTAAGTTAAAGAAATAAAATAACGATGAAAAACGTTTATAAACAACGAACGGAGCCGTCCAGAAGTTTAAATAGAAAAGTTTTAGTTTCCAACAAGACTGCCGGAGTGCACTGTTAAATTGTTAAAGTATTTTTTTGCTTCGGATTAACTGTTTTCTCTACTGATCTCAGAGCAGAGAGGACGAAATTAAAAATAAGGTATAAAAACGATTTATTTAAGACGAAAAATAATTGAATTTAAACAAAAATCAAGGGTTGCAAAATCCCTTGTTACATCAGGAACTTAACATAGATCGTTAGGAGTTTTCAATCTGCTATTTAAATGCTCTCTTTTTTTTATTACGGGGAACAAAAATTTACTCTTCGCGCCGCTACGTCGTCCCTTCGCTTCTTAATTGTCTCATAAAACAAAGGGAATGAACCGTTTTGCGTCCCCTACACTCCCATTCCGCAACTGAGTTTCACAGCCGTCGTGAATATGGAATGTGTGGAACATAGTCCCCGTTTATGTCGGTCATTGGTCAAATTTTTATTTGACGACACGTTGAAATGCTTTCCACTTGGAATTTCACGAATGCTTTTCATGTCGACTTGTGTGAATGTTTATTATTTGTCGTTTCCGCTTTATAGTTTTGGAATAATAAGTAAAAAATAGTCCAGATAGATAATAAAATTAGAGATATTTTGCGTCAAAAAGTAGTTACGAAACTTTTTTACGAAACGCGAGTAAGCGAACGGTGCGTCTGTAGTCTGTTCCAGTTTCTGATGCCGAGGCTCTTTTAGAAGATTCCCTTTCATTGCGTCAGCTTAATCCCTGACATAAATTATTTCACCCCAGATTTGAATCGGCTCCCTTTGACGCCGACAAAATATAGAATTTGTAAATTGGAAACTCTACAGGTACCGTACCTGTCAGATGATTTATAAATGGGTTAAGAAAAGCGATAATGATAATGAGAAAAGACAAATGGAGTGTAAAATATTTAATCTCTTTAAGATGTCTAAAGTAACATTAATAACGAAAGGTGCGTAAACATGAAAATTGTGTAATATTAAATGACTGACATCTTACAGATCGTAATAATAGGTAAGTTACGTACGAAAAATTTGAAGCTTAGAAATCAAATAATCACAAGAAACGCAATAATTATTTACGAGTATTGTATATTAGGGTGGTCCTTAAGTGGCCAAAAAAAATTTTTTTTTGAATTATTTAGTGGACACCCTCCTATTATATTCTATGACAGAAAATATTAACATGGTATTTTTGTCGGATTTTTTATTTAACTTTTAGGGGTCGCTACCGCTCAAGGAAAATCCGGAATAATAACAAATAAAATACTTTCAAAAAATTTTTTTATTGATACCAAAATCAATCTAGAAATTGTTAAAAAAGTCATAAAATGGGGTCAAGTAACTTAAATAATATTACAATTAATAATTAAGTTGACAATAAAGTCGATTTCTTGGTATCGGGAAACTTCTTCCGATAGTCTTTAACCAATAACAACAGGTATTGTTTTTGGTCTTCATTTGTGGTGTGTAACTTATTATACTCCTCCATGAGCGCCACACCTCGCTCTGCGATGTCGTTAACAACACGCATGTTCTGAACTATTGCCTTATTTTTGATATAACTATCGTCGTTATTCCATGTATCCACCTCATTCTTTAGAAAATCGGGCGACATTCCAGTTATGCGAAAAAATCTGTATGTGTTACTTGATACGAAATCTTCAAGGTTTTTGTTGAGAACCACATCACTCTCTAAGGTTATTCGCTTAGGGCAGTACTCTAAACCTTCATTGTTCAGTGCTTTTACCATATTCTTTTTGGTTTGTATGTCTATTTTGTCGTCGAAAAATGCGAAACCTACAAGTTCTTCCGATAAATACCATAACTGGCCTATCATTTTTTTCAATGCAGCTTTTGATATTTTTTCATTGATCCTCTCATACATTTTGAGATCTTTTAAAAGTTGCAGATCATTTCCAGGTGCAGATGCCGCAGAAGGTGCCGTGTACCAATACTTCGCATAAATTCTTACGGTGAATAAGCAAATATCTTTTATACCTTGCAGCTCTTTCTTGGACATTCTGAATTGATCTCTAAATAAGAAAATTTTTAATGAATAAATTGCTTTCGCCATCCAGCGAGCTCTATGTAAACCGGCAGGTGCTCTGAATGTCATTGGTTTTTCAAACGTACCTCCCAAGAATATCACAATCAGCTGCAATAGTTCTTTATAATCATCCCTTGGCTGATATGTCGTTAACTGTTCTTTTGCGAAAGAATTGATGTCATCCGATATGGTTTCACAATCTTTAAACAACGAAGTGTCAGTAGATACAGATTTGAAATGCTCTTGCTTAATATTTGTCCAATTGTTCTTGAATCGCTTTAATATTAGAATATCAGGTCCACTGGACGGGCCCAAACTTAGAAGAACCACGGCTTCTAGCATTATTTCTAAAATATGATGACGGCAAGCCAGCCAGAGTAAATCCTTTTCTAATTTTTGTTCCAAAAGTATGCATGCTCCATTTCTATGCCCAGTGTTCGATGCGGTGGTATCAAAACTCATACACTTTACTTTTTCGCTTAAATCCCATGACATTATTGTTTCAAAAACAGCTGTAGCAATAGCTTCACCTGTTCCGCGGCTAAGCTTGGGAACACCTAGAAGCTGGTCGACACCCTGACCCGAGACTAATATTGGTAATCGGTCTACAACCTCGTGTCCAGTGATATCTTCACACATTTTGCCATCCCAGTGAGCGGTGAGGGGTACTTCTGGCTTAAATTCGGACTTTAAACATTGCGCTATTTTTTCTCTATGTTGTATTCGTTGACGACGAATGGAAGACTTGTTTATGTTGTACTTTTCAGGATCGCATTTAGCACTTTTCAGTGCGGATGTAAGGACGACAGCAGCTTTTCTATCACTTAATTTGGCTACATCGAGACTTACAGCTAAACGCTGATCTATTAGATTTTTCCTGGATCGTTTTGCTGGTGGTGCTCCCGAAGTAGACGGACCTGGTTCTTGTGAAACGACACAAGTCTCATCCTCGCTGCTGCCCATTAAAGACGGTGACGTGGATGAGGATGCTAGAAGACATTTTTCAGTTAATCTTTTCAGTCCTTCCTCTTCTCGCTGTTTTAAGCTTTTTAATCGGTCTGTTCTGCCTTGTTTTTCGAGCACCTTCTTCGCATGTTTTTTATCTAATTTTCCAATCTTTCCAGATCGATTCTGTCTTTGAGCTAGCAAAAACTTCTTATCTTCCTCGATTTTCATAGTTTCCAAAGCATTAGCATGAGCTATGTCAAAAAGTTCTTCAAGTGTAATCTGCCATGTTTTTTCTTTATCTTGCATTGATTCGGATCGCTTCTTCTTATTTTCCTTATTTTTTTTGAGAGATTGCCATTGATTAAAGTGTTTCAGTATTTTTTCTTTCACGTGCTGTTTTTTCCGAGTAGGTATGCTCGCTTTTTCCCATACAGCCAAGACTTCGAGAGCAGTAAACTCCGCAGAAGCACGGACGGTTTGCTTTCTCTCGATTTTATGGTAGAAAAACAATTGTAATACTTCTTTGGTCGAAGGAAGCTTTGTCTCTAACAAAGCAGGCAAAGTTTGTCCTACTAACCACACGTCCGTTTTACTTCTTGTACATATAGAACCACTTCTAGTCGATGCCATGATGTAATAGCGAAACACTCGTAAACAAGGTGCGCACGGTAACAAGCGCGTCCGTCCCCTCTAGAAGCGATTTCGGCACTGTTTGGCGACGAGTGCGCTAGCCTTGAATGCGATATTGGGAAGGGGGGAGGGGGAGACGGGAAGGATAATGAGTGCATAGTTCTCTTTAAACGTTCATTATATTGTTATCGTGATCGTAGAAGTATTACAATATTATTTAACCTGAGTAGTACTACAGGCGTAAAATGACAAAATATTGATTTTTCAATGTCCAGTAGCGACCCCTAAATACCATTTAAAAAAAAATAAAAAAATACGGGTTCATTTTTTTGTGTATAAGAACAATATTACAGGGTGTCCGGTTGAAATTTCCAATCTACGATTTTAAGGACCACCCTATTGTATATAATATAATGGACTCAACATTTTTGCTCTCTGAGACAGTCAGGCTTGTTGTTTTAAAAGTAGCAAGTGACAATGCGAGAGTATTATTTAGTCCGTTCCATTCAGAAAATCTATAAAAACGCGTTATGTAGTAAGTACATTATGGTAACTACAGAGATACATGTCTTCAGCTTGGCTTACTGGGAACTACCATATACATAATCAATTCATAGTTACCCAAGCGCATTGTACGCACGGTTGCGTGCAAGATTTACACGAGAGCGTAACGTGTACGTCACTTGATATAGCGATGTGGCTACGTCTAGACGATACACGCTATCTCAGGTCTTGTACCTATTGAGATAACTTATGCTGAAAGCCGACCAAAATTCTTCCAAATCGTAGACGCTGTCTGATTTCTCAATTTTATATGGAATTATAGTGAATTATGGAACAGGTAATTTTTTGAAAAAACTCAGATGGCGTCATCAGAGGCATGCGGCGTGGACTGTCACTGGATGGATGCGGATGGCATCCGAAATTTTCAAATTAACAAAATAAAAATGTACCTTCTCTGTTCTGGGATAAATATTATAATTTCATAAGAAACAGATAATTCTGACAGGGCGAGCGAAGGGAAGGAATTTTGAATTATTGAATCTGCTTTCACCATTAGAAAGGACATAAAACGATTTTACGATTTCCATATAAAAGACAAATCCCGAATTTTAACATGAGTAGATTATTTTAGAGGTATTTCTGATATATACCTGATCTGAAATAATAAGTCAGATCAATATCCAAAATGAGAAGTTTGCGCAGATTTGTAAGTCGTCAATTTGCATAGAGTAGCACCAAATTCTTATCGATAAAGAACCGTATAAGTACCATATAAATAGGTTGCATTCGTTGTTTAAGTACAGTCACAAATGTAAGCAAGCATTTCGTTTGTAAATCACATACGATTCACCTTTGTTAGTATGTGAGCGTATTTGCTTTTCCAACGGCAGTTGAACAGCAATGCGCTCGTTTATTTGGTAACTGTTCATTGTCAGATGACACAAAAAGCCTGCAACAGCACGTTTCTGGCGGCCAAATGATAATTCCTGTTCACATTGCGACGTTTGTACGGGACATGCCGGGATAATGTCGCTACACGGGACAAGCTAGGCTGTCCCGCTGTCCCGGCTGTTTGTCTGCTGTTATATCTTTACCGCTGTTTATTTCATTCATGGTTTGGACCCAAGAGATAAATTTTAAATTTTCCATATTAGTTCTCATCCTGGTTTATCAAAGGATTATCGTCTTTAACATGTCAGACGTATTTACAGGCTTTGGTTTGGTTACCTCCATTTTAAGATCACGTATCAAAAGTGTCCGCAAAGGTGACAGTTACCCTGTTAGAGCGCTTATCGCTATCGGCTCACTTCAGGTTGTCCCTCCAACGAATCCTGTCATCCCTCAGACAACGAAGTAATGTTTAATACCATCCGAGGCAAATGTATTCGTACATTTAAAAATCTGCTCAACATAACGCTTTTACTCGCAATAAATGCTGTAACTCTTTTTATGAAAACGGTTGTTTTTGTAATTATCATCAACGTTTCCCATCGAATCGCGCCACTAATACGCCAGAAGCTGCTAGAATTCGGATCATATTTTCACAGTATTCGTGGGAAAATCAAGTTTAAAAGCGCTTAGCTGAAAATTGAATCATGACGGCTCTGATAAACAACCTCTCCAAAGTACATTTATGTCAAAAGTGTCTGTAACAGAGAGACAGCCGCTGGCACTGCAACTGTCTGCGCATGCCAACCACAGCAAAATTAGATTTTGTTCAAAACAATCTTACGGGTTAAGCTAAAAAGCTTGAGCACAATATCCACTACTATTTGTAAAATAAAATGCTAAATTGTGTTAAGTTTTGAAAAGAGTTAAGTGCTATATAAAAATAAATGCCTACATAATTAAGTAAGCATCACTACTCTATCGTTTAACAAAAAAAATATTTACTTGGCACTTGTATCTGAAAATAAAAAAACTAATATTCTTCACACAAAGCATAGTAATTATAACTTTGTTTACTTGATCGCTAACCTTTTTGCTAAGGTATTCTTGGTAGGTCCATTTTCTTATCATTTATCCCAGACTATGCAAAACAAAATCTAGAAGCTATATCAAATCTATGAAACAAACAAGCATAGTTATTTGGAAGATAAACGGCTGAATCAGTGAGTCAACTGAATTAAATATGAAGTCGAATATTTGTGGCTTGCTGGTAAATTCGTTTCTCTCTAACGAGCGGGGGATTCCACAGACAAGCCGAAATTAAATTTGTCGATGGAATTTTAACGTTGATTTTTCCTGTTAAAAGTAGGAAGCCTTGGGAGTTATTGCATCCTTATTGAATAAGCAGGGGTAGCGCCGAGTTTGCGTCAAATGTGTTTAGGTACGTGTGAGTATAAGGCAGAGGGTGTTGGGTTGGGTTTTCCAAATAAGATGTAAGTAGTCGAATGTAGCGTGATATATTTTTAATCTAAAACCTAAATAATATTTATTCATTTATAATCTAAACTTTATTTATTTTATTAATAAAAACGACTATTTTGGTATTCATAAATTATTCCAAAGCACATTTTTTGATTCGTAAAAATAGGATGTTTGAATCGTGGATCAAATGACAAGTACAGGGTCAGTGGGTTAGAGCGATAAACATCATTTACGATGTTGAAATTGCCTCAGATATCTGCTTCCCCCGCAAAATGCTATGAGGTCAATATCGTACCCAAGATATTCGCCTGGAGCGCGTTTATGGCAATGAGGAACAGGACCGCATTGAGAAATGCCCTTATGTTCTCATGAGGGGTTATTAGTTTTAGATAGGGTACGAGTTTATACTTGTTATCAAAGTAACAAAAATTTTGACGTATAATTTATCATAGATTTTCTGGAATAAAAGTGTAAACATACTAGGGTAAAAAAATTACTCTCTGTACCTTCCTCCAACTTAACTTAAGATAACACCATTATAGTTGTGTCTACATAATTATACACAATAATTACCTAACACGACATTGTATATTTCTAAAATGTAATTTAAATTACAAATTTAAGTTTACCATCGTTTCGATATAAGAAAATAGGACGTATTTCAATCTAGCAACAAAATATAAATTTGAGGATCATCTGTGGAATGAAAGAGAAGGTAAGTAACTTCTCTTTTCGTATCTCTTTTTCGTATAAGTATCATACGTAGATGTAACTATGACATAGAATGAAGAATAATACTCTGTATAGAACGGCAACTCTCTGCTCCCTATCAGCTGCTGAGCTAGGTTTATTTCGGTCTTACTTTATTTAGTCTTCAATCGTATGGGTGTCAGATGTCATACACACAGATACGCGTGTACGATAACGCCAGTGTGTAGTGTCTGTGTAAAACGAGGTGTTTTCTATGAAGTATCTGGGGTGTGAATGTGATAAACAAGCCACCTGTATATCTGAGCCCATTGCAGTGTAACAAATCCTAACCCGTCCCTGACTGACTCGATATTGCATCCAGGGAATATTAGTGCCTACTACACTTGATCCGGCAACTGCCATCCTTTACCATCTTTTTCCAATATCCGCTAATATTGGCCGTCTGGTAACAACCTTGAGATTGTTGGAAACACTTTCCGTAATCTCTCAAGTTTTTAGCCTGAGTCTTGGAGGAAGGAAATGATTCTAATAAACTGTTTCGTGTTTGCGCTTGAATTTTAGTGGGATAGTTTTCTTGAAAGTGGCAATTAAGGTGCAAAAACCAGAAGAAAATGAGCGCAACTATTTTAATTGAGAAGGTTCTCCATTCATCTGTGTTATTCATTTTTATTACACTTACTTACTTCAATAGCTGAAACTACTTTTTTCCTCCTACCATGAATTAAGAATCTTGGAAACCGCACAAAAGTATTTTTCTCATTTCATTAGAAACTGGGTTTCAATCAGTTTATCACAGTGTGCACTCTGTTATAGTAAACATTTAATTAATAAATAACGAAAAACGACCTCGTTTTCCATTTTTCTTACCAATCAATATTAAATGCAAACTGTCTCAAATCTCTGTTCGAGGAAATTAAGAAGAAAGATTTAAATGTCACCAAACTGATTGACAGTTCTCGATTTTTGTGAAGAACTCATTTTGTAGTCGAGAATTGATTTGAATTGAGTTTGTTAACTTTTAATAAAATTTAGTTTTTAACGTATATTTTTAAAAGAATTTCAGTGTTATCGAATATAAAGCTTAAAAGGCTTATTTACATTGTTGAAATGCTTTCGCTTAAAAAAATTGTACAACCGAGTGTAAGACATTATACAATTTAAATTTTCTATCAATATGTTTTTTGTCTAGATTCATTCTGTTCTGTTTTTTTACTATTCCTTATCTGGGAATATACCATATAATATACCACATCTTATTACCAATATCATTATGATATTGAACCTACAAGTTAACAAGTTCTTGACCATTTAAATGAGAATTCTCAGCCCAAACCCTTGAGTTGCCTTTGCGCAAATAGGTACCTGACTACTTGTTTGTTTAAGAAATAATATTTAAATGTAAGTCCGTATAAATAGGCAGTGAAAACTTTTACCATTTAAATATATTTAACATGCCACTGCGGTCCTGTAGCTCGACCATTATAGATGGCAATACGGCTCACCACCTATCACGTTGGTCTAATAGGTCAGTTTGGTGTGGGTACTAGTTCATCATGCGATGGACGTACCTCTGACTACCCCAACTGATAGTCGTGAGTTTATGTTACGTGTTTGTTTAACTAATTATTTTGTTTATTTCACAGGTCCTCCGCTATGCTCGAAGAATAGCAACATCAGGTCGACTGGCCCACAGCGAGTTGGTGACACATCGAGACTCTCCCGACAACAATGAATGCACTCCTTTCGACTTTTCTGAAGCTAATATAGCTGTAAGTGAAGGAAACGAAATATCTGGAGATAGCCCTTCTTATGAAAAAATAAAATAGTTATAACACCTAAATTCTGCACTTTAGAGAACTGGTCTGTTCTTGTTTAATAATGTCTTCATAGTTGATATATAAGAGCAAGGCCGAATGATACGTTGTGGGTTAGTTGCATGCCTGAGCGGTGACGCTTGTTCTGCATAATATAAATTACAACGACATGAGCGTTGTTAAAAGACAACGAAGCGACAACGCCCATTTGACCTCTCTCAATTGTAAGTTAAATTAAGAATGAAAATTAATTTCATCCAGTTGATGTTTTTAAAAATAATAGTATGCGAATAATTAGCAATCATCTCGATTGGATTTATAATGAGCTTCGTGACGTTGATATTTACACTAGTCTTAATTTAATTTTAAATGAAAATTGCTGAATCGAATAATAAAGTAGGTACGTTACGCCAATAATTGTGTTTTATTTGTTAATATTATACTTAATTGGAACCATCACATCGGTTCAAAAATTGAAATGATACGAATGCTCCAATGTTACGGACGGCTGGTTTCAAATGGCCAGGCAATGAGCCAGTTGATTATAGTTTTAATAAAATAAAATTACATCGGTTATAAAGCCGTTCGACTTTAAAACAGTATTATAAAAACCAACTGTAATCACATCTGAAACAAGATCACTTGGAAGTTTAATCAGTACTGAAAGAGCTGTATTAAAAAAAATATTATAAAGGGAAAAATATTATAAATCTCCAGGCCACGTGGTGAGATCGCGGGGATTGATCTCTCGTATTTATTTCTACATATATTAACTGCTTTTTACAGAGGCTGACGGCTTTAATAGCGAACTATCCAGAAGGAGCTCAACGGTCTGCTCTTGGTGCTGCTTTGGACTTAGTTCAGAGACAAATCGGATGGGTTCCCATATCAGCCATGAATAGAGTAGCCGAATACTTGAGCATTCCAAGAATAAGGGTGTATGAATGGGTCACTTTCTATACTATGAATAAAAGGTAACAAAATTATTGTTTTTAGGGTTCCAAACCTCAAATGGTAAAACGTAAGATCACTTCCATGTCTGTCTGTCAAAACCCTTTTTTCGGGAACGCGTGGAGGTATCGAGTTGAAATTAACATTCAGAATAATAACTGCGTTCAAAAATATTTGTTTTCCTAATTAGGCTAGTCAGAGGTACGGTCACGAGCATTAACATACACTTTGGTACCATGTCACATTAACTTTTATGACAAATTGAACTGTAAGTCTCACTAAATGTCAAATAATGTTAGTGCGACAGAGTCCTGAAGTGGGTACATTACATTGCTCATGACTGTACATTCGTAGAAATATGTATAAGCATCCACGCCAATATACCAAATAGAAATAATGATTGAATTTCGAACGTACATTTTTAAACCTATTTTTAAACGATGTCAATTTGGCACATTATTTATTGAATGTTTCTTATTTATTTAAAAATATTTAAAGGGTAATTTGACGTTCAATTCATGTGATATAAAGACGAATCTTACGTTTGAATATAGACGTGCCATAGGTTTATCTGATATTGGGCACACTTAGTATATCCATATTAAGTAATTGGCCATTAAGCTAATTCAAACTCTGTACCTACGTAAATATAGATATTGTTAGTAAATGGTTAATTGGCTCCCTACAGTATAGTCAACATGAAATGAAAATAATACAATCAACACACAATCTCTTTGAATTCGATGTCTTTGTATTATGTAGTCCTTTAGTGAAAGGGAGCTAATATTATAAAAGGTGGAATGCCGATAATTGGTTTCCATTATTATTTTAGGTGAGTAAGTAAGTATATACAGGGTGTTAGTGACATCGAAAACTTTGAGAAATGGTTCAGACCATGATTTGATATCAAATGGAATTTTTCGTCGCAAAAGTATGGAACTGAAATTAATTAAAAATTCCACTTGACACCAACTCAGAATCATGGTCTGAATCATCCCCCTCAGTATTTGTTACGATGTCACTAACACCCTATCTACTTGTATGTACTTGTACAGGGTGTAAGTGACATCGTAACATATACTGAGGGGGATGATTCAGCTCATTACTCTGAGTTAATATCAAGTGGAATTTTCCACCGCAAAAGTATAGGATTTAAAATATTTAAAAATAAAAAATAAAATAAAAAATAAATGAATTTTGCGACGGAAAATTCCACTTGTTATTAGCTCAGAATCATGGTATAAATCAACTCCCTCAGTATTCGTTACGATGTCACTAACACTGTATATATTTTCAGGCGTTACCGAGGAAAATACCATGTCAAGGTGTGCAAGACTCTTCCCTGCATGCTTCGTGGTTCTGACACAATCCTAGAGGTGGTTCAGCAGGAATGCAATTGCAAAGTTGGGGAGTTGTCCCTCGACTGCATGTTCGGGGTAGACACAGTGGAGTGCGCGGGAGCGTGCGCCAATGCTCCAATCTTGGTCATCGATGATGATTATTATGTTAGTTGATTCGGAAATGAAATCAAAATACAAAAAAGATGTTTTCAACGTAGGAACACCAGAGAATAACGAGTTTCAAAAATCGATTTTTATTGTTTTATATAGTATTCATTTAGCTGGTGTGAGTCAAAACTCTACTTTGATTTAACTCTTATACCTTGGTATAAGAGTAAGAGAGAGAGCCTGTATAGCCTGCGAAGGGGTAGGCAAAGGTGTATCGTATATGCAATACACGCACTCCTTGCCAGCTTCTTTATATTCTATGTAATAGGGGCCGAGCCCATTGCCATTAGCCGGGCACAAATCCTGGACAATCCACGACTCTCTCTTTTTTCCTCTTTCTCTTTCTCTCTTGTAAAAGATACACTCTTATAAAAAGTTAAATTTACTAAAACATCAAAACGTGTCACGGCTGATCAACAAACTAAATCTGAATAACAAACTAATTCGGTTGGATTTGTTCATTTAGTTATTTTTAAAAAATAAGTGTCTGTTTTGTGGTTATGGCCTACAGGCTATTTATTCAAACCTCAAACGTCAACGTCCTCGAACGGTGTAGTTTAGATACATAAGAGTTCACCCGCAAATCTTTTAAACATGATTTATATATAATATGATATTACTTAGTAGACACCGGGGCCGAATACGCATGGATTATTATTATTATTATTATATTTTAGGAAGACGTTTCACCTTGCGACGTCGAAACCATCATCAGAACTTTGAAATGTGGTGGTATACCACGCTTTGGACCTCAGTAAGTAGAATATTTATAAGTACAAAGGACATATGCAGCAACTGTTACTCCTATTAGTCAGGATGTTCTCGACAACTTCGATATCTCTTTCAACCTCTTGTATACAGACTTCAGGAAAAGTGTTGAAAGTGAAGTTTTTCTAAGGATACAAAATATCTCAAAAAGAAAATTTAAATCGAAAAAATATCTGACTCAGACGCGACTTGAACCCGCAGCTCTTGTCAAGTCGGGACGACCGTGTTAACCATTACACCATCGAGTCCTCCTCCAGTCCATGCGAAATTCTTTCGATCTATGTATCGCCGACGCCTACTACTTTTTTTTTTCGATCTAAAATTTCTCTTTGTGAGTTTCCCTAAGTGCTATAAAAACAAAGATACAAAATATGATCTTAAGACCTAATATTTATTTTTACATTGAATTTGGAAAATTCAGTAAATGTTTTCTTGTAATTTTCTTTGAACCAATCATTAAAAAGAAACTGCGCTAGTTAAGATGAGATACAATGGAATTCCTTAGATAGTTTTCTATACTGTCATTTATCTTTTAGTTGCCTTTTGCTATCATTAGCATTCTTGTTAATAGTGAGTATTTCCTTTCAGATGTGGAAGATATGCAGCTGAGCCGATGTGTAACCAGGCTTCCTTGATCGAACCTCCACCAGGACCCGGATTCATGCTTCAGGATTGCCTTAAATAAATAATAGTAACACGATACAAAAAATTATATTTATCACATTTACGAGCCAGACTTAAGTTTTATTTCTATCACGTCGGAGGAACTTCAAATAATATTCGTTTTTATGTTTTGCCGAATCCAATTTTGTACTTACAAAATAGAAGTGAATACATATTTTCTTCTTACATACTTAAATCATCACAAAAATTCCTTGTTAATATCAAAGATTGTTTGTTACCTTTTTATAAAGTTTGCCAATAAATATAATATTTCCTTATAAGTAGTACTCACTTTACTTTTAATTTGGAAAGCAACCAAAAGATGTGAATGATACTTTTGTAAATAGGTATATTTAATTAATAATGGACCATGTCCGCTGGCGAGTTTCTTTCTTGCTTCGAATTTGCTTAATTAAGAAACTACGTGCTCAATTCTTTTATTCTTTGGGACATATTTCCATTAAATAATTCTTGCTCACTAATTAGAGAAAAATCTATGACTAACGACTACGATAGGTGTACCTATTATGAGAGTGAGTTGGAAACAGATAAGTTACAAGCAATTTTATTGTAAATCTATCAGTATTGAAAGTTGTCAGCACGCGAATATTTTCGGCAAAGAATTAAACATTTTAATATGAAGATTTTAATATCCTGTCAGGAAAGCGAAAGTATGATATTTCAATTTTCCACTCGAAGTATTCGACTCGTGAATACGAAGACTGAATGTATAATTAGTTTCGGGTGACAGAACGACAAAAATTTATTAAAAAATATCGGTACCTAGACAACAAAATAGTAAACAGCACATTTTTTACTATTATACGAAATAGATTGTTATATTTAACAATCTTATAAGATATTTTATTTATATGAAATAAGATATATCAGTCAAATCTTGACAATTCAAAACTTAACAAACTCGTCTGACTGACTAAGCGATCTAGTTGTAATATAAACCTTGGTTGACAAGTACAGTTTGACATCCCAGGATTCCCAGGTCAACAGTAGTAAATCTTCGAAGCTACTCGCCCGATATCTGGCTCCCTAGATCACCCAAGTAATTAAGTAGTAGCAATCACAACCGATATTATCCAAGCCGCAAACTTTAATTACACGTGGAACTATCTGTTACGAAGAACAATGGCATCTGTTTGCTCACTGTGAATGCTTTAGCGCCCGTCTAAACGAGTCTCGCTGGAATGGTAAGTAAGTATTCCAATGTAATGACTTTCAAGAGATTAATACATAGTGTAGTTTTAGTTTTGGTAGTTATTAATGATTTATACGACATTGACAATGCTTGTAGCTTCATTTTGTAGAAGAAACTCAGGCGCAACTTCAATAATTATAGATTACTAGCAGCCGCCCGCGACTTCGTCTGCGTGGTTTTCAGTTTCCGCGGTAATAATTTCCGACTTTTTTTAAATTATTAAAGCCTGTGTGTTATTCTGATGCATAAGCTACATTATTGTTAAGTTTCATTAAAATCAATTCAGTAGTTTTTGCGTGAAAGAGTAACAAACATCCATACTCACAAACTTTCACATTTGCAATATTATTATTAATAAGATCTTATAGGACTCTTATTTAGGCGTTGACTTTTATAAAGAGCTACGAAGAGCATTAAGGCGTATATTTGTACGTCAGATTATAGAAACAGCTGATATAAATTTTAATTATGCGCGATTCACAAAATGTGGCTAAAAATACCTCTCAAACAATTTTCGTCAGTCTAATTAAGCTCTGGAACGGCAGCGTATTATAAAACCGCGTCCATTCATACAATCGTCAACTAGAACTGAATAAAACTGCACAAAATACTTTGCTGAGATTTAAAACGTTTTAAATGTTTTGTGCAGCCACAAAGAGCCGTGTGGTGTCGTTAGACAAAGACCCAGTTGGTCTATTAATACAGTGGCATGAGTCAGGCTTTTTAACAAGCGTATTTTATTTACCCAATTTAAAATTCAGCAGAGAATTCCGTGCACAGGACGAGGCTCATTATTCCCAAATTGGATTTTCTTTACATGTTAACTGATTTTCGACATGAAACTCTTGGGTTTTCACCGAAAATGTTTTGGTGAGCTCAACAAGTTTGCCAACACTGGCAATGCTAAGTTATCTTCAGTGTCAGTCTTGAGAACTAAGTAACTAGTTTACAACAATGTAGGTATACCTAATACGTCGACTTTGGTATAGTTCATTACTTCAAACAATACACTAGATGTTATAGGGACCGACCTTTCGCATAAGCGAAATCGCCTTTGTGGTCACAAAACTGCAAGGAATTTCGGTCTGATACCGTAGCTACAACAATCGGACTTTTCAACCACAGATGAATACGGTTGGAATTACCATAGTCATTTGTATTAGGCAGAACACGTGTAAACATTAGATGCAAAGATTTAAAGAAGTTGTAAGTCCCTTATCCGTTGCCAGCTTTATAACTATATTCGTAAAATATTAAGTAAGTATATTAGCAAAGTACGTTTTCATCAGATTACACTTCCTTGAAACCTTCAGGATTTTTGTCCTAACGCCAATAATGTAGGGTTACGTAAACATAATTGGTTTACAAAATATTATTATCAAAAACGTCCCGTGCAAATGGTGTCCTAAACATTTGATCACCGCAGGTGTTCAAATTTTACCGGTGATTCTGTGATGGCGGCAAAGCGTCGAAATATTTGTAAGAGAAGCAACGAGATAATGTTGTAGTTAATGGTGCGACCGGAAGTCGTGGCTGTTGTTATTGCTTTAGGAAACTGCTTCCACACAGACCTGTAACAATGATGACTCCATCCGTTTATGATGTACCATTTATGAGTTTATCTATGTAAAAGATATAGTATAGAACCCATTACCATAAAGTTGTCATCGGATTCGTTTTTGGGTGAATATCAAAATGTGCCAAGTTTGCTGGCGAACTTTCATATTATTTTTTCGTGAAAAATTGGGTTCCGACATCTAACTGGTAACTTACCTCGTAGCTAGAACTATCCTTTTTCATGTCGGAACCCAATTTTTCACGAAAAAATAATAATATGAAAGTTCGCCACCAAACTTGACATTTTGCTATTCACCGATTTATCATTTTGGCGGTCTAAACTGAATCCTGACGAGAGTCTGTGAGCTGAAAGTCGATGAAAGACATACAGGTGAAATTAAAGATTGTTTTTTGACTACGGATCCCTTAAAAGGGCAGTAGGCTGGTAACCTGTCATAATATCCATCTTAGGAATTCGACATCAGGTTTGACCACAAGTTGTCTGCTGGTGACTAGAGCTCATATTTCGATATGTTGATTACTATCTGTTCACATATTGGATAACTTTCCTTCAATTTTTTAAACTTTTAGCATAGAATAAAGAATAATACTACGTATAGAACGATAACTTTTCGCTCCTCACCAGCGGCTGAGTTAGGTCTTCAGTATGAGCGTCAGATGTAACACACACATATGCGCGTGTATAACGTCAATGTGTAGTGTCTGTGTAAAACGAGGTTTTTTGTATGAAATGTCCGGGGTGTGCTTTTAGGTATTTTAGATTACAAGAGTTTTGGCTTCCCTGTTACGATTTAGACTTCATTGTTTACGGAGTTGTATGTTCCTGTCAGCTTTATTTTCTGTAAAAATACACTTTCATTCATGATAGCCCTATCCGGAGACGTGATGTGTTATAGGTTCGTATCTCAGCTTAGGCTATAAACCCCTGAAATCGACTTTAGGATCATATGAATTCGTGTTTGGATCATAGAAAATTGATTTGTGTCGAGTTAATAGCAAAATACAAGGGTCTTAAACATATCTGGCGAGGAGTGTGTAATGTATACTATACAAGACTGCCTAGCCCTTTGTTGGTGTGGTTTATGTTAAAATATACAATATGATTACGCGACGGTGTGAGGCGCAGTCGGCTTCCCAACCCCGAGGCCAGTTGCAGGCCAAGTCGTAACCATAAAACGAACAAATGGAAAACAAAAACGCAGTAATAATTCCCGCAGATTCAGATTCCGCTCCTGATGGAAGCGAAATTTTCCTTCCAATATTAAATTTGGAATCTTACGTTAATTTGATGAATTTAACGGAATGTTTCTGTTTATTATACGAAGAAATATCTGAGAATCTTATTATGAGGAAGTGGTAACCCTTATTATGATAATGACTATGTATTCAGTGTGTTTGGAAAACTAAGAATATAACGTGCCGAATGATCATTAGAAAACCTACACACTTACTCACCCACTAATGTACACATACATAACACACAGTATTTTTTTAAAGCAGCCTATATACGTCCCACTGCTGGACACAGGCCTCCCCTGAAACAATCGGAGGGGTATGGAGCAAACTCCACCACGCTGCTCAACTGCGGGTTAGTGGAGGAGTTTTAACGGCTAATAGCGGGGACCTACACAGTAATAGGCTATTATAATATCGGCTGTCTATGTTGCGAGTTTCATAATACGTTTCACTCAATTACAAATGTTGCCATGAAACCTAATTTTGAATTCGCTCACTCAACTTAGATTGCCTATGGAGTAAACAACTCTAACATTAAGCAAATTCAGCAACAGCCAAGCTTAACTTGGCTGGACTATCGGATATCGTATCAAAGACGTTATAGGTTTAACGGGTAACTACTGCTACAAAATAGGGTTAAACCCTGTGAAACACTATCGCTACAACTATCTCAGTTCCACTTTATATTTAAGAGAGAGAGAGAGAGAGAGAACATTTTGCTACCACTGCTTTTCTTTTATGGAAATAACAGCCAAAGACTGTTAGTAAATCGTCGTCGTCAGCTTTCTATCATCTTTGTAAATTATCTTCAATTAGGTATTTTTGTTCATTGACCGAAAAAATCTATCCTGTTTCATTATTAGCTGATATTCTGCCCTTCACCATTCGTCAGATAATTACTGCATAAAATTGCAGTTCTGTAACTTTAGTAAATCAGGGGAATCTTTTTTTTAATACACAAATGAATACTAAAGGCAAATGTTTACCTAGCAAAGCAAGGTAGAGTACAAAAGTCTAGCTAGAGCATACACTGACAAAATACACTGTATTACGACACATACCTCTATGCAATCCTTTGCTCAAAGTCAATACCAAAGCTCAAACATTTCGCAACTCGTGTATTGAAATTATTTCTCAACTACATAGTACATAGTTTGGTTCAACTAGCTTTATTACAAGTTTAGGTCTAGTATGATGCTTCACATATCTATGAAACCTAAATACAGTTCAAGTCGGTTTGCTAATGAGCAAGGAAGATGCACTGCGAACTAGGTATGTGAATTTGATTTCCTCATAAACTATACGTTGAATGTTGCAGAATCCTATATAGGTAACTTTGAAGAATTGTTTGCTAGTTTTCGATGGCCAGCAAAACATTGAAGCTTTTTTCAGGATTGTAAGTATTTTTTTCTTATGAAACCAATGTTGAATTTTATGATGGACGCAATGCAGTTAATAAAATGCTTCTGCTTTTATCCCATTGTTAGTGTTAAAATGTGTGTGGATTGATTATTTCACCACTCGCAGACTGTATTAAAACAAACGCTGATTGTTTTGCCACTTCGTATATAATTCGGTTTTAGTAGCTAATTACAAAGGTTACAAACACGTCCGACAATAAGAGAAGTTCGATGAATACAAAATTAATTTAAAAATGGTAAAGAATTAATATATTTTTTTAACCTTTTTCTTAAAAGGTATTTTTATGTTGCAATTGTCAACAGTTAGGGATAGGTCCTATCTGCTGGCGTCCTAACTTCATCTTGTCTAGTTTTTGGTTGCTCAGTACTAGATAATTAAATACAACGCATAAAAATTACTTAACATTATTTTCGATTCCCGATGGGGACATTGTCGAAATCACTTTGTTAGACTGTCCTTTGTTTGGTAAGGACTTTTCAGGCTTGAATCACCTGATTGTCCGAAAAAGTAAGATGATTCCGTGCTTCGGAGGGCACGTTAAGCCGTTGGTCCCGGCTATTAGCCGTAAAAACACCTCCACCAACCCGAATTGGAGCAGCGTGGTGGAGTATGCTCCATACCCCCTCCGGTTGATTGAGGGGAGGCCTGTGCCCAGCAGTGGGACGTATTAGGCTGTTGATGTTTATGTATGTTCTTATTTTTATTGTAAGTCATTCAATCAAATATTGTAGGAAATTAGTTTCGTTACAGACACACCTTTAAAATACTTACTGAAACAAAAGTTATGTTTTATGGGCACCATAACATAACACTAGAAGATCAAAGTAAGACGAAGTAAAGGCAAAACTAGCAAGTCGTTACAGTCGTAGCCTTCGGTAACCGAGCGGTTAGTTAAGGGTCGGGATGTTCAATGGCTTTCCTTCCGCACCGTCTGCCCAATTTGCGCCATCCAACTTGTAACAATGAGGGATTTGCTCAGCTGGCAACTGTCACGGGAAATAGCTACCGTAGAAAATAATTGAAATCAATTGTTGGGATTTCAATGCTTGTTTACATTGATTAGCTGGGTTTGAGTTTGCTTCGTTCTCTAATTATTTACTGTTTTGTAACTGCCTATAGATTACGAGAAAATTATTAGCCTACTATTTTGTTTTTATAAATGTTTCATCTACTAATTGGCACTGGAGCAAAAGATGTAATATCCCCTCTCCATGAATGGTCATCATATTTCTATTTACTTGTGCTAATAAAAGTTGTTACTTGATTTTATATGCCTTAAGACATTTTAATTTCACAAGCGACAACCTGATACAAAGTTTTCTCCAGGATAATTTTACGAAATTTCCTTTTAAAACGTGGATTATTCTGATAGATAAAATATTTTGAACACAGTTTTCTATCCTGACACCTAGCGTGCTCGTACGTAGAGGCTTAAAAGGAATTACATGGGCATCGTTTACATAAATTGTTTAAGGATGTAAATGTTATGCGGACACTCCACAACGCGGCGAGTTGGGTGCCAAAAATTGTTTATCTGGCAGATTCTGTTTTATGGACTCTTTCGGATACGCCAAAAAATTTATGTCATCCGTTATATTTACGTAGGCAAACGTAAAATAAAAATGCATAGAATCGAGATGATTCAAGAGCTGTCAATTCGTTTGAACAATGTGTATTGTCATTAGTGTAAAAAGACATCAGAATAAGTAGGGACTGTATGTACCAGTCTATATAACTATTTTGTAAATTGAGTTTGACAGATTTTTTTAAGTAAGTAGGTAAGTTTCTTTTCCTGTTGTTAATTTAGATCCTACAAGGAAGAGGAAAAACTTTTACAGAATGCCTTATTTAAACTAAGTGTGCCTAAATTATTCTATTTAGGATATAGAGTTAAGCTGAATAGCGCTCAAAGGGACAGAGAGCGTCTTTCATTATTTACATAAACGCCATAAAACTGAACAGAAGAAAATTTATACCGTAAAGTTTCGGGCAATATCCGTTCTGTGTGACACGTTTTTTCGAGGGCCGTTGTTCATCGTTAATCTTGGAAACAAAAACACAAAGTTCGGCGTCTGCGCGTCCCATAATTTACAAGGAACAAGTGTGCGCGACGCGGTGGGTAGGTAGTTGCCCACCGATAAAAATTACCTTGAGAGATTTTATTGCTGAACTGAACTAAACTGAGTTGAATGTAATGATTCACACGCAGGTTTTTATGTTCCAATTTCAATTTGTATTAGTGATAAGCTGAGTATAATGTTTCAATGGCTTGTGGAAGTTACCCTGCAATATCCTTCAAATTTTAGTTATATTCATCATATTATACACCAGTCAGTTTTAAATTCATAGCTAACATAAGGTGTCCCTGTGTCTATAAAATGTGTCCCCACCCTATAAATATTCGCATGACGTGATGTGGCCATCGCATTTGCCATTGCATGTAACGTTGATTGAGGTCATGTCATCATTTATTTACAACATGGATGTCTTTGCAACTGATACATCTTCCAGGCATTTCCCCGGAGGTTGTTAGTACTACGCACGGTTCATATTTAATGAAGGAAAGGTTGAGTACATCTGAAATGTGAACTAAACAAACGTCTCGTCTTTGTTAGCTAGATCCATTCGTTGAAGGGTTCCCGGAAACTTTTGACCGTTTGTTACAAAATGAGTGTGGGTGTAGGTACACATAAAATAATTTAGTTTTAGGCACAAGTAAATAAATACATTATAAAGTATTAGATATAGCAGTATCATAACTTGCTTTTTAGTAAGGAAAATCGTAGCTAGTAATCAGTTTTTCAGTAGTTAAAATTTTTGAAAAAAATAAATTACTTACTGTTTACACGACTGAGCTTTCTACGCAAGCAGTACTCTATTCTGTGGGTATTCTTCTCTATCGCGTGGGGTAAAATGAATGAGACATAACCACCGAACTCGGATATAAATCGGATCTGTGAGGATTCACGAGAGAATTATCCTGCCTTACCGGTTTTAGTAAGTATACTAGGAATAGGGGGCGCTAGCTCTGCACCAGTAAACATCGACTCTGTATTAATCGGCTAAAATAATTTTTAAAAAGTGCCTAAAGTATAAAAAAAAGTGTTTAATTATGTGGATATAGTGACAACTCATCCGTACAAGTGTTTGTAGAACAATCAACTCGTGATTTTTTAAATTATTTAACATCTTCGTTTTGTGATCATTCAAGAAGTAAAAAGTGAATTATATAGAAAAATAGACCATATTACAATCTAAAAAGTTAATAAGAAGTACTTTTCATACTTAAACTAAGCGATTCTAAACTTGTTTAGTGTGAATTAGGCAATTGAAAGTGAAATATCTAGTATATTTTTCAAATACCCGTCGTTATATTTTTAATGTGTAAAGAAACAAGCATACTTAAAAGACGCTAATGACATCTAGTTGAAGTACTAGTTACTTAGACAGACACTGCCATCTAGCGTCGAGTTGAAACTTTACACTTCATATCATTACTGAGTGGTACTCCTATTCAACACTAGAGGGCGACTATTTCTAATTCAAAATGAGAAATTGTGCTGCGTGTGCGGTTCACATTAATGTGAGTGATGATATAGCTTGCACTAAATGCCAAAAACACTATCACTACCAGTGTTTAAGCTTTACGAAAGAATACATTATTGCAAATAAAGACACCTTGGAAGGAAGTTGGAACTGCCCTGAATGCAAACGCTACATTTCACGGGCACATCGAGCGGATGAAACACCAGTTAAACAACTTATGGATACTCCAAACAAACGCCTCGATTCATCTAGTATTGAACTAACTAACGTAACATACAGGAAAAGACAAATGAAAAATATTGTGGACAGAGACAGAAACTTGTCATACAACTCAGATCACTCGGATGGAGCAGAAAGCCCAAGCTTCCTTGGCGAAACTGTGCCTTTAAAACCATCTATGAGTCGTCTTTCCGTGTCTACAAATACACCTCAGTCAACTTCGATAACATTGGAACAAATGAGCGAACTTTTAGATAAGAAGTTAGATCTACAAAAGCGAGACATACTCGACAAAATAAGAGCCGATGTAAGAATAATGATAAAAGAAGAAATGCGACACTCGCTGCTCCAAATACAACAAGATATTAATGTGAGACTAAATAGCTTTAATGCTAAAAACGAACAACTTTACACAGAAATTGAAAATCTTGACCAAAAAATAACCACTTTGAACAATGAAAATTCTAAACTGAAACAAGAAATAAGTAACCTACAAAAACATTTTCAGAGCAAATATTCTCCTTCTAAAAATACTGACACCAGCAAAAAAATAATCCTTTATGGCCTTGAAGAGATAGCATGGGAACATGAAAGCGAGCTCTACGAACGAGTGAGAAGCGTATTCTACGATATTACGAACGTCGACCTGGAAGAATATATAGAAGATATCAAAAGACTAGGCAAAAAAGGATATCGCAGACCTTTACTCATTGAATTACTTAGCAAGAGAATGACAAACTATTTACTATGGAACCGCCGAAGCTTTGCCGGAACTGGACTGGCGATCTCTGAGCTGCTAGACGAAGACCAGATACGTGAACGAAATAAATTAAAAGATATCCTAAAACAATCGAGAAGGGAAGGGAAGCATGCTATTTTCAGAGGAAATAAGCTAATTATCAATGGCAAAGAATATATATCACAGACATATACAGATGAACAAAACACACTAAATAATAACACCACGCGACGCGAAGATCCTACTAACTCGGAAAGCGGCATATTCAATTCTCCTCCTGAAACAAAAACACAACCTATATCAAACCAAAACAAAAATAATACATTTCGCAACTAAAGGCAGCGAATTTACCTTATTAAATCAAAACGTACAAAGCCTATATAAAAAAATTCATATACTAGAAGCACTAACTGACGATAAACCCGAACTGAGCGCCCTATGTATAACAGAGACCTGGTTATCACCTGAAAAACAGAAATTAGTAAATGTTAACAACTATATTATGGGATCATCATACTGTCGTGAAGAACATGAAGGAGGTGGCGTGTGTATCTTTATTAAAAAAGGATTAGAATATCGAGAACGAGTAGATATATCATCGCTATCTAAAGAAATGATATTTGAAATATGTG
This sequence comes from Pectinophora gossypiella, assembly GCF_024362695.1. Classification (NCBI taxonomy): domain Eukaryota; kingdom Metazoa; phylum Arthropoda; class Insecta; order Lepidoptera; family Gelechiidae; genus Pectinophora; species Pectinophora gossypiella. Next base: position 10,258,264 of record NC_065405.1, on the reverse strand, counting down.
CAATAGAACTTACTAAAGCAAACATACTAATTATAAATCTATATTGGCCAAATAGTAGTAGAGAAATTGAAGTATTCTATAACATGCTAGGAAAAACTTTAAAACTTTTAAATAAAAAAGACAACGATAAAAATATAATTATAGTAGGAGATTTAAATATTAACTTTCTCGATGAAAAGGAAAAGAGTAGACTTTGTACATTAATGTTAACATATAATTTACATCAAAAAGTTACAACACCCACGCGTATAACAAAATCTAGCGCAAGGTGCATAGATTTGGTTTTTACTAACTTTAATTTAAAACACTCAAAGGCTAGCGTTTTCGAATTCGGTTTTTCTGACCACAAAGGAGTGATATTTAATACACCACTTTATATCAAAAATCTTAAACACTTTCTTATAGAAAAAAAGAATATTTACTGATCGTAATATCCACTCATTTAAAAACATAATATCTAAAATAAATTGGGAGAATGAACTAAATCCTAACAAAACTTTAAATGAAAATTATACTATATTCAACAACATACTACAAAATGCCTTAAATAAATGCATACCTAAAGTAATTATAAAAAATAATATTAAACAAATAAATAAATATTTAACACCAGGACTAAAAAAGTCATGTCGAAATAAAAGATTATTAAAACTACTTATAACACAAACAAAAAATGAAACATTAAAAGAAAATTATAAAAAATATTGTAAAACACTAAAATTTGCTGTAAGGTGTTCTAAAAGAATTTCAAACAAACGTAAATATAATACTTCTGAAAATAAAATGCGATGTATGTGGAATATAATAAAAAATGAAACAAACAAATGTGATTACTCAAATAAAACTAATATCCGGCTAAACTTATTAACGGACTATACAGAAAATCCACAAAAAATTGCACACGAATTCAATAGATACTTTACGTCAATAGGAAACGTTAACACTACTACCCTAAAAACAAACTCCTTCATACATCCTGAAACATCGAATACAATACTCAATTCCTTCTTTCTATGTCCTGTCGAACCCTGTGAAATAAACCACATTATTAAAAACCTGAAAAATAAAGATTCATTTGGAATAGACGACCTCCCCCCAAAACTAATTAGAAAATGTGCTGATATTTTAACTGCCCCTTATACTACAATGATAAATCAATCCTTCAACGAGGGTACCTTCCCCGAAAAACTAAAAGTCTCTATAATAAAACCAGTCCATAAAAAAGGACCTACAACTGATTTAAATAACTATCGCCCTGTAGCACTCTTACCAACATCGGCCAAGATATTTGAAACGACAATTGCAAAGCGCTTAAATAACTTTCTTGAAAAATATAAACTGTTACATGAAAAACAATATGGCTTTAGAAAAAAACATTCAACAACGTTAGCAATATATAAGTATATACAGAAAATTTTTGACATTATAGATGATAAAAAATGCGCAATAGGACTTTTATTGGATATGAGCAAGGCGTATGATAGAGTCCGCCACGAAACTTTATTAGATAATTTATTTACATTAGGAGTAAGAGGAGTAGCGCACAAATGGTTTAAATCTTATCTCGAGAATCGAACACAATATGTCCAAATTAAATATACCAACTTCGAAACTGGAAAAATCGAGCATATAAGGTCTAATGAAATGCGTTCCAATGGCTCTATACCACAAGGTAGTGTGTTAGGATGCTTACTTTTTATTATTTACATAAATTCTCTTCCCAATGTTATCAATGAAGATTGTGTTATTTTTGCAGACGATGTATCAATCTTAATATCTTGCTCAGATAATAATGAATTAGAAAATAAACTAAATACTACTTTAAATACCATTTTAACTTGGCTAACTACCCATAACCTGGAATTGAATCTAAAGAAAACCAAAATTATCCAATTTAAACCTTCACAAAAAAGATCATTACAAATATCTTACAACCATAATAATACTATAATAGAATCAGTTAACTATACAACTTTATTAGGAATAGATCTCGATATGAATATGACGTGGAAATCACATATACAAAGATTAAAAAACAAGCTGTCGTCTTTCACCTACGCGCTCTACCAACTGAAACGCGCATCGGACTTCAACACGGCGCTTGCAGCATATTACGCGTATGCGCATTCAAGATTGTCGTATGGCATCATAATATGGGGTAACTCCTGTGATGTACAAGACATATTTATAATACAAAAGAAATGTTTACGAATCCTAGTTAACATTGAACAAACAGTATCTTGCAGACCTTATTTCATAAAACACCAAATATTGACCCTTACTTCTATCTACATACTCGAGTCATGCAAATTTATTAGAAATAACCCAGACTTATACACACCAATGGATAGTAGCAAAAAAAGAAATGATCGCAACAAATATAAATTGATAAAACCGGCAACAAGTATGAAACTAGTATCTAATAGTCCCCATCACATGCTAATAAAAATATATAACCATCTACCGAATAAAATAAAAAGTACTGAAAAAGTTAATCTATTCTCTAATAGTCTAAAAACATTCCTTATTAGTAAATGTTATTATAATATTACAGAATTTCTTAATGATGATATAAATAAATATATATAGTAGGTAGTTATGCTTCAATTGCTCTAAATAAATAGGTATTATAGGTTAGTAATTTAAGTGTAAAGTCCCTAAAGAGTAGATTTAAGATATGTTAGTTATAGATTCCTTTTTTATTGTTATTATTTTTAAGTAATCGGCAACTAGTTGCCCCTATTGTTTGCTGTGCCCTAGCAGGGCGTCACATGTACGCATATTTATTACAACACCTTGTATAACTTGTGACTTGCAATAAATTTCTATTCTATTCTAAGTCATCAGTAACTAATTCACCTACTTTCCCCCATTAAAGTGCAAATGCGGCTTTGGGTCGAAATTGATGGCCCTCGTACGAGCTATCAATCAAGATTTGTAACCAGGACCCCCTTTAAACTTGAATAAGCCCAGTAAATTGAATAAAAACACCCGCTATTCAGAGTTTGATGTAGGCCTAAAACAACTTCTAGGGTTGAATAAATATTGGACTGGAAAGATCAAATTCACTGGGATTTATTATGGAAATTTAACGAGATGGCTCTGATCGTATACTTTATACAGGGTGTTAGTGACATGGTAACGAATATACTGAAGGGGATGATTCAGTCCACGATTCTGAGTTAATATGAAGTAGAATTTACTTACGTCCCAAAATTCATGTATTTTTTCGTTTTTTTTTAAATTATTTTTTATTCTATATTTTTGCAATGGAAATTTTCACTTGACATTAACTCAAAATAATCAGCTGAACCGTTACGATGTCACTAACTATATTAATATATTTTTTATGTACGTATATGTACCCCCGACTACTCGAAGACGCCAAGACTGATATGGATTTTTTTTAATCAAAAGATTTATGGTTCCCAGGTGGTTCCAGGTGATTCCTGAGAAATCGAGGGCAATCCTCAAATTTTATGGCCACAGGTAATATTTTTAATGTATTTTTCAAAGCTACACCAGTATTTACATCTGAGCGTAATAAAATATGTAGCTGAGCTGATGATGGAAGGTCAACTCATTTTTTTTTCCATTTTCTTTTGAAAACCTTTTTTTTGTTTAAAAAGCGTTAATTTTTAATCTTTATTCCTATTTTTCCACAAATTCTACAACTTTATTCCAATTTTTCAGTCCCGTCTGAAGTGCGTTTCTATGAAAAATGAGTAAAAGCAGTCGATTCAGTAAAGATATAGCATTGGAGTGCACATTGGTGACTGATCGTGGTAAATGGCTTGTGATGGTGCTCTCGGCGTGACAGCCGGCGATCTGCCGTGAAACTTTACGAGCTGCGACATCGTCTGCCTTCATGGTTTCACAGAGCTAGTGGTTGTAAAACTACTCGTGTTGATTAAAGTAGCGAATATCGTTTAAGGTGACGATGATTGAATGTGTATGGTTTTTAAGCAATTTTATTATGAGTTTTAGTAATTTTAGGTCTTACTAGAAAGCAGTGCTAACACCTGGACAGGTAAAAAATAGATGGGGACTATAACGTACAAAATACACCACACTTCAATAAACATTGAAAACAGTCTAGTGTTTATTAAGGATAGAAGAGTTAGTACCTAATCTAATTTGTTCTGTTCGGTAAATACAATATGCAGAGTAATGAATGTTCAAAAGTATTTCATAGTTTTCAAGTAAGTTCATTATAACGAAAATCAGCGATTGGATAAAGTTCCGTAGTTTATTAAAAGTATCAAGCGCTGATTCCTGTATACACCATCTAATTTTATTTTAAGTTATACCTGTCATTTTATTATGCGCTGAAGATGAAAGGGACGGGTAATCGACAGGCACAAAATTTATGAAACATACGTAAATTTTTTGGCTAATAATCCGACATAATTAAGTTGACTGCACACGTATAACGGCATGTGAGCAAGATGCCTATTTTCCTTTTCGGCGGATAAGAAAATGACAAGTATAACTTAAAATAAAATTAGGATGTGTCTGCAGGAATCATGGCCATTTACTTCAATTTTACAACAAGTGTTTGAAATTATGCAAATGCTATAATGACTGAAGGACAAGCACGAAGATCGGTATTGAAACAACAGTAGAACGTTCTGCAAAACCCCCAAATTAGACAAATGCACTCAACCTCAATGTAATGTTATAAACTATAAAACACCTACTTTTGCTCGTTGAAGCCATAAAAATGGTTTCAGTATACAATAAGCCCAATATATGGGTCTACTAAAAGCAAGGAAACATAAAATTTTCCAGTATATATTAGCAATCTCCGATATGTAGGCCGCGGTAGTTAATATTTTGATTCTCGCTAGCTGTTCCTAAACTTATTGTAAAATTTTGATTGATCATAATGAAGTCTGTTTCAAGATTCTGAGATTCTCCGTACTCTAAACTGTAAACTACTACCACGTTAGTAGTTACTACGCTAAGTTGGAGGACAAACTGTAAGTTAATCTGTCCTTTGGCTAAATTTACTACTTTTGAACTCGGTTGGCTGAAGAGTCATAGTCTAGACATACTCATCTGCCGATCTTTTGTTTGGCGTGACTTATTGTAGGTTTGCCGTATATTATGACATTAACTACTTCATTTATCTACTCATCTACTGATAAGCAGTAGACTAGTTCCGTAGAGTATTTTCCATAATGTATGTTTAATTATTGTTCATTCTTTTTTGGATTTGTGCCCGGTTAATGGCGATAGGCTCGCCCCTATTACACGAGACTTAAACATTGTTGGCGTGGAGTGGGTGCGCTGTATACTCCTCTGCCAACCCCTTCGGGCACACAGTCGTAATGCGTGATGTTATATTTTGTATTACTGTCTCATTTATTTTAATTTTAAGTTAGTTCTGCTCAACAACGTAACGATGAAATTCCAGAAATATACATTCCAATAAAAAGAAAAGTGTTCTGAGGTGACGTTGAAAATGTGTCGCATTTGGACAAATTCGGGTCGAATATAACCTCCAATGGAGAGACCGAACGATCCCTTACAACCGTAATATAAAATCCAGTGAAAACCTCTTTTACAATATTGAATGTGAATAGACAAAATAAGCGGACACATTTTGTAATAAGAACGTACCGTTGGCTATGATGTACCACCCATTCCAAGACTGTCAACCATATTTTTCTAATCGTTTTAGTAAACAGCACAAATACACAGGTACTTTTCCAGATAGTTACATAAACATCGTTAAACCGAAGTAAGAAACAACTTTTCATCTATTGTTTAAACAAGTAAAAAGATACTTTTAACAAAGTAAAAGCGTTTCATTTGTGTACAACTGAAGGTGTGTCAAGGAAGGTAATGACTCCGTTAAATTTCAAAGTCAACGGTTTAATATCATTATGGTTTCAGTCCATAAAGTGAAGTGGCCAATTCGGGGTGGCCATTTAAATCTGTCGTCTTACATTGTTACTATAACGACTCGTCGAGCATAGGCGACTTTTTGTTCGTAAGATTAACGACAAAGTATGGCTCGCAAAAAAGCGACGCAAAGTACGGAAATTGCCAAAACTTCGTGTTGAGGCCTGAAATTTTCTTGTTCTAAATGTCGCCGTAAATGAAAGATGGTTCTTTTAAAATCGGAAAAGAAATTAGGAACAGACGTTTTTGGGATTACGAGTTTTGTAACTACTTAGAGTTGCTTTTTACTTTTTCGCAAATGAATCTGAATGGGTAGCTTCGAGCCAACAGTGCTGCGGGGCGGCTTGTCACGGAAAACTTTTTAAATATATTTAAAAAGAAATTGAGGAATATAATTAAGTACCTTAGCTACTTACAATTTATCGGCTGAAGTACGGACTTTAGTGCTTTCAATAAATTCGTAGATTGTTTCTTACATCTCATATATAAAAGAGAGCTTTTTGTGTGATTTCTGCGCGCCGTTTTCGTTTCGTTTGCAGTGTGGTTATTTTGTATCATATAAAATATTTTAACATATTTTTTAATTCAAGGATCATGTCATGACATGAGTGGTAGGCATCGTATCCCGTTCAATTCATCCAGGCACGCGCCGCATACGTGCCGCGCCTCACAACGGTTGTAGGCATTACCCTCGTATAAATATGTATATTCCTCGCGCATGCCGTAACGACGGCATTATAATATGGGCGAAACTGCTCCTGTACTCGATGTGATAAATGCTTAGCGCTTTTCGATGCCAGAAAACCCTTTAATCTTCACGGAAAATATCGATATGCCGCTCTCCTTTAAAAGGTTTTTGTAGAACCTTTTAAGAGTCCAAGCGATAAAATATACATTAAAGCCACCACCCGGAGCAAAGTGAGGCATCATTTATTTTATTAATCGTCCATTGAATCAATCCAATGTCCTATTACCGTATGTACCTACCTATATCGAGACCGTAACACTTAATTAACAACATGAATGCTTAAGGAAAAAATCCAGGGCGAGCCCGTAATGTCGGCCGCTAAATCAGCCCACATATGAAAAGTTACGTAAAGGTTATTTGGAAGAATTTCCGCGTTCTGCGGCCAATGCGGTGTTTCCCGGCTAATGACGACTCGGGCCCACAATATATCTCTCGTAGTTAGGCGCAGAAATCACGGCGACTCGTGCGCTTGATTGAGTTTTCTTTTCCATTGTGCTTCCATTAACAAAATAGCTTTCGCCCTACCCTCTCCCAGCGGACGCCATGTGTTCTCGGAAAATTATATCAGCCATTTTTCTTGCTTCCCGTGATATACTTCTGACAGCTGGTGATTTTTGCCATTGATTTTTCCTATTGCTCATTAGGAGTGTATTTGCGATATCAATAAAATTGTACTATTATCTTAATACCCCCTCTCCGATTTATTGAGGGGAGGCCTGTGTCCAACAGTGGAAAGTATATTAGGCTGTGTATGTTGTATGTTTTTGTTATCTTAATAGAGCTTAAATGAATAAGATGCGCAAGAACGATAATGAAAGGAAAGGTCTGAGCGCAAATGTAATTGTCTGGCAAGTTTCTTTTCTACTTTTTATGCTAAAATATTTTAATTTTTGCCACTTTTAGTTAAGATGGGTTGGGGAGACCTGCCTAGCTCTAGCGGGAAAGTAAACGAAGGCGCCCCTGAGTGCTCTTGTGGAGCTACGTCTAATTAACGACGTATCTAATTATACCATCGTGAAGCAAGCCTCGACGAAGAGAATTTCCCAAATTACTTATTAGGAAACGCAATTACACTTAGGGGAAAATGCCGTGAGACACATTGAATTATGACGTATAATTAAAATATAAATGGGTTAAGAATAATGGGGCTTGGAAACGTTTACCACCGCTGTGGCGGGTAATAGTAGGTACAATAATTCGTCTACATCTGGCAACGTGTATTACTTTACAGCGTTTAAATTCTCTCTCTCTCTCTCTCTCTATTTAAGAGCTGCGCTCTTGTCGGTGGAGTAACCGCCATTCCTCTCTTCTTCCCGCCAAAACCTTCACCTCCCGATACGACACGACCTGCACCTTCTCCTCCTTCTTCTTTCTTTTTTAGCGTTAAAATTAATGGTTTATAATTTGTATAGAGCTGTTCGATACATGGCGATAGATACAAAATTTTTGCTGACCAATAATTGGCCACACTTACAGCATTGTCAGTGGCTTCGTAAAGGTCTTGAATAGTGCAGGTGTTTGGGCACTTAGGACGTTTATAAATGTCATAATAAGAGCTGTTGTAACGACTGACTATTGGAATATTAGGTAAAAATGAGTGTTAGAGAACTAACACTCATTTCTGAGAAACTTTTAAATTAAATCGCCCAATTGAAATACCGACTAAGGAGAAGGATTCGATCTTATTTGGTGTCTTCTAACTCTGGCATACTGTGAAAAAATTTGGTGGGTTTTAGACTAGATTAACTATTAGGATTAAACCGAATTTTGTATATTTTTTAAAGACCTTGCTGGAATAATAATATGCGATGCGATCTCGACAGAACTTTTTTTTACACGCTTTGGAGAAAAATGGACTTTTTACGAGAACAAAAAGTGTTTTTTTTTTGGGAATCAGTCGATTTCCTAACAATAATGAAGGGAAAATTCAACAATTAGATGGCAAATTTTACACATCTTTAATTTAAGGAGGTGTCTTTGTAATGATGAACTGTACGATGTAGGTCCGATTAGTTTATACTTAGTAATATTATGTACATCTGCTTCTTATAAGATTACAAAATCATCGGAATGTTTTTTTTTTTATCCACCGCTTGTTCCTTTTTCAAGTAAATAAAAAAAAACAAATACTGGTGTTTTGAATGAGAAAATAAAACTCGACAATTTAGCGATGGCTTGCGACACTTTAATCAGTTTGCTAGCTGCTAAGTTTTCTTTTAAGTTTTTTAGATAAGGACGTACTTAGTCCGTGCTTTTCAGTTTTATATTCATTACACAATACCACTATGCGTTGGCTTAATTTAATTTCTTTCTTACCACTTTCTTCAACATGAAAACTAAAAATAAAATTGTATAACAAAATCACTGACAGGAAAATGTATTATCTCAATTACTTAATTAAAAAAGGTCTAAAAAGAGCTACTTCACAAACATTAAGGAGGTGAGGTAAAAGGCGTGATATAAAAAATTGGCAAATTAGGAAAAAGTAGGTACGCTCTGTTACAGAGTCAGAAGTTTGAAAGAAATGCCACACGGACGTTGTCGCTTCGTTGCGTCGTCGCAACAGAATATCTATTTGTTCTGAGTAGCAGGAGACGTCGCGATGCATCTTAAGGCATGTCATTGTTATTTATTGTAGAAAGACGCAGCGTCATCGCTCCGACATCGCAACGGACGCGAACACATCATCGTGTGACCTCGCTCTTAATTTTGGTTTCGTAGCGTCCATTACACGGGCACCTCTCTGTTTCCCTTTCTAATTGTTACATAAACCTAACAAATGAGCAATTTGAGGTCGCTCACCCTGTACTCCGCTTCAAGTGTTCGCCAAAAAACGACCGCTTTTGTCCCTACTGTTTTACGTTTTACGACTGAAAACTGCTTAATGTAGAGCAGTTTTCCTTAATGTTGCGTGTGGCTATCTTTCTTTTTAATTATTACGGGAATGTTACCATAGATACACAATGATTATTTGAAATTCTACCGAGGAGTCTTACAGTACAAATTACATCACCTGCTTGCATAAGTTTTACGGGGTTTCAAACTCTAGTGAGATTAATCACAAAATCACTTTTGACATAGTAGAAGCCTACAACTATATTCCTTTTGGGTTAGTCAGAAGTACATCCATCGCAAGATGTTCTTAGCACCCATACCATACCCACGCCTCACCGAGCTTTCTGTTAATTCAGCCAGTCACAGGTGGTGAGCCGGTTCGCTGTCTATGTTGGTCTATTTTGGTAGTTTATTAGGAAAATAGATTTTTTTCTGGATTCTGAAAATGCGCTTTCTATTTTTGTTCGCGGTATAAACAACCTAATGCGTCCCAATATTGGGTACAGACCTTACCATAAGCAGATGACTACACACTGCACCATATTTCCCCACATATATCTCGTGCATAAATTTGACACGTAGTCAATTTATTATTTCATTATGAGAAAAGTAAGATGTGTTTCGGAAGATATGTTAAGCCGTTGGTCCAGGTTACTACTAATCGATGTAAGTACGTAGTCGTTATAGAGTCATGTCAAAGGCCTATAGGCAAATAATGACATCAGGGTTGATGATGTTGGTAATCCACCTCGATAGCCATACGATAGAAGAAGTGGGAATAAAAAAATATAAAAACATTGGCATGGAAACTTACAACAAAAAATCTTTTGTTGTAAGTTTCTATGAAAAGATAGCACGCATTTATTCCATGGACTCTACATACAATACAAGGGCACTTAATCTCGATATCCTTTTCAGAATCACAATTTATTCCGATCGGGGGCTTATTAGAATGCTTTTGAATACAATATCGTGGCTCTTTTCATTTCTATTTCTTTATCGGGGTGAAGAATGTGTTAGAGCCTTCCAGAAGTTCTTTGGTTACTTCCGCGTAATCTACCCTGTTCTGTTTATTGTTGTAGACGTTTTACTTACAAACTTAACTTTTTTTGAAGTGAGTAATGCTTCTGTATAAATGATTATTCTCAAGTATGGTAGGTATGATAATAATTTAAAATGGAAAAATAAATTTGATTTCACTTTATAAATCGCCGAAAATTTGTGATTACCGCGAAGTCAACGCGTGTTTTAGAAACATGTCTACGTTTTATTATATCAGTGTGTGTTGTATCATATTTTGTTATCTCTGAAATAATTTATCACAAAGTTGGGCTACACTTTGACGACACGTCCTCGCCCATCAGGCGCGGTGGTTCTCACCTTTTCCTGCGCAACCCTTACGAGAAGATTTAATGATTGATGACACTTTATAATAGGATTTGTTTCGATTCCTATTTAATTTCCTCAACGGATATTTAGCTGTCGTTTCACTATAAATTAAACGAAGTCTTACTCCAATACTTACCACATAAGCAACCAGACGCTACTGTTAATTTTTAAAGTAGACTGTTCGGAAAATAAATATCCCCTAAAATAAATTCTAACCCGCATTATTTTCATGAATACGTAATGTACTTTTATATCTCTATTTTCATTTCATTGTACCTGAACCATTTGATACAAAGAAAGGATTGATTTTAATTAACAGATATTGAAATTGGGTCCATTGTGTTTTTCGTCGGGTTGATTAGGTTTTCGTGAAACAATGTGTAAAGGGACAGATAACAAATTGAATCGCGAGTTTATTAAAATTTATTCGTGCCTGCGTTATAGCCACATAAATCTTTCGTTTCATTTGCGCGTGAATCAAAAATGTTGTTAAAACTGGAAAAGGCATGGATCATTCAATGACAAACAGATTTTGACAAAAATTCTCTTCCAATTCTAGGTACCTATTAAAAATCTGCAACAACGTACTTAAATCGTCAAAGAACTGATGAATTCTTAAAGTTCTGCAGAAATATTTTGAAAAATAAAAACGTAAAAGTTTTGTTTTATGAATTCATGAATTCAAAACGAAACAAAAAACAAAGGCATGCAAAAATCCACATTCCCAAAAAGTTGAAATAAAACAATCTGAAGCCCTGAGTGTACGTATAATAATGTGAAAAATGAAACAAAAAGAATGTTAATAACTTTTAGAAAATGTGCGTTGAAAGAATTTTCGTTTTCATTTAAATTTATTATATTTTCTTTTGTAGCTCATTTTGAGTGAAATAAGGTAGGTATCTAATTGAAAACTTAATTGGCCAATTATTTAATATTACCTAACGAATGTATTAGGCAATGCAAGAGTTTACCAAAATACCTTTTCACCCGCTCATTTTTACCGTTAAGTAAATGAAAGCAAATAAAGTGCATTTCACATTTGTTTAAATAACCAAGGTTTCATCCTGCTGTCCTGTGGAGCAACAGGCGGCTCAAAATAAAAATATAGCATGGCAGCCCACAAAACCCGGGAGGTTCGCGTGAGACTCGAAATAGCTTTGTGTCGCGTTCCTTTGTCTAACCGAGCGTTCTATTTCGTACTTGGTTATATATTCCGAACTTAACCCGCAGATGCCTTTTGCTGCCGACATACAGAAGACACTCCGCTGATTGTTTTGGTAAATAGCGCTAAATCTGCTTTTGTCGTGCAGCCATATTCAGAATTTACCGGTACGTCAAGCAACGCGTGCAATTAAGGTAAGAGGCGATATTCTAATACCACTATAAATAGATTCATCCAACAATTCGTTTCTTGAAATTGTGTAAGAACATTAAAGTAACAGACGTTTAAATGTTGAAATTACTTAGCTTGAAGTTCACTATGTAATTAGTTTGCTGAAAAAATAAACTAACACTAAGTACTTAGTGCAAAGCAAAACATTTACCTTTCATATTTATCTTCTTACTCCGTAATTTAGGAAAAGAATTAAAAGTTGAATGTTCCTAGACGAAAACGTTTCCCAAATTTAATATATTTGGATTGCAAAAGTTTGAAGAAAAAGCAAACAATTCGTTAGGGAAGATTTGCTTGAGCAATTTCACGTAAATACAACTTCTCGCTCGATTTGCAATTCACACAACTTAACGGCCTAGCTTAAATTATTCGTTTTTACTTTTTATGTATTTTTAATGTCATTTCTATAATAATACTGTTCAAATTTTGTTCGTCAAAAAAGTAATTTCTACTATTCCTATAGTTGATTCCTTCTTTCTTAGGAATTTCTAAACAGTTACTCGTTTTTAAGTTTATCTTTTAAACCCAAACTATGTAACGCTATAGCAGACGAAAATTTTAATTTAATTCAAGTGATTTGAATTGTACTTTCTTCAATGAGGGACTTTCAAGGCTACGTTCCCCAATAAAAAAATAGATGGCGTTGTATAGTGTTGCCTTCTTTTAACATTCTAGTTTCATGGATGATAGACATATGCTTTTTAATGTTTGTTTTTGGGTATAAACGATAACCCTTGTTATTACACTCAACCGCAACACTCCACAAGGTAGGTAGCAACATAATTCTTTACATATCTGATCCATATATCAAGCAAGAATTATTTTTTAGATATGCCTCTGCCATTAGATTACATTTTTGGATAATGTACCCCGAGGAATGAGAAAATAGGTAATTATCACGTTAAAATTAAATCTGTACAGCGCCATCTATGTTGTCATTTTGAGGAAAGTTCAGGCTGGAAAGTCCCTCAATATAGTCTGCGCTCAAGTTCTTTTCACCGCCTGAGGTACTTAAAATGAGCGGCAGGGCGGGAGACGAACGCTGAAAAGACAAATACTGATTGGTGGTTTAAGTCAGTTCCACATTCGACCCACCAATGGCTAATTAGCCATTGATCCCCCCTCCCGACTCACCCTTCACATACTCAGGTAGTGACAAGAACTCGAGCGTATAATATTACGTTACAAATTAAATCCACATTGATTGATAATTTATGACATTTTCCGTTTCGTGAAAAGCAGCGTCCTTTGTTGCGTTTATAAATAGTTTAGTATTAAATCTGTGTTGATTTAATCTTTGCTATAAAATAAATAAATATTTGACATCCTTTTGGGGCCGGAGCATTAACTCGCTGGGAACATAATCCTTGTTAATCACAAATGCGGAATTCATATACAGAACACCGGATGCGCTCCGCAGTTAATCCCATATCATTAGAAGCTTACAAAAACGAACTTGTAATTGAATACTAAATAAAAGTGAATTAAGAGCATCAGCCGTGGTCCTGAATATTAATAATCCTGTTGCCTCAGAGAATTAGACCCTTATAATCCAACCCTTCACTTTCATGCTGGACCAACCCTTGTGTGATTGACGTCTCGGCATCGGTTATTTCCGAGGACCACTACAACCGCATCTTCACAGAAACCCCAGATTATGAACACAGATATTTAAACCGCAATATCTGGCCGCCAAGACGAGCAAAGAGCAGGGCACTGCCTACATTTTCTCAAAACGTTTCGTCGATTTTTTGAACCCATGACCTCAGGTTTGGATTAAGTACTACACCAGATAAAGCAAATTCTTGGGGTACGTTGCAAGTGGTGGACTTATTAAACATATAAAGTTTTAAATAGCTGTTATACTTTAGATTTTATTGATATGAAAAAAAATCCCGATTTTGATACTCACTGACTGACTCACTAACTATCATCATAATTATCAGGTACCTCCCAAATGTCTTAAAAGGCTGAGGGATGTAAGCTAGCTTACATATTAGTACAAAAACAACAAGAAAATTCTGAAACTTGGAATTTTCATCCCCAAACAGGGACAAATATATTATTGCGGTTAAGTTGTATAGCAATTGTATTGAACAAAGTGAAATGATAAGTTTGTCGCACCGTAGCCGTAAGTTTGACGCTGTGTATAACGGCGAAGTCTAACCTTGGTAAATTGGTGACTTACACGTCCGGAACGTTAAGAGTCTTCTCATTTAGGGTATTCGGAAAACTATCTATTTAGCCTATTTTAACAGTAAGTACTTGCTAATTATTTTTCTGCGTGGGATTGTGAAATAGTTTCACTTGAAGTAGAGACAGGGCCACGTGCCGTCATTGTGTGTTGGAGATAGATTCTTGCTCTTCTATTGTTTAACATTAAGTATGTCAAATTTATTCTTTGACATTAAGTATGATATTAAGTATTTCGTAGGACCGTACGGCGCTTCGGCGTAGGTAGCATACGCTTCGTCTACTGTTTAAATCCCTCGATATGGTTCGCGCTTCCGCGAAATAGTTCTTTCACCTTGGTCATGTGATGGTAACGAACCGTGCAAGTCCCATATTTAGTAGAGTTTATGAACTTAGTGTTTGTATAGTTAGGGCGTGTAGAGTTAGAAGCTTGGCTCTACATGAGATCTGATAACTTTTTGACATTGTGATCTCGTCTCAGCAACATTTTACACGAAAAGTTTTTGTTGGGATTATATATTATAAGATTACGTGCGGTCGGTTTTCTGTTAACACATTTGCGGCAAAATCTAGCTAAGCGTGAAGTGAATAGACGACTTCCTAAATAGCTATTACCGTATTATACAAGTAGCTAAGTTGTCGTTAAAGGTACACCCAAAGTTAGTTATGTACGTGGTCTGAGTACGTATTGAGGATTAGTTTGAAGTCGGTCCGCGCTGCGAGCGACGGAGTGGTATCGAGCGAGGGGGAAGCTTGCTTGCAGCTGTAATCTCTAATCGCACATTGTCAAGGAAAAGCAAAATATTCATAACACCACATATTCTTATTACGTGAGGATGTTAGGTCGACATCACGTTGGCGCATAATGTGTTACAATGTGTTGCGAGGTAACAACCTGGGCTTATGAGGCTCTTGCGGCACCACAGATAAGGCACGCCGGAGGCTTTGTGGGGTACTCGTGCTATGTAATAAGGCGGCCACGGGCACACGAGGACGCCGTCTATTTCGCACCTTTTATAAACAATGTTTACGAGAACTCGCGGTAACTCGACGTTCCAAGGACGCAATTAGTTTACTCGCATCGTTGTTTTTCTAGCAGAGCCCCTGAAAGTGTATACGTCATAGCGAGGTAAATGAAACGCCAGCTGCTGTTAGGGTGAAAGTACTCATTAAGCGGAACAACTTTTGTTCTTCCAACTTCAAACGTCTACTCATCTTATTTTGTATGGCGTGTTTTTCTATGACATGGATCTTTAAAATGCACCTCTAATGGGCACTTTTCACGCGGGGTGTTAAATGTCAACTTTAGTAACTCGAATAGATATAGATTGTTATGTTTGTGTACCTATAGTTAGGTTAGCGCAGTGACGTATAAGATACAAGGTGCACCATATGGTACATAGAGCTCGCTCCGGCGGACTCTATCAAGCGCCGCAAACTTTATAGTCTCCAAGGATTGTAAAGAAAGCTAGATACAAATGGATTTTTATGCCTTTGAGAATTAAGGAAACGTTGTTCCAACTAGAATGCAAAACTGAAACTTGTTTGAGATAAAATTTACCTCTAGCGGGCACTCGTGCACACTCAACTTCGTACTTGGATTTTTTATAAACGAAATTATTTCAAGTCTATTCGAGATGCGCGATTCATTATGCTCGCAGAGTTGCAAGAGTGGAGCGCGGTGGAGTAAGAGGCAAGTTTTAATAATGTAGGGCGGTTGGCAAGCCTGCTGCCGTTTCCTTCCATTCATCTCTCCCCTTTCCGGTCGGCGCAATTAAAACGGCGGCTTGTTCCGGCACTTAAAAAACTTTTAAAGTATAGGCACAGACAATTTAAACAGTAAACGTATATTGTCGAGGATAATGTTAGACACGTCTAACGTCAAAAATTGTCACTTTGTGTAATCGTCTAAGCTCCAACAGTGTTACGGTTGGTAATTTAATTTTGCGAACGCCTATTTAAAGGTGTTTGGGGGGAGAAAAAGATGAGACGTTAATCTGAGTTAATTTGCTTTGTAACTGACAGTAAATATCGGTCGTAAAATGTTATTATCTGACTTTATGTTTTTAGTTTCATTTTTGTTGTTTTATTTCAGCTCAGCGCTATAAAGTTTTGCGTGCGGTTTTTTTATGAAAAATTTAGCTTGCACGTGCTTTTATAAAGTCAATCCGGGCGGGACGGCTGTCACAAACGGTGTTTGGTATTCAACTGAAGTGTAGCAACCCGTCCGGCGTTTGACGACATTTCGATACGGTGACGCTCACGCCATCGACTCGCCTTCGATCAGCCAAAACGTCTGAATCATTTGCGTGCGGTTGACGCTATTCAGCACTGCGCTGAAGTTCCGCTACGGGTGATTAATGGTCTCGCGTTCCCTCGACATTGTGTTTTTGTGATGCAAATAACTCGAGCCGTCGGAACAAGGAAAATTGAGTGGGAGGACCGAGCACTACCGCAGTTTCAATTGCTTCGCCGCTGAATACTGATGAACCGTTTCGGTTAAAGGTATTATCCCTGTTGCAATGCTTAAGGCGAAAAGCGTTTGGCATAAATCATATGGATTGAAAGTGATACTGTCAATCATGTTTGTTGGCGTGGGATAATTAAATAGCGATATAGGTAACTTCCATTCCAATACTACACAGATTCTTAACAGAAAAGTGTTTGAAGTTTGTATAGTAGAATATAGAGTAAGTAAACTTATTCGCAGTGTTGAACAGCTTTGATACAGTTCATTTAAGTATAAATTCTTAAGTAGTTTCTTGCTCATTGCATTTAATGCATCTCCGGATGAGGCTATTAATATAAGCGATTCAGACTCCAGGGATGCGGTTTAAAATGTAGCTCCATTTGACGAAACAGACTCCCCCATTCAGTCATTTTTATTCTTTAAAATTTAATGAGGCGGTGCACAGCCTTTTGAATAACCTTTAGTGAGTTTCGCTGTAAGTATCCTTAAAACATTTAAGAAGAAACAATTACGAAATGATTGTAAGTTAAAGTTAATACCCTTTCATAATTAATTGATCAAATCCAGTTTTCTCTACACACGTTTTAGTTTCGAAGAAATCTAAATTTGTAACAAACAGCATATAAAGTTTCTGTCGTCATAAAATGACGAAATTAATTCTTGGTAAAAGGCGTGTGTTGTAAAATCTGGAAAGTAATTAAGAAGTTTGGAAACAGTGGCTCATTGGCATACTTTCGCTTGTAATACGCAGTTCATCTGGGCACAAAAACTTGGCGCTGTGATGTTATAATTCACGAGCCCCTCCGCGCCACGCGCCGCGCGCCTCGCGCATACGAGGGTGAATTTCTTATGAGAGCGACGCGCATTTGTCACAAAAATCTATATGTTGCCGTAAAGAACGCTTCACACTTCACAATTTAGCAAAATTTTCCTGTTCACTGTTTCGTGGAAGTCGAAATGAAACGGAAACGATGACAATTTTGTTTACTTTTGTCATCTTAAAATATAAATTTACTGAAGTCTGCTGCTTTTTTATAAAATTCTTACGGTCAAAAGTACTTATGTACAATGTGTAGGTATTTTAATGAAAATGTTGGTAGCGAATAATATTTCATGGAAAAGGAAAAACAGAATTCCTTTTAGTTGAAATAATTTAGATATTATCACAATCATATACCTATTCTGTGGATATCCAAAAACAAAAATCGGATTTGTGATGAAATTGGAGTACGAAGTTGTAACTTGAGCTTAATGTGGAGTAAGCTTTAGACCTGCGTCTCGCCATACCTTCGTGATTCAACACAGATAAGATAAAACTGACATCGTTCTTTATTGCTTATAGTCAGCCTACATTACCATCTGACATTTCTTTTAGGAAATATTTCGCATGAACAATAAAGATCCGCGGGGCTTAGCACTCCTAAATTGTGATTAAGCTCGTGATGTCGTAATATTGTCTTTCTTCGCCAACGCGGCTGGGTCACGAACAGGGAACATTTCATTACGATTATTGCTTACTTAATGATGTCACTGTAACTTCACTTACTCGCGCCGAGGCGAGGTATGCTGCGAATTTAAATAAATTTGAGCACACACGGGCAAGTTACACCCTGACACACCCACAGCGAGTGTCGTACAAAGAAACGGCGGTAATTCACCAGCTTAGTGCGATCCACTCTTATCTCTTTCAGTTCTGCGAACGACGACGCTCTTAAATCTTGCCAAGTCTCGAATACTAGACGTTCACTCAGGAACACTTACAAGCCTTTAATTCGAGACAAATTATTGCATAATTTAGCAGTATTAAATCAGGATTATACGTCGGCAGTGAGCTACGGGACGGTTGCTGGGTTTAGCTTGTTTATCGGATTCTGTTTATTTGTGTCATTGTGTGTCATTCGCAGGAAACGAAGCGCGAGATTTGTCAAGCTAGAGAAACAATGACGAGTACCAAAGTGAAGGTAGACGCGAGCTGAATAAATGCATGAAAGCCTCGGTTGGAAGTTTAGTTTTCGAATGGAACAAGTGTTGAGGTTTCACATTTAATTCCGCAACAATTACCAGACGTGGAGGCAGTCGGCGGCGTGTGCTTGTAACCTGAGTTATAAAAAGGGTCTCGACCCAACTAATACCCTTGTCATGTCGAGATGAAATTAGTTCAACCCGTGCAGCTGCGTCGCAAAACCCCGCTGTTTGTCCAAAATTTAATCTGACAATATAACATCAATATACCCTTACTACACCCCAACAACAATACGAACACTCTGTTACCTTGTTGTTTGTGTTTGCTTTATTAAGTAATGACTTTGAATAGAACCCTTAACTTGTATCTACAGTTATTACTTCTAATACCTACACCTACACCGCCTCATCGCTGTAGGTTCGAGGATTTAGGGCCACGACAGCTCGCTTTGTTAGTTTACAACACGAATCTCCTGAAACAGTGTTCTATCTTAGAAAATATTGCCTTGCCTAGATTTAGGTAGACAAATGAGAACAAACTTGAAATGGGTCTAAGTAACTAAAGGCCAATAAATTATCAGTAAAGTCGATGCCGCCGTGGCTGGTGTTTCCAAGTTGTGGTATTCTTACTTTAATTCAATCGAGAAAACAACGGATGAATTGCGGATGATGAGTAACTTGTGGCAGGACCTTAAACTGTAATGCATGCCTTCACACGTCCAGAAACGCATATTATTTCTGTTTTTAAAAAGTTAATTAGCTCTAACATTAATGCCTCGTTTAAGGACACGCAGGGCGTCACGCGACCCCGTATGTGATGCTACAATTCAAACAAACTCTCCGTGAACGCTCAGTACATTATCATACCTATGCTTACCTCCGCGCTGCTTGACGCCCCGCACGCCTTTGAACGCGGCCTAATAGAAGCAAACCTATAGGAAGGTCTATAGGTAAACATGAAACAGTACTTCATTGCTTTTTATCATTAATTTGAGAGAGCCTCTCGGAAAAAGCCGTTAAAGGAATGTAACATTTTGTTTTGCCATTAGAAAAAGTAATGCCGTAGTGAGCTGTAAATTATTGCCACAACAGATGTTACAAGGCAAACAAGAGGTATTTGCAACGAAGATTAACGAGTGAGGACTCCATAAAAAGTGTAACAATAATGCTGAGAACAATAAACGTTTATGCTGATATTGAATTCTGACTTGTATGTTATGTTGCCAACTTAGACATTTCTGGACTAATTTGCCATATTTTGGCATGATAAGGCCTCCTCTTTCTGAGTCTCTAAAGAGTTTTATCTCTGAAAGAAATACCAACTAATTATTATACTACTTGAAACGCCTCTTTCTTCAAAAAATATGTAATATAATTTCCAAGAAATTAACCATCAGCCATATATTATGGATTCAATAACGTACTAAACGATCAAAGAGCTTTTAAAATTGCCACTTCCAGGAAAAACACTCACTTAGATATTGTTTTGTTTTATTTGATGACTTATTTATTCCATAATGGTATTGCTCTGTTGGCAACACAGTAATAATTGTAAGTGCTCGTAAACTTATTAATTCGACTTTCCGCAGTAGAAGAACTTATATTAATTAAGAAGAGTAACATTTTATATTCCGTACTTAGTTTTTATCGGGGAAATGGTAATTTATGTATTGCCTAGCTTCCTTCTTATGAAAATATTAAGTTTTCTTACTACTTGTACATTTTTCTCTAATTTACCTATTTTGAAACAGGAAACAAATGAGCGGTTATATTGATTTGAAACGTAATAAGTAGCATGGTTATTGGGGAAAGTATAAATAAAATATTTTTTGGACATAGCTGTCCTTTAAGATGTATTACGTATAGACTTTGATACCATGTCACATTAACTTTTTTGACAAATTAAACCGTAAGTCTCATAAAATGTCAAATATAATAGTGCGACAGGGTTCTAAAGTGGGTAAATGATTTTACTCATGACTGTATGTATTATTTGTCTGCCACTCCGCACTACCTTGACAAACATTATGTGAAATCAAGAAAGAAACTTGTTGACATTTTTGTAAACGGCTTTGATGTCTATTGATGTTGTTAGTACTATCACCAAATTAAAGTCAAAGTGTTAATAAACTTTGCGAACAAGAAAGCAATACTAAATGTTATTTTATTGACGGTAACACTGTTATTTACCTGATACCCTACTTAGTGACTTGCATGAACTACGTGTCATCAACGTGCACTAAACTCTCACGAAAATTCTGTTCTATAAAATTATTAAATTAATGTATGTAATATTTCAACGATATCGTGGCGGTAATCGCTTGCAAGATTACTCCCTACATTGGGTGAAATTATGTGTTATGGACGTGGCTAGGTTATCGATTAGACCTACACTTATAAAAAAAAGCACCAGGGAGTGAGTGAACTGTATTATACTTATGTAAAGTGCTTAAAAGTATTTTCTCTATTTTATTTAATCTGCTGTGTTCAGCTGATGCTTAAAAGAATCTTCTACGTCTCTTTATCCTGTACTTGTTTCAACCAGGCTAGCTGGAATATATTGTTATTGTGTTGTGTTGAAGTGTTGTTTATTACTTATGATTTTAAAGTGCAAATATACTTAACAAATTTTAAATTACTCCAGGGCAGATATCAGGACGAATAGAAAAGTTTCCTGACTCTGACGAGCATTTAAAATTTGTCAAACTGTCTCATTTAATTCTGACGAAACGTACGTTATTGCTTCTTTGCATCACTTAAGTAAATGTTTTTCTCTCATAAAATCGTTTTGAGAAGTGAAGAACGCTCAAGGGAAACATTACGGAAACGGTCATATAAATGACAAATGAGGCAAAAAATACGATCGCGAAACGCTTCTAATTTCATAAAATATATTCCGTATAATTTAGGCACCTCACGGCGCACTTTTATTCTGTGTTATTCTTCTTTATTAACTCATTTATATGATATTTTTCTTTTTTAAACCAAGCTATGACTATTTTAATGTGTACGTGTTCTTTATCATAGTGGACAGAGCTACAAGATGAAAAAAAATAATGAAAAAGTGGAATCGTTGCCAAGTGTAGCGGCTTTCTGTTAAGTGAACAACACCTGTGTTAGAAGTCGGCGCTCTTCAATATCGATTACTAATGGTACCAATACAAACGCTTAAAGAAATAAGTAGGTATTTTACCCATTACGAAAAACTTATGATTCATAATAAAAATAAAGATTTTTTTTTAGCCTAAAGTGTCCTTACGTAAGATGAATGTATGCATGTGTCTGTGAGTGGATGTGTATGTATTTTAAAATTTTATAATTTGTGTGTGTAGATACCTATATGTTTAAGATACCTACTGACAGACAATTAGAAGCTGCACTTTGTGTTAAATAATCTAAGGTGAATTGTTGTTTATTATTGTTATTGTTTGATTTGGTTCGCGTGGAGCAGCATGGTGTAGTATATGCTCTATAACATCTTCGGTTGATTGAGGGGAGACCTGTGCCCAGCTGTGGGACGTATATATATAGGCTGTTTATATTATGAATTGTTGATGAACCATAGACAAAAATGATGGAAGGTAACCAGCCCATCACATTTAGATCGTTTCGTATTAGAGATCTTCTTTTATCGTGTGGGTTGTCAGGTGAATTACCAACCTCATCAACCCTGGTGTCAGGGTTATTGTTGAGCCGCCAAAGGCCTCTGACATGGCTCATGTAACCACTACTTACTTACATCACCAAGTAGTAGCTGGGACCAACGGCTTAACGTGCCTTCCGAAGCACGGATCAGATGATCCAAAAAGTAAGATTACTTTTTGGACAATCAGGTGATTAGCCTGAAATGTCCTAACCAGAACTTGGGACCACAAAGTGATTTTTGTGATATGTCCCCACCGGGATTCGAACCCAGGATCGTGAGCCTAACGGTCAACCACTGGACCACGGAGGCCGTATTAGAGATAATGCAATTCTTTAAATTATTTTTCCACTATACCCGGATGCCCGGAATGATAAGTAGCTTCCAGCAGAAAAGCAGAGAAGATTATTTTACCGCGTTATCTTAATAACTTAGTATCTCTTAAATCCCCATCTTACGTCTCTCTCTCTTGAAATTTTCTATGAAAAAATTGTAGCTTATCTCCCCTTTTCGAATTTACAGTATGATTGATGAGCGATATGTAAAAAGGCTAAATCAACATAAATATTTTCCACTTCCCGAGTAAACGATTTTGGAGATACACGAACTTATACGGGATATATTTAGATTTTGGGCGACGATCTTTACATGCAGATAAAATCTTGCTCGGAAGAATATTGTGTACCTATCTTTTATTCTGGTTTAAATATTGGTCAAGTTGGTATTACAAAAAGAGAAAGTTGAAGTTGGTTTTTGAAAATACTTTAAACTGTAATACAGGTAACCGCTAAACTCAATGTGACTGAAATAAAAATCCCCAGATTAATAAATAGCCTTGTATCTTAACAGAAGAATAGCTTTTTGATTAACTGATTGTAAAGAAAGAAGCGTAGCGGTCAAATAAAAGTATATTTTTCTTAGATACCTCTGGCGGCAACCAAGCGCACAAATGCGAGAAGAAAGAACATCCAGTGACTTTAGTTTCAAGTCATTCCCCGCAGCTATTTGTACAGTGACACAGAGAGACCGTCCTACCCTTTACATTTTTCAAGCTGGAGATTTATGTCCAACGTCTTTTTTATCATCGAATTCATAAAAGACGGTCATGTGTGAATAATGCTTTCCCGTTTTTATACCCACTTTATACGTCAGACATTCTCTAACAAAGTTCGTAAGTGCTTTTCAAAATAATAACGTAATCAATGTAACAAGTTTAAAAAGTAGGTATTGTTTTCAACATTTCGTTGTTTACAATCACGTTTTCTAGAGAAGTATTTTATTTAATAAAATCAAAGAAAGTTTTTTAATTTCGCGATCTAAGTTTTGACAACATAACTCCGTCCAACTCTGTAATAGTTGTAACTATTTCCATTATGTGTTTGGGTTGCGAAATCTAGGTGATTACGACAGGATATGTAGTTTGACAGTTCATGAAATTAATCACTAAAACTGTGAAACTAATTTACTTACATGCGAACATTATGTTCTAAGGGTATTAGACTTTTTGTTTTCGTAATTGGTATAAGTGTATTCTTTTTTTCACTTTAGCTCATAATATATTGAATGTTTATTCCAGAATCTTCCAAAACCGGAACATCATTCTGAATATAATAATTTAGCGTTAGCACGCATTTCTGTTATATAATAAAGGAAAAGTGGTAAGCCTACTAACGGTCAATAAGTACAGGGATATGGTGTTAAGAAGAAATATGTTGGACGTGACTGCGCACTGCAATCCGAACAAAGTGAAAGTTATTGTCTATTGGTGGTCTTGCATTTAGTATTACACGTACTCTAGCTTCTACGAGTGTACAGGGGAATATAATCTAATGTAATGTATGTACGAGTCTCGTGTTTACCGTGCTGTGCAAATAGTGCTCTGTAAGCTTTTGAGATATTGTCATGACTATAATTGTATGTTCCTACAAGAACGACGACGAGTTGTTGTATGTGTCCATACTGTTTATTTTTATATTACTTACATTATAAGGCACGTTCGTAAAAAGAACCATAAACAAAAAGCCTGTGCTTACTCTTCTTTGGTCCACTGCTGGGCATTAGCCTTCCATATTCAATAGGATTGCGCGCTCGGTAAGATAAACAATTGAACGCATTATTTATTTTTATCCGCTCCCAGACCTGCAAAGCTGCAAAAAAATAAAGCTCTCGTATTATATCGTCATATCTGCAAACCGACTCTCACTTAATATGAAACTCTGTTCATATTTATGACGATAAAGAATATCTACTGCGATGTTATTCTTGGCTTCCATAATCCTAGGCTAGCGGAGGTTTCCGTAGCACGGTTATAAATCAAGACAATGGACGCAGGAGTGTGAAACCGCAGCCAATCTATCTATCATTGAAGCCAGTACCCACCCACGCGAGACATCTTGGAATTTATCGACTTAGATCCTATTTACTGTGGCTCAGGAACAGCTACGGTACAATACACAGTGGGAGTCTGAAGGATATTCAGGTGGAGCCCTAGAGTTTGGAAGTTTCGTGGATTTTGGGTGGAACCCTCTGAAACTAGGTTTGGGTGTTATTAGCGATGTGCCGTTTCCTGGAATGTTCCCAACGTGGGAATGTTACTGTTATGAAACTTTTTAATAGAAAGGACACTGGGGCGGCACTTCGCTGCTTCTTATTACTTCGTGTCGACGTCAAGCTACAATAAATGCATTATTTTAAATTTAGAAGCTGCTTTATTTTCCAGGATATGCCGTTAAAACCGAAAGAGAGGTAGTGTCCTTTCTAACACGACTGACCATTATGTGGGTTGATCACCCGATCATTCAATACACTGTTTTAAGGTCAGACAGGCACCCTTATCACAACAGGCAAGTTTCTGATCGGATTACATTTACCTAAAAATATACCTACCAGAAAATTGTGTTATTTTAGATTACGGAAAAATCGGAAGAGAATTTATGAAAACATATCCCGGGTTACGGTTCCCGAATTTATTGAGGAAATTACCTGCCAATCTCATACTTAAATCACTGTCAGTTAAACTTTATTTGCTGATATTTAATGTATAAATCAATGTTTATCGTGGTGCACTTTTATATTAGCTAAGTAAGTATATAAAGTAAAGGCACTGCTTTATTATTACACTTATTTTTAAACAATTTCGAGTAAAAAAACAACGAGCTTTGTAAGTCATCACAAAATTTCCCAATTATAAATTCTGTATCACACGTACAAAATACTAAAGTTCTACCTAACTGATCTTTGTACCGTCTGCGTCGGTTCACAAACACAACACCAAACTTTTGTTGTTAAGGAGTTCACACAATACACGGCTGGAAACTGACCGAGTCTAAACAAGCTATAGTGCTCGACAATCGCAACCTGCTTCAATCCACGGTCTAATCTAACACCTATGGACGCAGACTATGGATAACAATGCCTGTTGTTTACGTGTGTTCGTGTTTAGTTGCCAATCAGGGGTCCAATTACGTATGTATACGCACCCTGATTGGAATCGCAGTGGATTTCGTTTTTGAATCCGATTTGACCGTCATCGAACTTGATTAATAAAATACGTAGGTAGTTAATCTAGTATGCTCTGTAGTAATTTATAAAAGTTTTTTATTTTTGATTACGTTGCCTGCAATTTTTACAGCGGTAATAGGTTTCAATTCATCAATTATTTACTTTAAGTAAAAGCTTTGGACTGCAATATAAAATATTCTCAGTTTTTGCATGTTAAGCCGCAGAAAAAAAATCGGTGTTGACAGTCCGTTCAATGCATAACAAAAATCTACTTTAATAAATTCAGTTTTTTATTCGACAATAATTTATGTTCAATAAGTAGTACTTTTCTTTGGTCCTTGATGTGTTAGTAAGTACACAATATTTTTATAAAAAGACGTGGTTCGTTTACGTTTATCAATTTAGTCAAACGGTCTAAAATTAAACTTGAAATTACGTAAAGCATGTTGCGAGTATGATATCAGTTACGTTCACGTTGGAAGCACAAAGCGTTGGTTTATTAAATTATAACAGAGTCTACTTTTGCTCTCATAAAATGTTCACATTAAAAAAACGTGTAGCGTGGTTGGCTTTAATAGAGGTTTATGTAAAGGGGATACTTTGGCCCGATTACACAGAGTCCGAGGGCAGGTAAACAGCGGTTAGCCGGACCGCAGGCAGAAACGCCTCATCAGCGACACGCTACCGCCGGTCAATGGCGGCTGTGCTCCGCCCAGTCATTGCTAGGCTTCACTTCAACTGTCTGTCACACCGCCTTTTATACTGCGAACAAATTATTTTACTTCTACAGCGGTTGGTTGATGGGGTTGGTAATTTACCTCACAACCACACGATAGAAGAGGAGACAGCGGTTATTCGCCAATCCATCCTGCGTGACGGGTGCGGCGATCAGGATCCCGTAGTCTAATAGCAAATTGATGGGGCGTCACAATAGTAACCACGATCTCCAGTGAGTTGTTGGAGTGTAAACACGGTAACCACGATCTCGAGGTATTCCAATAGTGTAGATTTTCCCAATCTCGATGTGACCTTAATGTATCGGTCTGAGTGGATTGGATAGTAATTACCACTTACGTTGGACACATGAGACGGAGACCACCTGAATACATGGGGAACATGGTGATCGGTGTGAACGTTCCCAGGGCCAGAAGACGAGGAAGACCAAAAACGAGATGGGCAGACCTCATCAAAAAAGATCTGAGTTCCTGCAATGTCTACACACACACACACACACGTGTGTCTGCCTGACTACACGTTAGACAGAGCGAAGCGGAAAGAAAAAACGCGTAAAGCAGACACCACCACCATTTCATACGGCAACTCTTCGTTCCCCACCAGCGCCTGAGCTAGGTTTACCTCACTCCCCCTCGGACATAGTTTAGTCTTCAATCGTATGCCGTCAAACGTCACACAGACAGAAGCGCGTGTACGATAACGTCAATGTGTGGTGTTTATGTAAAAGGAGGTTGTTTGTATGAAATGTCCGGGGAGTGATCATGTGGGAATAATGCAACGGAGAGAGAAAGCTGGACTGAAAGAGAATAAAAAACAAAGAATAGTGAACACTGAAGAATAGTGATGTTGCTACTTACATTGCTTCTCTTTATTTTGATCAGAATTATGGCTTGGTGTAATAAAAAGGGTCATCGTTTATACCCAAAAACAAAGATAAACGATGCATATGTCTGTTACCTGTGAAATTAGAAGTATAAACGAAGAAAATTCTTAACAACGCCATCTATCGTGTTTTTGGGGAACGCCGATTAGAAAGTTCCTCATTAGTTTCATTAAAATTCGACTTTCTTCGTGGCGCGGATTATTACTTTACACCTAGTTTATCTTAAATCTTTGTTTTGAAGTTGTTTTGTGTTAGTTTTTCACATTTAATAGCTCGCTGCGGTATAAAAGCGGTCACTCATGTGTATGTGGACAGTCATCAGGGCGCTTGACACCAGTCATTTGCATCACAACACTGCACCGGGATGGCTTTTATTAATCACTGGGAATTCACTCCGAGAGAACATCACCAATTTAGGATATATATTCAAACGAAGAGAGACAAAGCTATTTAATTACTTATCTACCAATACACACTTTTTAGCGAATTGAACATCATTTAGTCAGAAGTTTGGTTTTATTATTTCATACTTAAGATTTTCTGACAAAAATGACCGTAAGTAACTTATTTTTATGTATTTCTTCAAGACTGTTTTCCTGTTTCCGTCGCGATTGATTCGTCACTCAGATCATGAAAAAAAAGGTAAAACGAGCAGATTTTTTCTTATAATTGAACCCTGTCACATTTATAATTATAATATCTCAATGTACCTATCATAATACAACGCGTAGACACATAAATCTGCTATTCACTCTTACAAATGGTGTCAATACCCGACAAACTCTTGAACAAACAAAAGGAAATATATTAAGTATTAGAAATAGAAAATCGCAATTTGATATTACCAAGTTACTCTGTAGCGTTCATCAATACGCTTAAACAGCCTTATGTAAATCTCTTCTCAGAAATTCGAGGCAGCCAGTTCGTCATTGTTTAACTTTGCCAAGTCAAAGTCAAAACGCGAGTGCGTGGTGTCATAATAATATTAATTTTGAAATTAATTCCATCATTAAATTTAGACTCGGGGTAATTTGCCTTCTAAATAAGTTACAGGTTGTCAGATAATGGGGTTTATTGAAATAAGTTTTGAGTTATTAAACCGATGACTGAGTTTTAGATTACAAAGGAAAAGGACGACTTAAAATTTTCTTAATATACCGACTTATCAATTTACCTTGATAGGTAGGAGTCTATGTAGGCGTACGGTTGTCTGAGCTAAAATTAAATTGAATAATATAACTCTAATTTCAAAACTACACACGCAGACAGTTAAAATTTGTTATTTATTGCTTGGCATAGTATACTATGCACCACATAAATATCATAGTCTTCGTCTTTATATAAACTTTATAAGCGCTAAGAAAAAATGTATAATGCCTTCAACCTATTATCCAGAGCACACCGTAAAAGTCAGTTTAGGAACTGTGTCCTCTACAACACGATTGACTATCGACATGAGCGATAAGCTGATAACGATAAAGATTTATCAATCTTTTTTAAAAGTTCAATCAACCGGAGGGGGTATGGAGCATACTCCACCACGTTGCTCCACTGCGGGTTGGTGGAGGTGTTTGGGCTAGTAGCCCGGGGCAGCAGTGGGACGTGTATAGGCTATTTATGTATACCAAGCGCGCCTAGATATAGTCTAATAATGGTGTCTTATGATGATGTGATGATGATGTGTGATGATGTGTGTGACGTCTTATGATGATGTCTGTCTGTGTCTGTGGTGTCCGGAAGTAATAAATGTTTCTTTCTTTCTTTATATGTGGCTATGTCTACAATGACGATATAGGTCGAAAATATCACATGGACAGGAAGTGGATCTGGTGGTGTAATTGTTAATACGCTCTCACTCTTGACAAAAAAGCTACGAGTTCAAATCCCGTGCAAATCAGACTTTCTTTTTCTTCATTTCGATACAGTTTACTGGTCTATTAGTAGATCATGTGGGTTTGTCTAGCTTTAGACACATAGATTATAATAGACTATACACTATTCGCTCGCTAATAGGCGAGTACTAAAACTTGATGCACACATAACTGTGAAAGAGTGATAAGCGAGCCGGTACGGATTTCGTTGACGCTTTCATACGAAATATTAATTTAAGTATTATTTAAGTATCACATTGGTCTAGCAGAAAGCCCGGTAAAACGTGGGTACTCAGTTCATCATGTGATCGACTCTCGCAATTGGTGACAGGTAGAATTGTGAGCTTTTGTTGTTGTTTGTTGTTGGTTATGTCTAACATTATAAGACTATAATTATATGGATGAAAGGCTAAGCACCTTTCCGTTTTTGAACGTGTTTGTCCATTTTTGTGACTGCAAAAATTACGCGCGTTAATTTATGTACTTATGTATGAATTTGTGTTCATACAAAATCTCGTGCCCTTTTGCCCGCTTATCCCGCTTTCCCTGCTCTGTGTAGCAAAGCTTTATAGGTAGTGTAAAATAGAATCATACGGACGTGGGTAGATCGGCGCGACTAATTTCAGCTAAGTGCTCACGTAGACAGACGTGGCACATATAATTGAGCTTAAATGGAAATTATATTTGCGTATAATATGGTGTTTATGTGTGACCTTTTCTTGTTTTTATTTGCACGCACCCGGATTTACTCTCGAGCTATTTCTGTGTCGACTTCATTGGATATTTACTTAGTTATGTTGAGATATTTACGCTGCGCCAAGTATGCTCACTTTCACTTTTCACACTTTATTGTGTATTCAACTTATTTAAATCATCATCATCATCACCAGCTCATTAACGTCCCCACTGCTGGGGAACGGGCCTTCCCTATGGATGGATAGGGAGATCGGGCCTTAAACCACCACGCGGGCCCAGTGCGGATTGGTGGTTATTAACGACTGCTAATGCAGCCGGGACCAACGGCTTAACGTGCCTTCCGAAGCACGGAGGAGCTCGAGATGAAAACTTTTTTGGGTCACCCATCCTATGACCGGCCTTTGCAAAAGTTGCTTAACTTCAACAATCGCAAACCGAGCGCGTTTACCGCTGCGCCACCGAGCTCCTCAACTTATTTAAATATTTACTTATAAAAAAAAATGCACAGAAATGTAGTGGATTATTTTTATACGTAAACCTATGCATGCTTTAACACATGCCTTCGGGCAAGTCTGGGGCCAAGAGCAAACCCATCAAAGGTAAAAACATGTATGCAATGTAATGGTGTCTTTGTAGTTTTAGCAAGAAACCCGATTCGGCCTGCAGAGGTCGAGATGGTCCAGACCAAGAGTAACCTTAACTTCCAGCTGAGAAGAATCAGCCAGAAAAGACACAATTTTCATGCAATTCCTGTACGTACATAGCTAGCTATCTATAGAAATTATCAAAAGTCCGCAGTTTGAAAGACCTTTTCTTTACAAAGCGTTCTTATAATCGACTATTCATTTTATTTGATTGATGACTTAGATTTATTGTTCATAATTTATAAATACCACACTTTCTATACGTTTTTTTTCCTCTTCTTATAAAAGTATTTGGCCTAAAATAGCTCGCTTAAATATTTCTTATATACGTGATATTCCGAGAAAAAACCATATGTACCTAATAATTCTCGCATATTTCTCTACATGTTAGTATGAAAGCCTAATAAATTAGCTTTTCGTAAATATTTAATTTTAAGCTTTGACGAGAGCCAGTGAGGAAGAAAATTTATTGGTACTTCTGAAATTACTAGCGTTACGACCGAACGAAGCAAGCATATCAATAAATCATTTTTTCATCGAAAATATATGAGCGGTTTTCAATAAAAAATATTTAATAGCCCTTTGAATAATGTCAATAATGACTTCCGAGTATAACAATGGGGTTCCGTCCATCGACAGCTAGCATTGTCAGGGCTCTCAATGGGCTCCCAGTGGAAAATGGCTCCTCAAATGATTGCTTTTATAAACTTAACGGGTGACAGTCGCCTTTGAATATATGAAGTAATCGAAGTCTTCCCTTTGCAAAATCTTTTTTGGCAACCGAAAGAAAAATATATTTTTTCTTTGCGGTATCCACGACATTGACTTCCTTGAATTCCGCGACATGCACAAAGAACCTGTGATCATACCTTTTGTATTGTCGAGCCTTTAAAAGATCTTCTAATGCCTCGCCATCTTAATGTGACCCAACCCTTTGATGGTTTTGGAAATGTGATCGAACAATAGCTTCTGTTCTTTGTTCAATTGTGAACAGGTTTCCAGGCTAAAACAAGGTAAATGTGAATAAAGTATTCGTGAAAATGTGTTCGTTTAAACGTAGTGGTATTTAAGGGGGTGTCTCAAGCGTTTACGTTTTGAATGCATCCCGGTAGACAACAATGGTAGCGTTGCGAATGCAGCCGCGCTAGATAAAAGTTTTAATGACTCGCAGTACAAAGGAGACGACGCGGGCGTCGCAGGAACCCGTTCACCTTTAGGGTAACAGTAACAGCTAATCGATAAGAAACTTCCCCATTGAAAAGTTTCGCATCTATCAATTCAATAGGCGAGCTAACTCGCCGGGACAAATCCAATTCCTATAGTCCCCTTCTGCCGTTTTGTATTAACAAAGAAACTAAAAGACGTAATAAGGTCTGAGAGTTATTCAGCTCTAAAAGTACTTTTTATCTTTTCAACGTTGTTGCTCACTGATCCAGTTCAAAGAACCCGTGAAACAATTTGAAGTACAATTTCTCCAATGTGTTATAAGAATGACTAATGACGCTTTAATTTTTAAAGAGATCAAATTAATTATAAATGTTTTTAAGACAGATTCCGTGATTAGAACTTTTAAAAACAAAACGTCAAAATGTGTTGATTAACTGGGTATACATATCCAACAAATTATAATTTGTTTACCACAATGGGAACTTTTGTCCTTGGTATGTATTCGAATTTTTCAATAGCCATTAACTGACATCATTATTAAAATTATGTACGATAAGCTGCAAAAGTCTAATAAAAAAAAAAAAACAGTTTCCTGCAAAGTAATAAATTATAACTGGTTGCACTTAAGACCTCCTGGTTACATGTCGTTTAGTTCTGTAACAGACCAAAAACACCAACAAAACATAAATTTTATAATTATGATAACTAATTGTTCTGAATGTCATCACAAAAAATCCACTGGTCTCAGTGACTGAACTTTTGCTCTTTGATTGTATATACAATTTTATCACAACAGGAACTTACAAATGAGCGTAAAGGTCATAAAATCAATGACACACGCTACCTAGGTAGCGCTAGCGCTAGCTAGTTACTTCTTACTACCTACGCTTGATGCAAGCAAATAAAGGAAGCACAAATAGACAAATCACGACGGGTAGGACTTTTTTAACATTTTCTGCGTTAACACGAACCGAACAATATCGGCCGACCCACCTAAAGTTTTAGGGAGTTTATATCAGTTCTATGTTCAAATAAAAAGAATGAACGATTTATCCTTACCTGTTAAATTGAAAAAGTTGGTGGGACTACTGTAAAGGCAGATTTACGTGCAACGGGTGCTGAGTAATATCAAAAAAGTTTATCGAGAGACGTTTGCAGTTGGTAGCGACGACAGCGGGTGTGGCCACATCGGGAATTTTAATAATTTCGATGGAATCGATCTCAGATCGCGGCCGAGATTGAGTTCGCAACTGACCGGATTGTGTCGCTCCCATTAGTACGTTACGGTTTAGTTTCGAGGTTTAGCTCAAGTTTCCCGCTTTGTCATTATTGTTGGTATAACTCGTAAAGGATTTGTCTTGTATACCTGGAGAATATCATTGATAGTAAATGGAAAATCTAGAAAGGATTTTCAGTAGATAATGGTTTTCTTAGCATTTTTGTGTACACTTAATTCATTTGTATATTTTCTATGTATTTCTAAAATAATGAACGTAAGTAATAGTGATTGTGTCATTTATCTCTTTACAATGCAGTTCGAGATAAAAATAGTTGTATAATTTATGTAAATAGCACATTAGAATCAACACCGTAGAATCGTGATCATCAAGCGAGTATATATTCAAAATTAGGTAAACCTATTTAAAAAGCAGTGATAATATTTACACACGCGTATTTTATTACTTTATAATATGAAATAACCTCACTTTACCCCTCACTGATACAGTGAATGAGTGATTTCAATAAATACGTAAGTAAATTAATAATTCAGATTAAAAACTCCATTGAATGTACTCGTAGTTTAATCATTTAACGGCGATATTAATTTGGTTGTTTCCGCTGTAATCCGTTCAATGTGATCGACATGTACGCTTAATTTGACCCGCCATTATTCTCACTTAATTTTGTACACAACTGTACTACAGCTGACCAAATCATGAACATATTAATTAATCCTCACTTTTGATACTTAATTACATAGAGTAACCAAAATTGCGGAAGTAAAAAGAAGACTTTCTTTCAGTAGAAAATATGGTTTTCTTTAGAAAAAAAATATTCTGAAAGCTAGTTTTAATTAAAACCTATTGAAGTATACAATAAGACAAGAATTCACCAAACCCGGAGTGCAATACAAATGTTAGTTCGAATAGTGCCGAACGTTGTGTAGCTACGTCTACGGTGCTACGCCGCTACGATGTTCGTAGCCAGTCTACACGACGTGTTCAAACCATTGGTTCGGAAACGTTTACTCGATTAGACGGAAGGCATACGCTTTAGTGGTGACAGAATTCTCTGGCTTGCCCAATGAATGTCCGATTTGTATAATTTTGATTTCACAGAAAACCCTTTCTATTGAACCATCACATAATACTAACGTCATAGTAAAATCATAGAATAAACAATATAATATTACGTATGGAAGGACCACTCTCCGCCCCGCACCAAAACGAGCTTGGAGCGAGCTTAATTTAGTTCACCCTCCGAACTTTAGTCTATTTAAACCGTAAGCCGTTAAGTAGTAAGGGAGCGTCCGCGGTCTGCCTGTCTCACTCTCACGTACGGCGTAAGGCAGCGGTAAGAACGAGATTTTCGATTTTTTCTGCTTTCAATTCAACATTCTATTATCATAAAAATAAACACAAACTAATTACAACTAAAATTTACACCAGCGATTTAAAGTAATGTGTGGGCTTATCGTAGAATTGAAATTGTTTTTAAAATACACAATGAAATTAAGTTAAATGTATATTTAAAATAAATATCTCACTAAAATATTTCTATGAAATTCAATTGAAATGTTATTTTGGTGCAAAATAATAAAGTGTATTTTGATAAATTTGTCTCGGAGTCAAATACAAGAAACTGAGAGCTCAACTTAATTTTAGAAATTCAAATTCACTTTCAGCTCCTTACTTGTATGTGACATGAATTATTCAGACTCCGTTGCAACATGGCTCAGGAATTTAGTGAAAGGAGCTCTAAAATACATACAGGCACTTATATAACTATATAAACCATACTATTCGATATGGTTTAAAACCCTCTCGACCAGGGGGTTTAAGGCCAGCGCCTTGACATACTCCTGACGTGTGCTTACCAGAACTGTGGATCACCCACTCAAGCATAGTGTTTAAACTATTATAAACTTACTTAGATATTGTGTGCTTGCGCTCAAATGGGCGAGCGCCTTCAATATTAAAACAGATAGGTGCCTTTGCAATATTATTGTAGCAATGTAACGCTCCAATCCGATTAAAAGCTAATTACAGATTACGTCACTAACCCAAAATTATAGCCTTTTTATTATTTTCACGTGGCGAGACGACTTGGTCGCCTGCCGGAGGGACTGTCTAGTACGCACAGTAACCCAGCAGTGGGATCTTGTAAGCTAATCTAGGTAAGATTATTTTCACATAAATGCACTACATACAATTATAATCCCTCATGGGGTTGGCACAAGCAATCACTAGTCAACTTCTACAAACAACAACTTTTGCAAATAGTACATTCATACACATATATAAACTCATGCCTATTTCAAGACTATGAAATTCAATTTTCTTAAAAAGAGTAAGTAAGTGGCTGGGGCGGAAAGGTTCTAGAATGGCGACCACGTGTCGGACGACGCTCAGTGGGTAGGCCCGCTACAAGGTGGACCGACGATCTGGTGAAGGTCGCGGGAAGCTGCTACATGCGGGCAGCGCAGGACCGATCGTCGTGGAGATCCTTGGGGGAGGCCTAGGCCCAGCAGTGGGCGTCGTACGGCTGATGATGATGAAGTGGTAAATAGTAGTGTGAAGTATAGTATACAGTATAGTGTAGTGAAGTACTGTGTAAATAGTAGTACACTTACTACCGAAAAATCTTTTAAATAGCCGATTTACCCGCTCCCAGTTCCAACAGAGCCGCAAATTCTTCCACTTTAGTTGGTCTAGAGACGAATAGCCGCCTCTGCTTACATTTCGTTTAAACCCGCGACTCGCGACATTGATAAGTGTTTGGCGCGACATGTCTCTATTTGGGCCAGAGCGAGATAACAGCTGAAATAACTCTACTGCTAAGAATACTAGCGCCTAAAGTGGGCTACGTTTTATTAGTTTTATATAAGACGTTATGTTGAGTGTAGAGCAGTTTTACGTTTTTATTTCTTAGCTCTTTTTGTAGAATAAAGTCTTAGAATGTTCTTTTATAGTAACATTTAAAACTAGAAAAATGAAATTCCTAGCATTATCCCGTTTTTCACAGGGTCAGTATATCTAACCTGAAGATTTAACAGGTCCGGTTTTTTACAGAAGCGACTGCTTGTTTGACCTTTCAACCCGCGAAGGGAAATCCTGTCCAATACGGGTTCGGTCACATACCTCCGAAAATGCATTTCTCGGGAATGTGGGTATCCTTACGATGTTTTCATACACCGCTGAGCATGTGATAATTATTTATGATCCAAACATGAATTGATCAAACATTGGTTAAGGCCTGTACTGGATTCGAACCTGCGATCTCAAAGTGAGAGGCAAGCATTTTACCAACTGGGCCACCACGACTCACGGCACGGATTAGATAGGTTAATTAGTTTCGAGTATAACATGCTTTAATTAATAGCGAATATTGAAATTATGAATAAAGGAGGAAATACAATTTTTTTATTTGAAATATAACATGTTTTAAGCAGAAAAACCAAGTAAACAAAATATTGTTACGTTATAACCTGTTATTAAAGTCGTGCTCATGCTTCTACTGAAAATTACACGTTATACAGGAAAATGTCTCTTATTACTGACGTTGTTTTAAAACTTCATGATAACAGCGTTGTCATGAATTAGTTAATTCGATGAAACTTTTTCATTGAAGCACCGATACCGTTCTAAGTACCATTGAGCCATTATGTCTAATAAATAACAGGAACGTACCCAGAGTGTACGTTCCTGTTATTGTACGCTCATGCTTCTACTGAAAATTACACGTTATACAGGAAAATGTCTCTTATTACTGACGTTGTTTTAAAACTTCATGATAACAGCGTTGTCATGAATTAGTTAATTCGATGAAACTTTTTCATTGAAGCACCGATACCGTTCTAAGTACCATTGAGCCTGTTATGTCTAATAAATAACAGGAACGTACCCAGAGTGTAGTGTAAGCTAAAAAATCAAGTCAGGATAAACTATGTGAAGGGCGTAGTCTGCTAAAATCTCGCATTATTCACTTCTACTCGACTGCGCCAATCTTTTAGGCATGTCTTTTCGAAAAGAAGTCAAATATCACTTCCTTTGCCGTTAATTTCCTTTTTTATCCAGCTTTTTTTACTCAAACCCTCTTTTTCTTAGCAAACTGACGTTTCAATCGAAAGAAAACAAGGTAATTACAGGTTTAGTCACATGCCTCGATAAATATAACAGCCGCAGTATACTAACACGCGAGAAACCAGCACAAACACAAGATTATAATTATTATGTCCTTCACTTAATAGAGTTGAGCCGAATAATATTAAATCGCCATTTAGGATTACAGCTACAATACAGTGATTAAAGCGCCATCGTTCATTCTAATTACACGTATTCGATCAGATTATGCAAATCGGGGTTTGATGTAATGCATGAAACTTGCCCGAGGTACGTAAAGTAGCAATATCTAGCTCATATTGACGAAATGTGAAATAGGTACAGATAATCGAGTGCCCCTCGAAAGTACGTAATCAAGAAGCAGTTAAGCAAGTAGATTGAAACATTACGCAAGGGAAGATTCTCGCATATACATCAAGCACCAAGGTCCTACTATAAAAAGCTGTTACCGCAATTGAAGCCAGATGCCGAGGCATTTAATAAAAAATAAACGAGAGTGGCGGCGGACGGTCGGCAATCTATCACGCTCTCAGTCATAAGCTGACTTTAATGCTGGGTCACTTCAGGCCTTTTTGTTGACGTTAATATTACTTAGCGTTGTACAAAAAAATTACAAAGTCATCGGGCGCTCTTTAAATGAAACGTCAACGTCGGGATAAACGTCTGAATATTTATGGGGCGACGTGACGTGACGGCATTCAGTTCTCCTCAACGATGAATTAATTAATACATTTTGCTACTATCCAATCGACATTCAGTTAATTAACTGCTTTCCTGAACAATCGCTACTCTGAATTCATTTAACATGTCGATATGTTACACTCAAATGTAATTGGGGAGTCGAGAACTAAAAACACATATCTTGTGCTGTATATTTCTGCGACTTGTTCTCGACTACCTAATTAATGAGTATTGTGACGTGTCGGTACAAACGAATGCGAGGAAGAAGAATAAGAATGGAAAGAAAGAATCCTTTGACAGATGTAGCGTGTGTTAAGAGACGACGAGTGCGGTCAATGTACAGGAAGAGGGCTAGAATGCGCTACCCCGGGCAATTTCACCCTTTGTTTAAATGACAAGGAGTCGTCACTGTTCCGTTGCTCTTACTCCCCTACACTCGAAAAGTCGAGCATTCTCCCCGACTCATGATGCAAGCAGAGTGCAGATTTCAACAGCCTTTTGTTGTTTAGCAACTATACGAAGTTTCAGACGGTTCCCTTACAAAACTACGTGAGAATTCATATTTGCGAGATTTGTTAACATCGTGGAGTGAATTTCCAAATTGTATGATAGAATATGTTATGAGTTTGAGCTATGATACAAAGAAACAGATAGATAGAATTAACAGACAGATAGAGAGGTAGAGGGAAAATTACGATGAAATATTCAATATTAGTATAGTGCATAAATGGCTCCACCAACCCGCAGTGGAGCAGCGTGGTGGAGTATGCTCCATACCCCCTCCAGTTGATTGAGGGGAGGCCTGTGCCCAGCAGTGGGACGTATATAGGCTGTTTATTTTATAGTGCACAGTTACCTATAATAATAAATAACATGCATGAAAGTAGAAAACAGCGTGCATTAAGTATATATTTAACCAATTTAACATGAAAGACAGACAACAGGCACTTGTGAAGAGGCAATTAATTAATTGTAGGTACACAAGAACGGCCGCGCCTACTAACTAGTGTTACATAAACGACAAAGGCTGGGAACAAGAAGAGAGAAACGCGAGGTATGAAACTAGATGCACTGTGCACTGTTAGCATCTAACCGAGAGGGTACCCATCTCCTACAAACGCAAATGAGGATCGTACTCAGGGGCTTCGAGCAAATGAGTTCCTCAAATGAATCGTTACCAAGTGTCGGTAACGAGGAATCAGTCGGCACCATTCCAACGCTTTCCAATTTCGCACACTTACTTATTCCACACGCGTCGAAATAATCCTTGACCTAAATTGTGATGGTCCTAGATTTCTTATTTTCAAAATGTGAAGATGTATTATGTAGATTAGTTGTTGTAATAACTTTGTAAGTCTTCGTGTGCTTCAGTTTTTCGGGGAAACACAACTTTTTAACATATTTATTATTTAATCTTATATTTCCGCCAGGTATTTATACTAATAGCTGGACAGTTGGCAAACAAGTCATCTTTATTTACTATAGTTGACTTATCGGCTAGCAGCTAGTTACTACAGCCAGCGGTTGAAAGAGTTTTTTAGAAAAAGAAAAAGTCCCTTATAATAACTAAGACTTAAATAACAAACAATTGCGTATTTATCTAACAACTAAAAGAGATAAATATAACTCAATCGAAGATGGCAAATAAATCTTCAACCCGTATTTGCAAATTTAAAAAGAAATGTAAATTCAATTAACACAAAACTCCACCGCAGCAATCATAAAATTCGATCAAGACATAAAATACAATTCGGTTTAAAATAGCACGGTAAAGAGTATCGGAATACGGGATGAAACAAACAAAGAGAATATACTGTGAAAGCTCTAAAGATAGTGAAAAATGCATTTTCTTTCACAAAGCACATAACGTAGAGAACATGAAATATGGTACGGATTCCGTTCGGCTCAGCGTGCGTTCGGAGCCAGCTATCGGTTTTCGCGACGCGAAAAGCATCGAACTTATTCCGAGCATTTGTTTTCTATTCACATTGTATGACGACGCGTAACATGCGCTCTTGTGTGCAAACGCATTATGGGATTGCATAGTTGTAACTACTGTGTAAAATGTAGGTATATTTAGGACAAACAACGGATATTTGCCCATTAAATTACCGACACAAATAGATCTATTTCGAACGTTGAAATGGTCTGAATTTTCGATGATCATGCAACAATGTAGCTTCTGTGAGAATTAAGTCAGTGATGTGTGTCAAAGTTAGAGACTATACAGTTTGATACAGGCGTATGTTGAGTGATATGTACATAATGTGGTATTACCTGCGGTCGCTGGGGAGATGCGGCAAACCGCAACTAATTGCGTCGCAGCATAGCTCGCGAGTCACGACTATTTCAATAGATTAGTCGTATCAATCAAACGTACTGTAGATAAGCGACACATTAGAACCAAATGAACGCTAGACGATTACCGTAACGAGAAACACGCCCCAGATGGCTGTAGAAATTACATTCACCGTTGACAAGCCTCGAATTAATTAAAGTCAAACAACGCAACCATTCTGCGAAATTATCTACTTCGCAAACGGAATTAATAATTTCATTTGGCGTATGTGAGCGCAAGACTCAAATACCTAATTCTGTATTGGATAAATAACTTTACATAAGTTATACAATAGGAAGTAGAGTATTACAAAGTTAATAATTCCGAGTGTGCTAAAACTAGAATACATAAAATAACAAATAAATTCATAATGTGTGTTTGTCCACGTTGCTATTTTTGCCGCGAAATTGTTTGGATCCAGCGAAATCTGTTGAGAGCTTTTCATTGTATCATTGAAACAAATGCTGCGTCTGAAAAAGTGAACGAAGCCATAGCAGTTTCAACTTTTGCTGTATTTTATGACAAACAAAAAATAAACCAAATGGCTTTGAGAAATAAAATTGAATTTTGATCAAAGTGGTATTATGTCTAATAGAAAGATTATTAAGAAATGTAAAAAAATGGTCGTTTTATTCTGCCGTAGTTTGTATATATAAATTACCTACGGGGTAATTTTACTATTACCCTCAATTACTTCAAGGACCAGTAAGCCAGTGACTCAGAAACTGTACAACATTGCCAACAATAAATCACCAAACAATGTTTTTATTACCTACCTATTGAAAACGAATTGATTAACCATTTATACACAAATAATATTATAAGTACCTACGATATACACATACAAGCAAGTCCTAATCTGATTAAATATACGTATTTTATTTCTTCTTATGTTAAGATTTAGGTTAAACGCTCGATAAGAACAGTCGTTTAACCGATAAATAACACAGAAAGGTTTTTTGTTCTTCTGTTCCAAGTTGCTTTGTAGTTCAAATGGCAAAGTTTTGGTTTGAGACAAGCCGACCTAAGTGCACTTTGTCACTTAAATTGGAAAATATTGTTCTGGTTGAAGAAGCAAGGCTTGGAGGTTAGAAAATGGGTCTTTATATGAAAAGAACGGCGTTGTTGTTTTCTAGAATTGAGGGGGATTAAACACCTCATCAAAATATTAGCGAAGATTTTTCAAGTCGACGACATTTCAGAATCAAAATCATATTTTCAACGTAATTATTATGGATAAACTTGTTGAAGGTCAATTTAACATTTTTGAATTTAACATTTTAGCAATGCGTTATGGCCAAGGCGAAAACATGACAACAAACAGGAACAAAAAACATCTTTTAAAGCATTACAAGATTTTTAATAATTAGAGGAACACATTTAATATCTGGCACTTTTATCATTTAGGTAATCATACATACATAAACAGTCTATACACGTCCCACTGCTGGGCACACGCCTCCCCTCAATCAACCGGAGGGGTATGGGGCATACTCCACCACGCTGCTCCACTGCGGGTTAGTGGAGGTGTTTGGGCTAGTAGCCCGGGACCAACGGCTTAGCGTGCCTTCCGATGCACTGAATCATCTTACATTTTCGGACAATCAGGTGATTCAAGCAATGTCCTTACCAAACAAAGGACAGTCTCATAAAGTGATTTCGACAATGTCACCATTGAGAATTGAACTCGGACCTCCAAGATCGTCAGCCCAACCATTAATCATTAATGTGAGATAATCATTAATCTTATAAATTTTCTTACGAGAAGGTAATGTGTACACAAATATTTAAAATTCTAAAATCCCTTCGAAGATACACGTGTGGTGCTATGTTGCGGAATGTTTAAAAAAAATGCATAAAATGTACTGATTAAAAGTGAGATTGTGGTCAAAGGCGAATTATTTCAGGACAAAAAAATAAAATAAGACCACATGCATCGTCGTTTTACCGTTACGTCGGCATTTATCGTCGGTGAAACGCAGGCAATGAATTTTGTCGATATGTCATCGTCCGGTCGGGCGCGAAAAACGGGCGTTATCGTCACAAATAGTGTATCTATCTGGACGTGTTTGACAGACTTTATGACACCACTGATGGGAATCAATGGTGGACGCATTTCGAAATTTTTGAATCGAAAATACCATAATAATACTGTCAGTCATCATTAGTTACGTCCGAAATAACGATTTTTTTTATAAATCAGAATGCTTTTCCTGGCTGTATCTGATTACAAGTGATATCTTATTACAATTTCATGCTATTTATTGATGATATTAAGAATAAACGTGAATCCGTGATAGCTCTGTTCGAAGGGAAAAACGCGTGATTAACACCATAGTGACGCGGGTTTGAATCCC
Source organism: Pectinophora gossypiella (assembly GCF_024362695.1). Classification (NCBI taxonomy): domain Eukaryota; kingdom Metazoa; phylum Arthropoda; class Insecta; order Lepidoptera; family Gelechiidae; genus Pectinophora; species Pectinophora gossypiella. The sequence continues at coordinate 10,215,506 of NC_065405.1, read as the reverse complement.
GCGTCGGGCTCTAAAGCGTTGAATTCGACTTTACGAGTTTGAATTCATATTTGGATCATATATAACTGATGTCACGTGCATTCCAAGATTTGTGCCCGTTTAATGGCAATAGACTTACCCTCTTTTACATGGAATTTAAACATAGCTTACGAAGAGTGGGCGTATGTGCTATACCTTCATAGATACAGGCATGATACTTAGTTATGTTTGTTGTTAACGATAGAATAAAAAAAAAATTCATAGGTACAGTCCTATTCTATGCTACTAGTCGCAAAGCTCTATTTCTAAATTCAAATAGCCGAATTAAACTATGTATTCGTTCGACAATACAAACTGTTACCAAACCAGCTTGAACTATTGTTTGTTTCTCTTAATTTATAGGAGGACAGCGCAAACAAACAGAAATAGAGTTTTAAGAGAAGAGTCAAATCCCGATATTGGATTTAGTTCAGTGACGCCTCAACTGCAACAATCTAGCTCACTAATGGAAGACAGGCAAAGTTTCACATTATTAAAGTTTTACCTGCATTCGTGGTACTTTGAACACTTTGTACACTTAGTACACTTACCCATGTTAAGCTCACTTGCTAGTGTAATCTGTACTTTGTCTTCGGGCGCCTTGTTTATTAATGAACAGACTTATTACTTCGTACTGGAGTTGCTACGTTCGGGACTAAAGTTGTTAAATTACTTTTCCGCTTGGACATAATAATTAGATGTAGGTGCATACCTACTTGTTAATTATAAATTAAACTAATTCAGGCGTGAGTCTGATAAACCATTAATCTTCTACTGGAAGAAATTTCTTTTAGGACTAGTGTATTGTGTCTCTCTTCTTGTTTTATGTGTAATTATCTTATGTGTTGCACTTTTTCAAATATCGTGTAGACCTGTGAACTTTGTTGGCTAAACCCTGATTTAGATTCATAATTTTCAGACATTTTTAAACTTAATTTAAAGCAACACAGAAAAACTTTCAATTATTATTACACATTGAAATTAATTTACACGCAACAAATTTTCCCCGGGGCAGTTCTTTCGCGGCGTAATATTTCAACTGTTCATAATAAATAGTTGTGGCGCGTACATTTATCTTAAAACACACCCGAACTTCTATAATGGAGTCGTTTGATCAACTCGGACCCATTTTGTTTCGGGGATTGCCAGTAGCAAGGAATAAAAGGGGCATTTTAAAAAGGTCCGGCTATTGTGTTTGCTGCGTCGCGATGCTTAACCCGCCCGTAGCACAAAGCCACTACAGAAGGTAAATGGGCTTTCTGTTCCTGAAACCAGGGCCGCAGTTAGACTGGGAAGAGGAAGAAGTCTGACAGCTCTTTAGAACAATCTTTCATAGGTACTTAAAATGTTATGTGATGTAAATATTATGTTGCTGGAAAACTGTTAGATAATTTGTGTTGTGAAATATCCTGCGGTTTCATTATCAATATCTTAAAATTATAATGCATATTTATTTTTTCGTGTGCTTTGATACATGTATTTATTATACATTCACACACATGGTACCATCAGTAACGCAAATGAGCATTTTTCTCGTATTTTCCTTGCGCCGGTAAATGCGTACGCCAACAATGACACTAATCTTGCTTAAAATCTTAAGGATAATCTCCGGGACACCCTCATTACGAACATTTTTGCGCCCTACTTCCTTGCGCCATGCGCATCTTTAGCCCTTATGTGGCCCCAAGGGCTTGGCCCCTTTGCTTCACTAACGAGAGGCGAGTCGGCGAGGGAAGGAGACCAAGTTTAGTTACAAAAAGTCTGTCACTAAAGGAAGAAAAGCGTTTTCCACATGTAACCGGTAATTAAACGATTCTTGTCTAATAGGAATAAGACTTGATGTACCTATACTCGGCTGGCAAAAAGGGACAAGCAGGCCGGTGTATGTGATTTTGTTTGCGGTGTCATATTGACGCGGAGTAGGGAGTGTCCGTTCTATACTTAGTAATATTCTTTATTCTATGAACAAGGATGAAAACAAAACTAACGTTACCTATATTTACTGCAGAGTAGCGAGTGAAATAACGTGACGTAGGGAATCCTATAAATTCGTAAAAAATATGAACTAGTGCCCTAGAAATATGTCATATCAGAATTATGTAATGTACCCAAAAATTGTTCTGACAGCCGTCTTTGTAATCAAGATTTATTTTTTTACGAGAAATACTGTGAACTTCAACTGTCTTCTTCTTATCGTGTGGGTTGTGAGGTGGATAACCAACCTCATCAACCCTGACGTGACTCAAGTAACGACTACGTACTTACATCTGTAGTAGTAACCGGGACCACCGGCTTAACGTGCCTTCCGAAGCACGGATCATTTACTTCTAGACAATCACGATGATCGACTTGAACTGTGAAAATGAGTAAAACGAAACGTAAGATTGATAAGAAATTATGAGAGAATACTATGGAAGGATAATGTTGATTGTTTGTAGTATGAATTTAGAATGGATAATGAATGGGAAGGAAGTAAGTTTTTTGTTTTTAAAATAAAAAGATTTACTTGTCTTTAATTATTGGGATCGGATGTAAAGGTGCATTTGTTTTTTTTGTGATAAAGGAGAAAATAAATGGAGTGGAGATAAATAAAATATCCCCGCATAATAATTTAGACATAGGAAGTAGGTAAATCGTCACTCGCTTTATCGCTAACAGACGCCCTCACTCCGCCACTGCCGGGGGCCACCAGCCACACTCACATTATGTTTAAAGTACCGAGCAGACAGACTATAGCAGTATTGTTGCTGCGCCTTATTACTGTATGCATAATAACATAACATTCGTAACTGACACTGTTGGCTTTGTCCAGTTTATTAAAACGCAACTGAACTCACTGTTCTTTGCTTAATGTGTAATTGAGGTTCTTATTTGTTTTGGGAACCCGTTTTGCAAAACGCTCGGAAAGTTTAATTTTTACGCTATATGAATTAGGTACCTTTTGTTCACGACGATGAATGTTACAGTGATGATTGCTGTTAGAGTAGGTACTTATTTAATATAAATAGAAAAAAATATATATTTTTAAATTTTAACTAATTGTATATGATACTTAATGAGACGTATAATTGCTAAAGCACTGCTACCTCAAGATGACATTGCCATTGTTAATGTGATAAGTTCGCTGATAGACGGCGGAGTGTACATAATATATTATGAACAGTGTTTGGCTTTTTGCGACAAGACTTACCTGATGATTTACTGATTTTTTCTATTTTTTTTTCTTTGTTATTGTTATTAGTTTACGTATTGATTTTATTTTTATTTTTTTTCGAGTATTATTTTCATGACATTTAAAGTCTTATTTTTTTTAGTGTTAGTTATTTATACCCGCAGTGGAGCAGCGTGGTGGAGTATGCTCCATACCCCCTCCGGTTGATTGAGGGGAGGCCTGTGCCCAGCAGTGGGACGCATATAGGCAGTTTAGTTAGTTAGTATTTATATTTTTTGACGCTTACGTTAGCTTACATAAATAAATAAATAATAATTACCTATTGCGGATCACTAAGCGTAACCTATATACCTCTTCGGATTCATCACTAATCAAACAGTGATTCGTTCGATTAGTTGTTGTAAATGAAAAATAAATACTATAAGTAATAGAATAAAATAAAATAAAATATAAAACATTCTTTTTTTGTAAACGGTATTTCAATTCGTTTTTAACGAATGACCTTTGCGATAATCTCAGAGCCACAGAACGGTTCTGAATGTTTTTATTATTTTTCCATCCGTCCCCCGTATTACGTGCAAACAAGAAAGATTTCCTTGTCTTATCTACCCCACCTTTGTTTGCTTGATAAAGCTAATACCAACAACGGAAACGACTTTGGTGATAAACCAATTCTATAATGCTCATACTAAGCGTAAACATTCGGAATTCCCTCGCTTTAGAATAACGTATACATACATACATACATAAACAGCCTATATACGTCCCACTGCTGGGCACAAGGCCTCCCCTCAATCAACCGGAGGGGGTATGGAGCATACTCCACCACGCTGCTCCAATGCGGGTAGGTGGAGGTGTTTTTACGGCTAATAGCCGGGACCAACGGCTTAACGTGCCCTCCGAAGCACGGAATCATCTTACTTTTTTCCGACAATCAGGTGATTCAAGCCTAAAAAGTCCTTACCAAACAAAGGACAGTCTCACAAAGTGATTTCGACAATGTCCCCATCGGGAATCGAACCCGGACCTCCAGATCGTGAGCCTAACGCTCTAACCACTAGACCACTGAGGCTGTCAGAATAACGTATAGAAAAAAATAATTGTTCAGTTTAGATTTCGTAATTTGAATGGCCAAAACTCAATCAAATATGGGAATCACCCAAAAGACTTACGCTCAATAGCGGACAAAACAGTTCTTAAAACCAAGCTCTTTACGCGACATTAGCAGCCAATAATATATGATAGAGGCTTTAACTTGTTTTTTTTTTTTTTTTCAATAAACTTATAGTGTGACTTAGCTTCCCGCCCGCGACTGTCCACCTGAAAATCGGGTAGCGCGCGCTACACGATTTTTACATCCCCTTTTCATCTCTTTAGGGGGTGATTTTAGCAATAAAAGCTATCCTACGTTTTTCCTTAGGTTTTAAAATTATTGCCATACGAAATTACACCACAATCATTTCAACGGTTTAAGCGTGACAAGGTAACAAGCAGACAGACAGACGCCATTTAGGTTCATCATATCAATATTAAGTTATTTTAGGTTTATTATAATCCGTACTTGGACATCGTAGAATTGCGACGACGCAACGGAGTGGAAAAGCTCGTATGGTCACTCTCTTAAGAGCTTAACTTATATGACCCTGGGAAATTCCTTAGTTAAACAGAACCTTTTATATATGATTTATTTTTGTTTATTCATTTACTCCCAAAGTTGGTATTTGGGCTAAATCAATGTATAGCGCCTAGTGGTCTCTACTGTGCAAATAAGAAACACGATACGTCTTCCGCCACGTGCCCCTGATATTGACGGATTATCTTCTCGGAACAAATTCATCAACACTAAACGCGTTGTGAGTTTAGTTTTGTTCGGATTCTTTCATTTTTGACTTACTTTCTTGCATTACATAGACGTAGTAGTCTATATGTTACCGTAAAACCCGAAGAACGGAATATATAAAATTTACCGGTAACACTTTTACAGTAACATACAGGTATACTTAATTTGAAAAAGTATTTAAAAAAATCGACGAAAAATATCGCTTTGCTCGTCTTGGCGGGGGCACACCCGTGCACCCAGATGTATACGTAAATTTATGTCTCAATAATTATTTATGTACGTATATACGTAAGTACGTACATAAATAATTATTGAGACATAAATTTACGATTTACTTCCCAGGACAGTAACAAAAGCTAATCATGAACCGTGGTTTTTGGAAAGAGTCGACTAGGATTCATGTCACACGGCTACGAGTACCACTATGACGTGAAGAGGCAGTAGGAAATTATGTATGTATTCCGTCTGTCAGTAAATTAGTATATTTACCAGAAAATAGGCCTCAGTGTATACCTACCCTGTAGTAAATATTTGACATACTGAAAAACTACTTCTTGCTATTTTCCACTTAAGTAGGGTCGGCTCTCCTAAAAACACTTCTAATAATTTACTGATACACTACAAAAATCTTCATCATCATCAATATAAGGGCCCCGCTCTTATCGGTGTACCATTATCCATTCTTGTCTATCATATAGGCCAATTTACTTCTTTATAAGACACGACTTTCACTTTCTTCATCTTCATCTTTTAGTTGTTGCATGTAACACAAAATTGGACAATTGGACAAAAATCTCATAATTTCTAATTGAGTAAAAAGTGAATATACGTACAAGAGTGGATACAATATTCGTCCCAAATTTTCCAGATATTTAGTAAAATACTCTGCTCGCAAATAATTATTTTGAATATTGTTTTCTTTCATTTTGAGATTGAAAACCGGGCGTTTCAAATAGAGGCGGTGCAACACCGCACTTCATGTTTCTGATACCTACCGCACTTCACACACTCATTCATGAAATCTCATTAAAATTAAAACTGCAGTGAAGGAAGGTCTCGAATTAAATATCTTAAATGACATCACTTGTTTTAAATAGAGTTAAAGTTGGGAGCATCGAGTGAAATGGCTAATAAATGAGATAATTCCGCGCCAAATGACAAACTGGTGAGAGCGAATGCTCCCACTGATGCGTTGCGCTCCATTCTGCCGTACACAGTCTGTCGATTAAACCGGTTATTAGGTGCAATGATGCCTAGCACAGTTAATTTGTTTGCAAAGCAGAAAACTAGATTTCGATACGCGGAATAGCGAGCCGCATACGCTGTCCTGTTTAGGTAGCTTATTTATAATTATAACTATGCGAAAGACAAGTAGGTACTGAAATGAAAATAAGTTTGAAAGTTTTACCTGTAGATATTTTCTTCTCTTTACATCGGATATTAACGAAATGTGTTCACATCAAATTGTATTTAACGAGTCAACTTATACAGTAATTGCCTTACCAATAAAAAAATAAACATGCGGTGAACGTGTGTATAAGTATTTAACAACCAAGCAAAGTTCAATCAAATCGAAGGATAGTAGTAAGTAGTAGTAACTACTTTGGAGAGGACCATTAATGAGGATCAAATTTTGCTTTGCTGTCATATTATTATACTTAAAACATACGTTCACCGCTTTTTTATGTTTTATTAGTAAGGCGGTAACTGAAGAACGCCTGAAATTACAACTTATTCTATTTACAATAGATGAGCTTTTCATTAGAAAATAGTACATGATTCTGAGTTCTCCACAATATTCGAATATCGGGCGAGTAACTACCTATTGTTAAGTTTATCGGTAAACTGTCGGTGATGCAAACAGCCCGGATTGAAAGCTGAGCTGTAAACAAATGACAGTCGCCCCCGTCTACTTCGGCCCGACTCCGCGCGTCATCCAATCCGATCAGAGGCAATTCTGCCAGACATGGATTTTCTATCCCTTGAGCAAATATGCACTCATGAGTCCGCGAACTAACAATAAAGTCCTCGCACAAAATTGAATTGTATTTGAACACAGAAAATAAAGGTCTCTGTTTGTTTTATTGTCCATACGAGTAGACAGTTATTGCTCCTACTTTTTTTTTCAATTAACCTTTTTTCGGGCAACAAAAATAAAGGTTGAAGTTTGATTTAGGAGGTCAGATATGAGTTTTTGAAAAGGGTTTTTTTACACTGAAATGAACAGGCTGCGAATTAGTTCCGTCAAATTACTTTCCGAGGAGGCGGCCCTACAAACTCAAAACTTACTAGGTATATTGCCTTCGACAATTATTATGTACTTATAAAGGAAATAATATTATAGCCATCACAGTAGATCGTTTGAACTTTACAAAGAAAATTCGATCAATAAGAGCACATGTGTCGGTAGTCTCGACAGACAATTTTTTACTAGAACCAGACCCGCTAACGACACGAAAAAGTTTTGATGGATTTTTCATAGTTCGGCCTAAAAAATATACCAGCGTGCGGTCATTCAATATCGCAAGTTTTCGTCAAATTCTCCCCGTTTCAGACTTACAAAGTTTAGATTTATATTATAAGCTAGTCGTTTTTTTATCCTTTCGAGATTTTTAATACCTTGGGGTCTTGAAACTTATTGCTGTTGACGTGATTTGAATTTATTCGGTAAATATAAATGTTCAGAAATTTCCAATTTGTATTTCCATCGTATTTTTTCGTTAATGTTCTTCGTGAGTTGAAAAATGGTAGTGTGTTTGTTGGTTACGTGATATCCCAGTAGTAGCTCGACAAAGGTATAAATAAGGCTTACGTTGGCCGCAACTCACGTGTAAGATCTTCATATTACGTATCTCCGGCATTCAATCTTGCGTGTGTTATTATTTTTCATTGTGGCCTGTTATTGCGGACGCGAGCTGGAAACACAACAAAATAAAAAAATCAATTTATTTCCCTTGCGAGCGAACATGTCCCGAGCTAATCCAGTTTGTTCGACCGCGCAAGGGTTGAATCGTCAATGAGGAACGCAGTCCAAATGTAAAAGTGTACCACTCGGGAAAAAAAGTATCGAATATTGGCTCTTCGCAATGAAAACCCGCTCCTGAATGAGATCAGTATCTATTTGTAATTCTGTTCTCTCGTGGAAAGTCCCTTCGTAAGTTGTAAACGCTGTAAGTATACAGTATATTTGGGTGCTACAAACATACTCGCGTAATGATGAGGTTGCGGACGTGGCGTCTCTTAATGCATGCGGTTTTAATGTTTCACAACGGCAATTAGTATGTCAAAGCTAATAATTACCACTTATTAATATATTCATGGTTGATGCTGATATTTTAATTAGTTCGCTGCTCTTTTACATAAAATCGAAGTTGCAACTTAAAATAATAAAACTAAGCCTTTTCCGCGCACAGCTTAACGTAAGTTAATTTGTTTTGTGAGCTCTTTCTCTTTTCTTTTTTAATCCGGACTTTGTAAGCATAAAAAGTTTTTATATAAAGAATCTGTCTAGTGTTTCCAGTTTGTTATAATGTAAATTATTTCTTTCTGTAAAGAGATTAAGGTAAGAAGTAAGAGAGAAGATAACAACATACTCTTCATGAATATGAGTAGGTACTAAAGACAACCGACAAACCAAAAACAGTACATAACTTTTTATGTGAACGACTTTAGCTTCAAAACTCATCGCAAACGAGTCGGATGCTCCGACTGCTGGCTTTGGAGCAGAAAAACTTATGAATAAAAAATGAATTCCTTGGTTTTAAAATTAGCATTACAAAGAGAGGGTAATTCTCGTACCTTCACGCTCGCAAAAGGAACGTATAAATGCGCCTTTGTCGTTTATTGTTAGTGAAAAATCAGCGTTTTACCTGGCGTGATTATCTGCGAGGTTTTTTTTTACTTTAACTTAGATTATCTTATTGTGTCTACATTTACATCTTCTGTTGTATGGGTATTGTGTCACTACATTCACTCTTTTTCGTAGGGTAGCAGAATGGTCTCCTAGTCACAGTGGATCATCAAAGATTTCTCAGTAGTCCAAAAATACTGTTTCATTTAAATGTCCAATACCTTACTTGGTTCTTTCTTATTGTTACAAGGTTTTATTTATTAAAAAATCGGCACACGTATGTGGTAATTCGGCTCACCACTCGCTACATTTAGTACTCGAGTTTCGAGGGAGTAAATTTGAACGTATGATTGATCCCGATAAATGGCTCGCACTGGATTTTCCCGCTAATTCTTCAAGCTTTGCGGGGGAATCCGAAATTCCAACATTAGTAGCGTTGATGCGAACATTAGTAAGGTACTGAATAACAGCGATCGTTGGAATCCTTTTCATGAGTTGGAAGCGAAATGTGATACAGATACGTTAATTTGATTGTATTAAGCATTATCGAATTGGGTTTGGCCTGTAATGATAATGTGTTACGAAATGCAAATAAATAAATAAAATTTGCCAGAATATCTAATACCTACATGATGAAAACTATTTGAATTCAATAAATTTATACGTACTAAATTAACCTGTCTCGTTTTAACACATTTCTAGTTACTTAGTTAATTTCAATAGTTTTACTATTATACAAAATGCTAATAAAAAAAAAAACAAAATTATATAGTGTAAGTACCTACATGTTGTGTTAAACCATAACTGAATAAAGACAAGAGGGAGCGTGTCAAGCCAAGTTCAAGTAACAGAACTGGCGAGCAGCAGCAAGTGTAATAATAATATTACATGAACCATTTGGAGCCACTTTTGACTTCCTCATAATTCAAATTAACATTCTAAAATATCGTCATTCAAAAGTTAACATAGTTACAATTTGAATCGTCATTTTTTACATAACGAACGTCTCATCCGCCTAAAACTACTGCAAAAACAATTTCACATACATAATTATAACATTACCGCACTGTAGGGCCTAGACCTCCCCTCAGTCAATCTAAAGCTAAAAATAATAAGTAATAGAAAGTTATTAATCACATGTATTATAATTTTAAAAAATCTATGTAAAAACTATAACACTTTTTTAAGTAGACTTTATAGTGAATTAACTTCCACCTACCTACAATTTTTTTCAATTATTTTTTCCATGTGTTAAATATGTATAACCTTAGTTAAAACTGGAATTAAAAACTCGAGTTATGGGATATAATGTAGAATAAAGTCACGCGATTGTAATAATACGTTGTTAGGCAGTAGTACCTTGAAACAGGAGTATAAAATTTCATATTATGGTCTATTAATATCCATCCATGGTGCTATTTACACGTACTTTATCGCAGAAGTTGCATAATTATATTATATAATTATCTTCCTTATCTCCCAGTTCTATTTTTTATAATATTATTAATTAATTATTCATATATAATTAATAAGATAATTACAAGACTTTATTTGTACCATTTTGTGTATTCAATGGTATTTATTAATTGAATTGAGACATTTAATACCTTACAATGTATACCTTAACCTAAGAATATAAACAATGTTATAAGTAATTATCATTAAAATGTAAGACTATTTAGGGAATTTATTATTTGTCTTCGCCTTCCTGAAGCGTCGGAACACCGCTCCTTCTGGCCAGAAGTCCGCATGAAGCAGCTCAGCAGAGAGTGTGGTGGAGACATGAAGCTTGGAAGACCTAAAGCTTGTAGGCCTCTTATACTCAAAGAGAGTAACCTCTCTTTGAGTATACTTCAGCCCTTGGGCATCCTCGACACCTCGGACGATGTCCTCGTAAATAACTAGCATCACACAGGGTTTTTTTAACGGCCTCCGTGGTCCAGTGGTTTGAGCGTTCGGCTCACGATCCAGAGGTTCCGGGTTCAAATCCCGGTGGGGACATATCATGAAAATCACGTTGTGATCTCTAGTTTGGTTAGGACATTACACTGACACTGGCTGATCACCTGATTGTCCGAAAGTAAGAAGATCCGTGCTTCGGAAGGCACGTTAAGACGTTGGTCCCGGTTACTACTTACTGATGCAAGTTAGTAGTCGTTACATGAGCCATGTCAGGGGCCTTTGGCGGCTCAATAGTAACCCTGACACCAGGGTTGATGAAAAACAGTTTGTAACCATTTTTTGTCAATTTACGTCTTTAGCGCTATTGTTTTCGGTAGCTACGTTCGAGTTTCGCATCTTTATCACTTCCAAAGGAGAAAAATAACCCCGGGATGGAAACTTATAGAATTTTGCTTGAATCATAGGAAAAGCATGATGCTTTCATCAGTGGAGGTTCTTGGTCCAGTTTTGCCCATTGTCCTTTTGACTACTGACGCTAACTATAGTAGAAGTTCACGATTTGTTAACATTACAGCACATCATCTTTTATTATGGGATATGTTGTTCCTTACACGTGCTCGCTACTCGTGAACTTCCTTTATGGTCACTGCTTATTATGTTTAGTTTTCTACGCGGTTATTTGCTTACTAAGTTAGTTGTGATTATGTTTGTTTCAAACTAGTTGTTAATGAAATTATAGCCTATTTTATTTGAACATAGAGTGTAAACGTGAATAGCCATAAACAAAATAAAGCGTCTTCTGCAATCATGATTATGAAATGTTATCGTCTCAAAGTATTGAGCCTTTTCAAGGGATGTACTTACCTATAGCATTAGCATTAGAATAACCTTATAATCCAAAAAAATCTTTCCAAAGAAAAATTTATAGACTTTTTGCTGAAATACGAAGCTTCAGGATATGTATTATAAATATTATACCTATTTATTTAACAGATATTATTAGGTGGCCAATAGAAAGGTGTTCAAAAAGTACGTAAACTTGTTGTTTTTGAAAACTGATAAATTCGTCCTTTATCTCATTATCGTGTAAACAAAACAGCGTATATTTTTTAAATATCCGAAAATATTACAGTAAACATAAGCTAAGAGCTACCATCAAATATTGACAATATCAAAGTAGCTTTTGTTGTGCTTTTAATTATCCAGCGAATGTACCGCGTTGTCGTTTTCCTCATATAGCCGAGTGACGTGTGCACAAATTTCATATCACAGTGTACGTTGAAAAGTGCCCGGGCCGTCATACAAAAAGCGGTGACAGCGGAATTTCTCATTACAGTTCCAAGCAAGATCCCCATACATCACGATGAGGAAATATCGCTTTTAACATCGCCCTCGCCGCCATAAATACTCCGACATACATATATAAAAGTATATACCTACCATGTACTGCGAAAAAGTGTTTATATACAACAAGGTTTTCCTCATAACTGAGGGATTCTGTCTGCGTCGGGTTTCTTAGTTCGTCACACAGTTGGAAGTATACTTTTTGTTGGACAAACACTTCTGGAACAGTTGTTAGTCTAGAAGTGGGAAGTCCTACTTTTGCGTCCTAATACATTATACAATATAGAACCCAAGTAGGTCGCACAATAAGTATTATGTTACAGAAACGTGATCTTGTAATAATAGTTCAAATGTGTTCAAACTCCAAGGGCCCTATCTCACTAGGACACCATGGTGACGCCACTACGAATGCGCTACCAACAAATTGTATGCATTTGTATAAAGGGTACTTAACTCACCGGGTTACACAGCCAATTTGAAGCCGGCAACATATTCCCGAATAATTTCCCGCTAGAGACGCCATCATGGCGTCTAAGTAGTCTAAGTAAGAACACCTTTAGAGGGTATAATCAATTAATTATGATAAATATACTCGTATCATAATTTTTCACATCATGGCAACACAATTGTAAAATTATAAAATATGACGAAATTGTTAGTTGACAAGTTAAGTTCCTAAGTAGTTTCATGAAAAGCAAATCAAAATGAGTGCTTAGGTGTAAAATACACCTAGAAGGGTTACTTTATTTCTAAATCAGTGGGTAGTAAATAGGTACCTAATCATAATTCTAACACGTCCATTTTATTATAATAATTATCGTTTTACAACATGTGGCCTTATTCCTGGATCCTTAAAGTTAAAGAAAGGTAAATAAACAACAACTCTTACAAGTTTCAATTACTGTAGTTCTAGATTAAAATAACCCAACTTAATTAACTTCAATCGACATTAAGTAATTCCACCAAGCGCCGAGGAGGGTCGCTAAACCTTTCCTTTAATTAAGACGAGAAAATAGCGAGCTTAAGATGCAATAATAAGAGACAGACGCCGCAAGGACAACCCTCTATTAATCACAGTACCTTCGATACCGCTCTTACATTTTAGAATTGCTACTCTAACGACGAACTCGTGATGGTAAAATTGAAATTGGCTCGTTCGCCGTTCACAACTTCGACTGCCCATGTTGACCGATCTATTTTTGGATTATCTTTAAATGGCCGGCCATCCTTCTAACTAATCGTCTCCGATCTTAATCCGTAATGGAACTTCTCTCACAAAATTACGTAGCAGCATGTCTTTCCATTAGCTGAGTCTTAATTAGCAGCCATCGGGAAGGTCTCTGAAGCCAAGTTCGGTCTCGCAGGGGCGCCTTAATCCTGTCATCAAAATTCAGATCACGCGTCTGCAGAATTTCTATGAGCAAGCCAAATGTCAATAGGAGTCCGCTACTGTCATCAAATTTATAATCGAAGGGTCACAAATAAATCCAATCGTTTCGCCGAGACGCTTTCGCCTTTTAAATAATATTACGACTTTCGATTCATCAGCTTTTTCTCAAGCGAGCATTTTTTAGACGGTTTATTTACAGTGACTTTCTCACTTTTACAGTTTTAGCTAAGGTTCAACTATCCAGTCGAATTACGTTGTGTACGCTAGGTTTCATGTTCAGCGCAGTCTAGACTTATTATTTAGCTAGAAAACTGGATTCAGCCCGCTTAAACCGGATCAGACTAAACTGGAGAGTAGCATTAAAACGATCCTGTCCCGTGCACCGAGCCCTATAAAAGTTTCAATTCAACAAGCATTGTGTGGAAACCAACAGGAAAACTGAATAAGTATTGTATGAAAAGTATAGTTCAAAAACGTATGTATTCACTATTTGCTCTTTGTGGGTTTTTCAACATGTTTTAGATACCTAATGAATAAATGTCTTTTCCATCAGCTTACTATCAAAAATATTTTATCTAGGTGCTTTCGTTTATCTAAATAATATTAATTAGACATCACCAACATTTAAATTTTAGCAATACAATTAGTTTGAGGGTTGTCAGCAGATCTCCTCTATTCAGCTATCTCGTTATAAAATTAAGGCATCCGTGACGATCTTGAAGTAGCTTCAGTACAAATTAGCTTCGAAGCAAGTCTACATCGGGGTTCTGGTCACGAACCAACTGAATTTAGATGAGTGTATCAATGTGGATAGTCCGTTGAGTGCGTACATAGTAAGTATAAAGTCTTCTACTTGATGAAATTGGATTCGTGGTATTGATTTAGTGCTTTAAAATATATTTTCTTTGCGATTAAGTTACATAAACAAAAGGAATAAGTTCTCACTGAAACTACTGATGCAATTTTAATCAATCTTCCATAATTCATGTTAGAGTTAATACCTAATAACACAATTTGCAAACTGACGTCATAAATGGGAACGACTCCCATTCCCCTAAGCCATTACTGCTTTATTAGGGAATGCCGAGACTCCCAATAGAACCAAACCGGAATAGCAATAATTGCTCCACAATAACAACTTTCATAATTTGGAGAACTACCGATAACGGTTGGGACCGGGAGAAGCATATTTTATCAGTTTTGGCGTATAAAAGCTATCAGATACACCTGAGACTTATTTTACGCCTCGCGTGCCAATAACCCTGCACCCTACCTGTAGACCCGTACGTATTTGTGAGATAAATCACAAAAGTCGAATACAGAATCGGTAGAAATTACCTTTGTTAATTTCCATTCGTTTTGTTGCTCGTTTGCTCCGAGTTTCAAAAGCAATTCACCGCCATAATTGCAATTATTTACTCGCAAGTTTCTGAAACGATAAAAACGCACAATGTTGTAACCATTTCACTATAGGATTTCATATGTGGTCATTTTATTTAGGTACTTAAAACAGTAGGTAACTGGAAGCTATGCCAAGGCACTAAAAAGCAACTACGGTTGTACGTCGCCATTTTCGGCTTAGGCTCACTACACCATGCCAAGAAACAATAACACTAAAACTATGCAGACCAGTCCAGACACTAGTTCCGACTCTAAAATTAATATTCAAGGTGTTAAAGCAAGCTGTTTACTCGCTAGACTGGATGTATTTGCTGGAATAACATCTGTAGCAGAATTCTAAGGGCATTTGTATTCGATCAATTTGCACAAATTTCGTATGCGTTGCCGCGTCGGCGATCGTTTGCATCGTATGTGCTTCGCATAAGTCATTGGGCTCCGGCGTAAAACGTAGCCAGTATATACTTCTGATCCATCATCAGGGATTAATAGGCGCCATTTGATGTGATCCGCTTTTCCAAGCGATAACGTTGTGATGTTGTGTGTAACTTATTTGCCTACATACTTCAGCAGTATACTCTGTTGGTAATGAATCGATTAAGCGCTCATTACAGTCTAATTTAGTTTTATTTTATTATGTATTTTTTTAATCTATCATTATGATTATATCTGTTTCATGTACTTAAGATATTTATATGCCTACCTTCATACTCTGATTTAGATTTGAATAGCATATTGAAATATGGTTTATAAGATCCATTAAGCTTAAATAATGCAATAGAAAAACTATTAAAGCAAAATGTAGAAAATATAGCGAATAATCTTTTACTCAAAATTAATTTACAAAGAAAAGAGAATTTAAAGCCGAACGCAACAATTAATTTAAAACAGTAATAAAAATACATTCTCCAATAAATTAAAGTTCCAGTGCATTTGCTTATCTTGCTTCATTTTATTTAAAATTTTCAATAGTGATTGCAAGCACCTGGATTCTGCCATTACTCTTTTAAAATTGCAAACTTTATAGCGTCAATATTTCAGCGGAATAGCGGGAATGTTCACGAAAATCATTTATTTCAGGAAGTATAGTTTGACTTTTTCTTCGATTCAGAACTTAGTGATCGCAAGATTCGAGTGTTCAAGATATATGTTAAGGCTTAACTGTTCGTTTCTGCTGCCCTAAGTTGGCAATATATTGTGAAAATTCTGCTTTCTGCGTTCATAATAAAGAAATATCAGTGATAAATATTAGAATACTTTCGGAATCGTTTAAACACTAAAGTGAAATCAAAGAAATAAAGTAAACAGAACTGCAAACTCCAACCAAATTTTGAATGGCTTAAAATTCCAACACAAACTAAATTAGTTGAGCTAATGACGATCGAGAAAGATCGAAAGGACATCAGGACAAAAACATTCATCCAATAATGAAACTCCAATTGGTACAAACTAATTTTAACTCTTGAAATGCTACTAGCACTTTTTGGGGAACGTTAAATTAGATCGGCAGCGCGCGTGACTTGCCTTGCGATGTCCACAGCTCCACACCGGTATTAGGCAGTATTTACTTTTCAATTTCCCGTCTCTTTCACTCCACACTATGTTGCGAGAGACGAAAAATACAACCGCCTTTACCAGTACAAAATTCACTGACACAGCAGCCTTCATTACAGCTTACAACCCTCAACGAAAACAAATGAGAGTCGGTTTCAAACGTTATTGCCAACTTGACTGATCTGCGATTATCGTGACGACCTTCAAACTGAGAAGGTGAAAAACAGCCCTAAAGTACTTCATTTTGTTAGTTTTCTTTTCGGCGTCTGAAAAGTTTTCCCTACAAATATAACTCACGGCCAATTGAAGTGCTAAGATGGATATTTATTATTATAATAAATATAGTCCATCATGTTGGCGAGAAAATAGTCTCTCTGTGGACTTCTACAATACGCTACTGCAAGTAAATAACCATAACCACATTATTATTGTTTGATGTTTACGCGGTTATAATCATAATTAAAACACATAATACCGGGTTCTTACCTAAGAAAGAGGGTAGACAGATGTGTTTGCTCTTAGATAATTTTGGATCTATCTGCTCCAC